>NC_080020.1:209101398-209415611 GCF_030020395.1 Manis pentadactyla | reverse complement strand
AGTGTAATGTCTTCCCTGTCCAAATCCAGAATGATTATACTGATAACCTCCATGCTGGAAGTGCTGTTCAAACTGCCCCCCTTGGTGATAATTCTGACTTCCCCTTCCTCCCCAACCTCCTCCTCCCTGGCCTCCACGACCACCTCGGCCTCCACGACCACCTCTCCCTCCACGACCACTGCCTCGATCACCATGGTGCCCACCATCCTGGTATCTGTCCTGCTGATATCCACCACCCTGGTATCCACTTCCTGTATATGTGGATGTTTGGAAACCTCCATAACCACCACCTTGATATCCACCACTGTGGCCACCATGATAGCCACCTGGTTGGAAACCCGAATCTCGATAACCACCATCTTGGTAGCCTCCGCCTCCTCCGCCGCCGCCTCCTCCTCCTCCTCCTCCTCCTCCTCCTGCACCTCCACTCCCTCCATCTGTCCAGCCTCCTTGCTGCTTATTTCCTCTTCCTCCCCCTCGGCCACCATGGTCATAGCCACCACGTCCACCTCTCCCTCCTCCTTGTTCATGACCGCCTCTTCCTCCATATGAGGAATGTTCATAACCACCTCTCCCTCCTCCTCGGCCTCCAGCTTGCTGCTGGGGGCCATCTTGCCTTTTCTGCCACGGTGGCATCTCTGGCGGGGGTGGTTCAATTTCATTGGGTCTACCTCCTCTGTCAGGCACCCTGCCCATCAACACCTATGGAACGAGAAAGAGATTTTAAACGACTTTATTTTACAAACAGAAATAAATGAATGAGAGAAAATTAAAGGTACTCTAATCACCTTATTGATGGCACAGGCAGTCTTTTCTCTTATAGAGCCACTGCTTGTCCTTAAAATCTTGGACAAGTCTTGTCTTGCAGCCAGAAGGTGTGCAACGGAAATGGTACTTTTAGGAGATAAGACTGAGCGTTTCGGCTGGTAAACCTTTGCTAATTTTTCTGTCTGACTCTGTTGAAAGAAAGTGTTCAAAGACAAATGTCAATTTTCAAAATGACATAGAAACACTGATATTAAATAAGCTAAAGATTTCCAAAAGGTCTGATAATAATTACTGGACTCCAGATGGGAAGGAAAGTTATACTCACCATTGCTCTCACTTAGTCAAAGAACTATCTTATAGTACAGTTCTCAGATATGCTGATATAGCAAGGAATAATGTTGGGGGTGGCTAGGAGGGGGATATAGGGGTACAAAGGGGCTTCCCTTTAGGCTGTGGGGCTAAAATGGTAAAAAGGTTCCCTGTGCCATTGGTCTCAGACCAGACATTATATTTAAACATAAGAAGGCAAACTTATTTCAATAATTTGCCTTTTAATTTTCCCATCTTTGTTTACTATGAGATTAAAAAATTAGCTGTGATTTGTACTATGTTGTTAACATAAGTTTCTTGCAAAAGGGATCGCCCCTATTTAATGCCCTCCTCTCTTATAAATAATAACAAAAGGTCTCCTTTAACTATTTAGTATTAGTGTAGGTAAATGATCAAGACTGTTAGCTCTAGAGAGACAGACAAACCACTGGGAAATCAGGAAACCTGTATATATGTCATTTAAATATATTTGAAGCCCAAGACCACAAAAGATATAAAGAGAAAGTTCACAGACGAGAAAGTCTGAAAAAATATAAAACATGATTTCCAGACAGGAATCAATAAATACCAATTAAAGTAGCCTGAATTTTGGCAAACAACAATGTCCCATCTACTAAATTTTGGAAGCAACAGCTACAACTATAATAAACAGCAAAACAGCACAATAACAAAAAATATTTGCTAAGTTTGTCAGTTACATGCAAGTACTCAAATACTGATGGGATATGTTTACAGTATATGAAACAATAGGATGAAAAAGGTATGGACAAAGTAAGATAATACTAAAAACCGAAACTATTGTGTTTAAGACAATGGAATGATCATTGTCTTTTTATTTTAAAATTTCCTTAGTCACTAAAAGGGTAGAGAGAGTGCCATTCATAGCTTGTCTGGGTAATGTTTCCTGATATTTCTTTTTGTCATAGTCACTACCTATAATAAGGGCTCTATGAGAGACTAGTTTGGCAGATGTTTCAAATGAAACTGATTTAAAATGCAATTTCAAAGTGACAAAAGTACATAAATTTCATTATGTGAAAAACTACATTTGTGCACATCAAAATAATTTCTATAAAATGAAATTTCAAAGTGAGATATCAGTACATAAATTTCATCAAATGAAACAAAAAATTGTTTCACACAAGTAATTTGTTTAGTTCTTTCTTATTCTCCCCATTAATATATTTCACAGAATCATAGTGTATTATACTTCAAAAGGATCTTAAACATCACCTAGATTGAACATGACATTTTAAAGTTGTCAAAAATGACAGAGGAGGGTAAAGAGAAGTTCAGACACATTGTTAACAGGATGCCAGCTGCAAAGTCTGCTCATGGCAGTGCCAGGACCAGAACCACACAGTGTGTTGATGCCTCGGTTCATGCACTCTCACTAATCACTGTACGTCCTTCTAGCTAAGAGTTACAGGTTATTTTTCTGAAGTGTATCTGTCATGCTGAGAGTGAAATGATTGTTTTTATCAAAGATAATTTAAGAAAAGACTATTTCCTAAACTGAAGTTTACTCCTGGTGTCACTATTGACTAGTGAGATCTTAGGCAAAGTCTCCCATTTATTTGGTCTTCATTTTTTTAGTTGGCAAATGAGAGGACTTAAGACTGATCTCTAAGACCTCCTTCCAATACTAAAATATTGTAACTCAATAAATACCTACCCAACAATTTAGTAGCTAAACAGGGCTGTGCTAAGATTTAAAGATCTTTGGTGGAACTAAAAAGACACTTTCTAAACTAAGAAGACATTTTCTGAGTCAATTAATTATTAGAGAAAAGGCTATTTTAAAAAATGATTGCACTATTACGGGAGTATCTAATACTAACATCTGGTCCAATCTGTGCATAAATTCAAGGATTAGTTCACCTCCGGGTTCTAAGAAGGTCAAATTAATTGTACCAATAATTCCCACTTACTGATCATATAGTAGATATTTAATAAATATCTGTTGAATAAGCCAGTCCTTTATCTGGATTATCCCATTTAACTGAAATAAAGCTTAAGTCTTACCAGATCCTCCAATTCCCTATAAATAAATCAAAATATTTGATCTTGCTAAATCTAGTATTTCTAACTCTGATCAGCATAATTAAATTGTTAGCTTGAAGAATAGCGAACAATTAAAAATTTTATTTGGTAATTTTCAGATACTCTGTTTCTCTCACAAATGGGTACTTCCAGTGGGATCTAAAGCATATAGTTTTGTTTAAAAGTATTAAAAAAAAAAAAGAAAACATTTTTCAGTATTGCTGAATAGCTGAAAGAATTGCTCCTCTAGCAACTCACTAAAGAAAAATTGCTATCTGAGTCTTCCAAGCATTTTTCTTGTAGTCTCCACTGTACCTAAACCATGATAGGAATGTTTAAGGATCTTGTCTATAAATACTCTGCTCTGTTAAATTACTTAATGTGTACCTTAGCTCTGTCAGACCAGCCAAAAGACTGTACAGTGACATCCAAACGTTTTATTAGCAGCTTTCTCCGAACTTCATATTCATTGGCTATGGCTTGGTTAATTGCTTCTATCTTTTCCTGAAACAAAATAAAAAAAGACCAGTTAAGAATTTAAGTATGCTCTGACCCTGCTCCAAAAGAGCAGAAATTATTTCACTTATAATAGAATCCCCATGATTCTCCAGCACTTAGCACAAAATATAGCTATTTAGTAAATATAATAAAAGTTAAAATTATAGGTAAAATAGTATCTCAAAACATAATAAAGAATACATAAAGTACAAAATTCTCATTTAGCTTTCCTGTAATTTCATTGTGGGAAGCTCAGCCCAGTGAAGTTTTTGGCTTGAAAGGCAACCCATTCAACAATTAAAAACATGCATTATACTGAACTTCAATTTATTTCAATTAGTTATGTGAAATATTTACAAATAATAAGATTCTTCTAATCATACACAACTAACATTATTCTGCATAAGTCTTAAAACTCACAAAAATGATTCTAAGAATGTCTACTAGGAAACTACATATTAGAAAAATAACTGAAAAAGCACAACCTGTTAAGTGCAAACATTTATATCAGGAGATTGACAGATGGTTCCTTACAAAGTATCATCACTACTCACCCAGTGGACTGGTCCCATTGGCTTCTTCAATAAAGGCTTTCCCACATGATTAGGTGGAACTTTTGCTAATGTTTCCTTTAACTGACACAAAAATATAATATGAATGAATAGACAAATCTAAAAGTAGAACATATCCTCCTCATCTTCCCAAATCCCAGCATATCTTGCCATCAAAAGAAGATTCCTGACAGGAGCAAAGGTGGAGGATGTTTTGAAATGTACAAGACCCACAAGATAAAGACACTCACTTGTCCCATTTCTCACGTGTCTATGGAAGCATGATTCCTTCAGTGCACCTACAATAGTGCCTGAAAACAGTCGGCACTCAATGTGTATTTGCCGAATGGATGAATGAATACACAGAAAAAAATTGGACTATGGATACATTGCTGCTCCCCTGTAGAGTTCAGCCAAAATTGTGTATCATGGTGTCCATCTACCCCACAATGCAAATGTACCAATTCTTAGAGTCCAGCAGATATGCATATAGAGAAAAACTCTGCCATAACAAATATCAGTCTCTTCTAGTCATTAATTTTTTTTAATTGCTTGCTCCTAATCATGTTTTTAAAAACCTTTGAGCTGTTGATAATGTGTGGTATGAAAGTAATTGACTTATTTTCACACACTAGTCAACAAGTCTTGTTTGCCAGCTGAAACATGTAAGACTTGAAGTGACTGGATTAAAACCCCAAAACATTAATATTGTTTTCTGTCCAGTCAGTGGGGAGGAGGGTAGTAACATTTAATGATAAAGACCTTAAAATTAAATGCATAAAAGTTCAATGATAAAATTTTACAAAGGACTGAAATCTTAATTTTTTATTATACCTAGCTTATTCCAGTTTATAAATCAAAGTGTAAAGTTTCCTTTTTTAAAAAGAAACGTGTTAAGAAGTCAAAAAATAGTAAAATACTTTCTTTTTAAGATTTGAAGGATTTAAACCCCAAAACTCATTTAGTAACAATTACTTAATAATAGGCACATTAGGTTCCCATTAAGAGAAATTAACTTGCTTCATTTCAAACAAACGTAGAACTATGCCTTTAATACACTACAATCTGGTACTAAAGGTCTTACTTTTTTTTCAATCCCGCTGAAGAATTGGAACATAGATATATTGGCTGGAGGTTTGGACATTCCTAGAGCAATACATATGCCTTTCAACTCTTGAAAGACCTCACTACCGCCTCCTTCTTGAGCTTTTTTTGGAGGAGTATTCACACAGAGCATTCTGGCAGCTTCTAGTTCTGAGATGAGGTATGCTGAAGTAAACAAAATAAGATTTTAAAATGAGATACAGCCTATAGTTAATAGTCATAAGTCTGGAGTCACAACTCTATAGACCTAATGATACGTAAGTTTTAAAGCTGCAAGAATGGATAAAAACAAGAAAATAAAACCATTTTTACCTGCAAATGATGTAACATATAAACTGGTTCTGTAATTCAGGTACTTAGCCAATATATATTTAAAGGTTGATTTAAAAATAAGCAATTCTTCTTTGAAACGAAAGCGTCAAGGTAGATAACATCTAAAAATCTGGATTCTTGCATTCCTCTATTAAGGGACCTCCAGAACAGGGGTTGGCATCTGTTAACACATTTGCAAAAGGTGGCAGGTGGCCAATTTCAGCAAGTTTTAACTTGCTTTGTAAAATAATAATGTTAGTGCAGTCTGCTTAATAAATAGGGAAGAGTTAAAGGCATTTTATAAGGAGCTAAATATTAAAAAAAAAAAGTTTTTTTTTTTTTTTTTTTTTTTACTTCTCACCACTGACATGCAACAGTGATATAACTGTCTTGCCCTCTTACCTTCCAATACTTAGGTGGTCTGTTTAGAACTGGCATGAAACAACATTTTTAAGTAGTCAAAGCTTAACTTACAGGAGATGGGGTTAGGCATTAAATGCCCCAAAGTTCCTTTCATGGTCTCCACTAGCCTCATGTCACCCTTTGGTTGTTCAAAGAAAACCCTTGTCCATCTATATTCTTCTCAGTATTCCCCCTACCCCTACATTCCTCATTCTTGCCCCCCCACTTTGAAAACCAGCAACAAAACTTTTACTTCTTGGCAGAGTCCTTTCATATCAATGTCATCCTCTCGTGTGTGGATTTCAGCCAGGTAATCTGCTTCAGGTAATTCAGTTGAAGTTATAAATATTCAGTTGTATTCCTTAACCTTCCCAACAACATTTAAATTTTTATAAAAGCTGACTAATAATCTTCTAGATCTCAGGACTTCAGGTTACGTGACAAACTGAGAACCTAGTGATAATCATTAGGAAGACAGTTTTGGAAAAAGACATTTTCTGGGCCATTAGGTCCTACAGAAGTATAAAAGAGTGATCAGCTTATATAACTCATTCCCTACACCCATGTGTAATGCTAGAAGAATAGGGTCATAATTTTGGCACATCATTTTTTAAAAACTGCTAACTCGTATTCTAGAATGATAAATACAGCTAAGTTTCTGGAAAGGTGATGGTAAATGGGTTTGATAAAATATTAACATAGTCCATATAGTAAACTGTGAATTAAAAGATGAGAACAGTAAAACCACACTGTCATAAAAATAATCATTGTTTTTATAAAGTAAGGTTTCTTTGGAACATGGTTGCACTTGTTTAAGTATCATCTATGGCTACCTACATGCTACAGGAGTAGAGTTAATAAGTTGTGAGAGAGACCCTATGGTCCACGAAGCTGAAAATATTTACTATCTGGCCCCTTAAGAAAATGTTTGCCAACCCTTGTTCTAGAAAATCATGTATTATATGATTCAATAAACTGGTCCTCCAGATTTAGGATAGCACAGTTTAGGCATTCAAAACATTAGTTTACTAATACAATTACCATAAAAAAACAGTAACTGAGGTGTTCAAAGTACTGGAAAAGATACTGGAGACAGTACAAAACAAAAAAGATTATCTCTACTGACAATCCAGTTAGGGATAGAGAATATATACAGAAAAAGAAAACTAGTCCTTCATCTGTTAGGAACTCAGATACCTGACTGACTTTACTAAGGGAAATAATCTGACAACTAGAAAGGCAAATAAACAGTCAAAACAGTTCTTAACTAGAAACATGAGAGTTTTTCAACCAGTCGTTCAAAGACTGTTCTATTTTACTAATAATTCTAATAAGGTTATTTTAATTTTCCCCCTAATATATAATGTATTAAAAGATTCAGATCAGGAAGGTAAGGGTGCTAGAAGTAAAATTAGAGCATAAAGATGTGACAACTGGTAGTTGGAAAGATGAGAAGTATTTATACGGAGCGAATAGAGAATGAATACATGTACATAAATACTAGTATGAAAAACAGGACACAAACTGAGGGGAATATTTTAGAAAGGGGAAACAGCCGAGGCAAGGATAAAGAGGAGGGAAGTGAGTTGTGCACATGTGTGTGTGCATGCATGAGGAATTCCAAGAGCAGAGTAACCGTTAGTTGATTTAGTCATTTAGTTAAGCAAATAGTTATATATTCCTGAAGGGCTTTTGAAGCGATAGCGCATTAAAATAAAGTCTGTAATTATGATCCCAAATGTAAAATAATAATGTTAGTGCAGTCTGCTTAATAAATAGGGAAGAGTTAAAGGCATTTTATAAGGAGCTAAATATTCAAAGCGGTTTCTGTAAGTATCAGCACTAAAAAGGCCAAACTCTGAGCTCTTTGAAAGAATTAGCTATTCATGGTTGTTAATAAGCTTTCCTTAACAGCTGTTATCCAAAATGACATATTCTAAGTGCCAAATATTAGGTTCTGGTAGGCAGGTTATTAAAAATCAGTGCGTACACTGTGGCTGAGCCAGTTATAGAAATTATACCATCTGAAGGACACTGAAGGCATGCATAACAACTCTGTGCAGCACTATAAGTATCTAAAGCGGTATCTAACCTTATGTGCATATCCCTCCCAGTCCCAATCACTTGACAAAGGTAATTTAAGAAAGTGATTCTGGAGTAACTTAGTGCCTAAGTATAATGACTATGAACACATTTGTTTTTTAAATGAACCGTCAAAATTGGAGTTTGTCATTTTTCAGAAGCCATAGTACAGTTGTAAAGACAACACTTTAAAAATCCTCTGAATTGTGTTTGTCATACTAGGAATTATGATATTTAATTAACCAAAGCTTAACCTAAATGTGTCTTGGAATGCTACAAAAACTGAGTTAAGACTATTGGCTTTGTTTATTCAGGAGTTCACTTAAGGCAATAAAATTTGTGAGTCTACTTACTATTTTTCAGGGTGAAGAGAGAAATAGTAACTAGAATATTAAAAGATGGAAGGAAGGAACTTTTCATAATCATTTATTTCATAGAATGGTTAGTAAATATAGGATCAAAATGTTATTCCAGAAAATTTTACACTGTAATTTGACATACTTACAAAAACCAAAACTCCCAAACAATAACTCTACCACAAAGCAGTAGCAAGAGTACTTTTAATTTAAAAAATCTTCATTATTCCCACAATATCTTTTGTCTATTTTAAAGTGTGTTTCCAGTCTAGAACACTAAGGTTTAATGACCACACACTTAAACAACACTTGGCTGTATCTTTGGTTCCATTAGATGAGGCACTACGGCCTGAGTACCACCAAAGTTAAATGATGAAAGAATAGCAATTACAAACAACATGCTACCTAGTGCACAGGCCCACCACTAGCTTCTAATTTGGAAACTTACTATTTCCTTAAGAGAAGTAGTATTCTAAATTAAATCCATAAGAAAACAGTAACAACTAGTTTATCAGTCAAGGAAAACAGAAAATAATAGCTACATTCTAGTAGCCTTGAACTTACTGAGCAAGAGGAGGCAGTTCTTCTGAACAAGAAGGCGCTTGGTCACATCCCCAGATGTCAGTGAAAGATATGGACAGTTCATCTCCCCTAGCAGCCCACTCACCTCAAGCTGGAATTCTTCAGCTTCCTTTGGGCCTTTTGAGAATGAAAATAATCTTAGTTAATAAAAGTGACTGTTTTCCCTCTTAGCGTAATAGTTATATATAAATTGAAACTTTTAGTAGCATTTTTTCCTAACATAAGTTCCTTTGTCTTCTAATTCATCCTTTCTCCCACCACTCCCAATTTTCTTTCTTAAACAGTTTCCATTAGGTTATTTCCTTATTTGAGACTCTTTAATGGCTTAATTTCTATCCCACTAAGCTGATTTTCTGTCCTCCTTTAAAGATTCTTCATAGCCTCTCCACTTTGCCTTTCTCAGCACACTGTTATTTAGTAGTACCAATTACATGAACGTAGTAGTTATGTGCTCTACTACTCCACAAACGTTCCCTCTTTGTGCCAGGCCAGTCTCCTCACTGGCCCAGGATCAGTCAGCCTCCTTCTCTTCTGTGCCTTCATTTAAATTATTCCCTGTGATTGACAGGCACTCATTCTCCTATCAAACCCTACCTATCTATCCATGAAAGCTCAGTGGTCTTGTTCCTTGATTGAACCTTCCCCAGGGACTGTTGCATTCATTGATTTCCTTCCCTTGTGAACCACAAAGTAAAGCATTTCATTATTGTACTAATCTCCAGTTGTTCCATTTGTGCCTAATAGTCTATTAGACTGAAGTTGAAAATAGGGAACATGACTTGTAGTGATGTACTCCCACAGCATGTGAAATACAGTTCATTTTGTGAACCAAGGAAAAACATGCTCTTTCTTCTTAATATTTTGATGGTTCTCTATTCAATATCACAGAGCTGCAAAAATTAACAAACTTTGAGTCATCTGACCTGAACCCATTTCTCACCTGTAAAATGCAAAGGCTATATTACCAATGTTTTGTAAGATATGTTCTATGAACTCCAGAATTTCATAGAACTCCTTTATTGGCAGCTGGGATGAGGAAAGAGTTGCACTAAAATTACTCCCTCTCAACTTCAGCTAGAATAGCTTTTACCTGTTTTATATGTTGGTTTCTGTAAAATGTTTTCATTTGAACAAAGGGACTCCAGGTTATAATTAGTAATCAGTCAGTATAGGAGTTTTCAGAAGTTCCTACATCCTCTGAAATGTTAGGACAAGAGGCAGTGTTAAGAATACTGGTTCCCAAACTTGACTGCTAGGATTGAATCCTGGTTAAATCACTTACTAGTTGTGTGAGCTCAGGCAATGTATTAACCTAATTGTGCTTCCTTGTTCAATGTATAAAAGAGTAATAAAACCTGCCTCAGAGGGGCACCCTGAGGTTTAAGAGTTAACACACTTTAGTGCTTAGAATTAGAACATAATGAGTGTTCAATAAATCTAAGCTGCTGCTATCATTACCATTACACTATACTGTCCTTAATAATTAGAATTGGATGCCATTAACACATATGCATTAAACATACTGAACATGCAAGAAACTGAGCCCTCTAAATGGGATTCTGTGGGAGGAATAAGTGGAGGAAGGGATTATGTGTATAGTTCTCCCTAAGGGTGGGTTAACAAGGGGGCATTTTTCTTTGTCTCCTATTACAGGGTTACCTATGGTAGGAAGGAACCAGATGGTGGAGTGTCAGATTCCAAACTTCTGTCTCTTTTGCAGAGTCAACAAACTAGTGCTAAAACAATAACAAAATTGGCAAATATAAAACAACTCTCAACGCCATAAATCTGATGGTGCTGGATCTGTTGTGAGGTATCTAGTGACACATTCTTGTGATACAGAAAACTTCTTAATACAGTGTTCTTTTTTCTCCCCATATGCAACAGAATTATAATACTTTACATGTATTTCTGGAGTCTGATAATCTTAAGAGAAAAACATCCCAGTTTGCAGTACTACCCCCAATTTGATCTCATAACTCATGTTTTAAAAAGAATGGAAAAGTTAATATATACTGTACTTGTTTCCATTTTTCTTTACCTCAGTAATATGCTCTTTTCAACTTCCACACGTTTTTAATAGTTGCATGAGTACATTCTGTTTTTCATTTCCAAATCACTTTATCTCTAACAATAATGGAGGGGGAAAAAGTATTTGGTTTCGTCACAAAATTTTAAAAATTTTACAAATAACTTGAAATCTTAGCTTTAGTACTAATAATATTCAATTGACAATATCCCACTTTTATTTTTATATTTTGCTCCTAAAACTGAATATTTACTTACTGTTAGTTGCTTGCACATTTTCTTCTAGTTTACAGAGCACTCTTAATTCAGACACCAGCCAAGCACAGAGTTTGGTAAACTCAGGGGAACTGGCTCCAGCAGAGACTGCCTGAGACAGAGCACCATCTTCTAACAATGCACCCTTGTAGCTGGTGAGTAAGAAATTACACTTCAGAATATAAAATGACATCTAGTGTATTAGAGACAGTATATCTATGTATTATTTGTATAATTAATAGTTTATTATAAAGTTATGACGAATTTCTAAACTTGCACATAAAAATAAAATTTATATTTTATAACTAAAACATAAGAAAAGTAAACTAAGTGCTAACTCCATTTCAAGCTTTCAAAATATGTGAATATGTAATGGAATCACATATGCTAGTAAATTATGTCAACTTCTGTACATTTACTGAAAGGTCTTACTGTACAAAGGTTTACTTTCATACTTTAATTGACTTGAATTTTAAAACTAGATTTATAATAGCTAATTACACTATAGTTTACTATTTCAGAAATAAAATTTAGATTACCTTTTCTAGGAATTTTTCCCGAAATCTTAAAACCAAAACTTTCCCATTACTTTCCCTTTTTTATATTTAATGACCATTAAGACTGGTTAGATATACTAGTACAAGAGAAATGTCTAGATTAATTTGATAATTGCTGGAAAGTTGATGTTTAGGTGAACTGGTGCACCTGAATCCTAATCCTTTGTAAGTGATTCAAGTGTAATTTTAAAAAAATTATTAAATGCTCAAACATTTACCAAAGACAATTGTAATAATGAACCTCAATCTAATAAAACTAGAATTAAAGATTTTGCCATCCTCAAACTAATTTTAAAACACATATTCCTCAGATTACTTTATCAGAGAAGCATTTATATTTATAAATGAAATATAAAGGCATTATTAAAAATACATTAAATATGCATGAGATAATCTGATGTTTAGAGGTATAGAGGGATGTTAGAGAAATGACAATACTTTATACTTTAAAAGTACAATTATATATTTATACATTGAATGGAATGGAAAAAGTCTTACACAGAAAAATGAGACTATAATATAATCTACATCTAGATTCAAAACCACATATCTGCACAATGGAATAAAGAGTCTAGGTCTAGAAATTTCTTGTTTTACACATTTAGACTCTTGGTTTATTCTACAGACAGTTACTGAATTCCTACTGTGTGCCTGATTAGCGATAAGAGATAAGTCATTTAAATTTAGTATTTCTCAGTGAAATCCTTTAAAAGTACACATCACCCAATTACAGCTGAATTTTAATGACTGAATGCCACCAAACTAAGCAGTTATGGTTAAAATTTGTAGCGAAGTTTTCTGAAAATTCCATGGTTTACATTACAACCAATTTCACTTATTTGATTACAATTATTACAATAAATTACTTTTACAGTACCCTAAAGAAGAAAAATATAGCTACAAGAGCATAAAAGAACAAGAAGAAACAGCATCTATCACCAACTGCTAGGCGACCTGTCTCCATGCAGAATGACTACATTTAAGTAAACCGTCTTCCTCTCACTTCACTCTTTCAAAGCTTATCTTAAGTGTCATTTCTTCTAGGAAGCCTCTAAGACTTCATTTCCCTTCACAATAAAGGGACTCTCCTCAGTTTTCCTCACAGAATATTCTCACAGTGTGAACTACTTTTCCACCTCACTTTGTATTCCTTAGCGCTCAGCCCTACACTGCCACAGAGTAAGCGTTCCTCAAAAATGTTCACTGACAGTGATTTTACAGCATCTCACTATGCTGATGATGGACAGTGACTAATGGGGTATGTGGGGGGGGGACTTGGTGAAGGGGGCAGTCTAGTAAACATAATGTTCCTCATGTAGTTGTAGATTAATGATAACAACAACAAAAATGTCCACTGAGTGGTTTTGTGTGAGAGCAAGCAACTTAGTCTGAGATGTCCACCAGAAAGAGACCATTTTGCTGAACATGACTTTTATGTATGCCCTAATCAAGAAATAAGCCCCAGATCTGGGTTATTAATGAAAATTTATAGAAAGTTCAAAAGAAAACAACAGTGGTAATTCACTTTGACAAAGAAAGATGATAAACACTAGCACTTTTCCTGAAAATCTCTACCAGGACAGCAAGTTACTTAAATGGGAGCAAACTTTGGGAACTCTTAGGGAGTTCTTTCCTAAAGAAGAAAGGCTCCCCCACCTCCAAAGATTTCAACATCACGGAAAAGCCTGGGGGAAGGTTTTGATAAAGAACTTGTTATTTCATGCATATAGCAAGCTGAACCTGTATTTTTTTATGTATAAATAAAAATGTTTAGTCGTACAACTTCTTTCTGGAACCATATTTAGCCCAAGAGGTTCTAAGTTCTCAAGTTTTAATAGAGTACATTGACCTGGGTGACCCAGTGAGATAAGCAGCCCTATTTCCAGCTTCTAGGTACTGAGGAATTATGGCTGGGTAACTGTCAGAAAAGACAATGCACAACGAATATACAGGGACTTCGTAGGTGAGGATACCCCTAAGAGTAAAGGTTAATGGAGGCTCAGTGAAGTGTGTCAGACTCCTGAGAAACTACCAATGGTTCCCATGATGGTGGGGACAGGTTAGGGAACCAAGAAAGCTGGGCAGCGGAAGGCATGCAACGCCCAGACATGTGGCTTAGGGAAGCTTGGGAGCATGCAGAGATGACTGGGCAAAGGAGATTGTTTTGAGAAAACTGGAGGAGTAGGGGCTCAAGACAGGAGCCGAAGTTTGGAGGACAAGTAGGAAAAAAGAGAACTTTGACAGTCTCTAGAGTGAGGGGAAGGGCAGGATGATAGCCAGGAGAGAAGCTCGGGAAGGGGGGGTGGCGAGCAGCAGAGCCCAGACACTGACACGCATGACCGACAACCGCTACGGGTAACTCGGTCGCAGGGAGCACGGGGCAGGCCTAGGGTCGTCGCACTTGGAGGCCCGAACCCGGCGGGGCAGACAGTGGACGTGGCATTGGGGTCCCAGAGCCGTTAAGTCGGCGACAGCCAGGAGCCTCGGGGTGCGGCGTGAGGAGGCAGGTGTCCCTGACTGGGGCGGAGGGGTATTCCCGGCGACGCGGCAGTGTAGGGTTCGTGAGGCCCGTGCCCTGGCAGTCTTACCCTAGATCTTCCAACGACTCCAAGATGTCAGTCTCCATGAGGTCACACTCCATGCTACTGAGGTATTCAAATTTCCGAGTCGTCAGGCTCCCCTCTTCGCCGGCAAACGCTAACACTCGCGCATGCGCTGCCTCCCCGGAACTTCCAAATCTACAGCTGGCGCCTCAGTCCCTGCACTGCGCATGTCTCGAGCGTGCGCAAGAAACTTAATTCCGCCTGCCGCTCCACTTCTGCCGGCTCCGGACCGCCGGGCGGTACAGTTTTGCACATGCGTATTAATGAATAGTGAAGCTGGCGGCCCGAAGAAGGGCCGGAGGACTGGGTGCGTGGCATCTTGGGCGTGGGGACCCGGAGACGCGGGAGCGCTCTACCCTCTCTCAGTCGGGTATACGCATGTGCGAGTCGGACTGCGCGGGCCGGGGAGGAGCCTGGGGAATCTCAAGACTTGGGTGGGTGTTGGCTGTGAAAATGACTCTCTGACAACCTTGTGGCTGTCCGCAGCCTGCCGCCGTGTTCCATCCTCAGCTGTGGACTAAGGAGAAAGGGAAAACGCGCGTCTGATTCCTTAGGACGGGGGCAGACAGGCCAAGCCCGAGAAGGGTGGATAAGCAGCCGTTTGATTTCCTTGTGGCTGCAGTAGCTTTACTTCAGGGCCAGGGAGGAGTCAGCTTTCCTTTGGCATGAAGTATTCAGAAAGTCATTTCATCCCCCACCCTACAACTCCCTCTCGCCAGCCCGCCATTGCATTCCCTACCAGACTTCGTAAGCTTTTCCCAGAGCCTAATAAGCATCTTATTTTAAGACGGGGCGGAGGGGGACTTCACTTCAAATAAAATAGTATATATTCAAATTCATGCAAGTTAACAGGTGAATAAACTTTACTACTGTAATGTGTTTGCTTTTGTCCTAATTTTGCTTGGTGTGATATTCAGTTTATGATTGGTTATGATTCCTTGGTAGTTACTTTTTTGCTATGTCCCTACAAATTACTGAAAAACTAGAAAAAGTGTTTACAAAGTGCTGGCATATTTAGAAAATTGTGTTTAACCCTAAGTTGGCATAATGTGGCATTGTGTAGGCATTTAATTAAAGAATTTTCACATTTGTACCAGATTTTATTCTGTAGTTCTCAAGTATTTGCATATCTAACGAATAAATGCCCCCAAACTTAATACACCATTTTTCTGTTCCTTATTTTGCACTATCTAGTGTGGGACAGAATTACACTTATTAAGTACCTACTGCTGGCTTAACATGATATTACTCTCTTGATCTATATTACTTTATGCAGTCATTCTAAGGCCGTGTAAGTATTACTCCCATTTTACAGATGAGCACGCTAAGACTCTGACTTAATGATCTGTCAAAAATCTTAAGGCCAATAAAGAACTGGATTGAGAGATTCAGACATATCTGAATCCATGTACCTTCTGATTTTACTAGTCAAATAAGGATTAATAAGCAAGATGTGAAAAGATAGGAAGATCTAGCAAGTTGAATTTGTTTAAGCCAATGTATGTTGTACATAATTACCTTATAATTTAAAAAATGTAATAATTATTCTCATAGGATTGTTGAAGATGCTAAACAAAAAGTAATGCTTTATGATCAAAACCGAAAGTTTATGTGATATGAATGCCCTTGCACTGTTCACTATGTAAGAACTTGCTCACCATGTAAGAACTTGTTCGTTATGCTTCAGAAGATTGGAAACTGTTGAGAATTAGGCTTGGGGTTAATTAATGATTGTGCATTGAGTCCCCTATACAGAATTTTATTGTTGTTAACAACCATTTGATCAATAAATATGAGAGATGCCCTCCCAAAAAAAAAAAAAAAGTAATGCTTTAATGCAAAGTCAGTTTGGGAAAATACGGTTTTGAGACATGGGTTTAGAGTAGGGTGAGGGCCTCTGGAAAAAGCAAGGCAAGATATTTACAGTCAAAGTAATGTAACAATGTAAAGTCCCTATCGAAACTGTGTTCCACATTATGCAAAGTCAAGGTCCCACTAATTCCCTACGATAAAGATACGATACTAGACTAGGAATATAGACATCTTCAATGAGATCAGTTAAATGTCAAAAGGCCAGGAGTAACTTGGCCTGGAATGTTTGAGTGTTCCTCAAGGGTATCTCAGCATAACCCGTGACTTCACTGTAAACAGCCCTAGCAAACAGACAACAACCCAGCCCACCTTGAGGGCAGGGCAGGTGGTACAAGTCCACACCCTAAACCTTCAATTCCCCCAAATCCTCAACTGCCTATAAATCCTCTAGACAACACACCACCCCGGGCTCTCTTGTTCCCTCCTGGAGTGAGCCAGGAGCTCTTTCCTCTCACTTTATTTCTAAATAAAAGCCTGTACCTTGCTCTCCTACCTTGAGTGTTTGGGAAGCTCATTCTTTGGCTTCGTGAACAAGAACCCTGGCATCAGTTTCATTCTTAACTTATTTTTTTAATGAAAATTGTAACACATAATAGGGAAGAAGGGATGACTCCCCGAAATTTATTACTCTTCTCTTTTTATGCAAATCTTTAATTTAAAGGGAGGGTAGACAACACAGAGGGTTTTTAAAATTATTATTTATAATAATTCTATAATGGATTTTGCTGTAATAGAAATAATGCTTTAAAAAGTAAATATTGTCATTATTTCTATAGGATTTACTTGGAATCTTTTGTATTTTATTTAGACATTGTTTATATTGATTTTATAATCAGAATATTTGAAGACCTCATTCAAGCTGAATTTAATAGAATGGAAAGAACATTGATCTGGGAGTTAGGGAGAACTGGTTTTTGCCTCAATTAGTATAAAATTTTTTCTAACACTTAGAGGAATCTGAAGTCCATCAGGTATCTTTGAGAGATGATGAGTTTTCTATGTAGAAGGTGTTCAGCTAGATATGATTTGTTGAAGGTGCTCATGTGAGGGGCACATGGCCTTTTACTAATCCTGGTAACATTTGACTCTAGATTCTTGTGGGTAGAGTTCAATATTTCCAGAATCTCTCACCTGGCTGTAGTGCATCTGCATATCAATAGGTGTTTCCAAAGGGTTGAGAAACTTAGTCCATCTACAAGGACATGTATGGATTTATCTGGACTGGAGAGGTTGGATGGAGCTCTCTCTTCTGCTGCAGCTGGGTGGAGAGAGACAAGATATCTGCTTGTAAGAAATAAACAGGTTTCTTAAGCTTTATTTCTCCCTTTGACTGATTTGCCCTGGGATTTCCCCCCCTGGAGTTACAACTCTTACCCAAAGAGAATGTAAAATACTAATTAAAAACCCTTCTGGAGTCCATCTCTTGAAGTGGGCTAGTTACTGTCTGTTTTAGTTTCCTGTTGCTGATCTAAAAACATTACCACAAATTTAGTGACTTAAAACAAGATGAATGGGTCATCTTTAAATTTTGGGGGTCAGATGTCTGAAACAGGTCTCACAGGACTAAAATCAGCAGGGCTGCATCCTTCTAAAATCTCTAGGGGAGAATCTGTTTTCTTCCCTTTCAGCTCCTAGAGGATGCCCTCATTCTTTAGATTGTGGCTCCCTTCCTTCTTTAAAGTCAGCAATCACATCACTTCAGACTCTTGTTTCTTTGTTATCAAGTATCTCTGACTCTTAACTCTCCTCCCTCCTTTATAACAATCCTGGTGATTACATTGGGTCCACCCCAAAAATCCAGGATATCTTCTGTCTCAAGGTCCTTAATTTAACCACAACTGCTGATTGACTTTTTCCATGTAAGGTAACACTGGTAGCTTCTGAGGATTAGGGCACAGATAGCTTTAAGGGCGTCCATTATTCCACCTTCCATTTTTCCACCTACCTTGCTGTCTTTCCTGGAGAGTAGAAATGATCTTTATTTAAAAGAATGGTCTTTGCAGATCTTCTTGAAAAGAGTAGAGAGAAATCATATTTTATACTTCATAAAAAAATGCAGAGGGGAAAATTGAAATGAAAACTCATTTCAGTTTGTAGAGGAACATCTGTTTATGTCATAATCTTGAATATTATTATAAGGGAAGTTTTGAATTATGTGGTAGCTAAAAATTTATGCAACTGAGCTTCCTAAAAAAGCTACTTCTAAAATCTATAAAAGGATAATTTTTATAATGGCAAGGAAGTAGGTGCAAACTGGAACTTATGGATTGTCATTTGTCATAGAATGGTTTCTAAGAGTTGGTTAAAAAGGCACCTAAAATAAATAATTTTTCCATCTCAAATAAGAGTCTGAAAAATAGCAGCATTTTCCAGTTTATTGAATTTGCCTTTAGAATGACCCTACAACAAGGAGAAAATAAAGACTCTAGATTTGTTCACGTTGCTCATGCGATAAGAATCTGTATATGCTACTAAATAAAGCCCTTTTCAGGTTGCATAGTGAAAGAGGTACTTCCCCCCCTGAATATTAGTGTGTAGAATTGATCTTGTACGGTCTCAAATACTCTTACATTAATAAAGAATGCTTGTTTTCAGCTCATGCCTCTGGCTCTGTTAGTATATTTTCTGAGCCCTGGCAATTTTTAGAGAATGTTACAAAGTGTGAGAAGAATTATCTTGCCTATGTTTAAATTGGGGAAGGGGTATAGATATGGATATAGATACAAATATAACCAGGTCTTTTCAAATAAAGCTCCAAACTTAATTTCTGTTGTTTCCTCCACAATGCTTCATCCTAGTTGCTGTGTTTGCCAACCTGTAAATGAGGCACATAGGGAACCAGACAGACATGGGTCTAATTTCATCCAGTAAGAGTTTATTAGACTCTAGCTCATAGGTGATAAGGCCTGGAGTGGTATTTTGTTTGGTTTATTAATTTAAAGAATTTTGAGCCATCTTGTAAAAGTCTGGAAATATTATCTAAAAATGTAGATTTTGGGGTTTTCTTGAAAACATAAAACAGATGACTTTGCAGCACTAGACTCCTATTGCTCTTTAGAGCAGCAACTGGCCTGTGTTGGAGAAGGTTGCCCCTTCTAAATTGGGTATATGAACCTACCACTTCTTATAGTTTCTGGATCCTATCACTCATACAATATATCATATGTGTGTATACCCAGCAGTTTACTTAAACCCTACCCCTAACCCCTCCCTGTTGAGTTTGAGATTTCCAATCCTTTTTATTCTTTTACTTCTTAATTATGTTGATTTCTTCCTTTAATCCACCTCTCATAGGCTCCCCCTTTTCCTCTGCATTTTCTAGTGTAGGGATGGAACATTTTTTCTTCTATTCTTAGGTTTATGAATGGGACCTGCATATTAAACTGACAAAGGTTAACAGGAGAAAAGGCATACAAATGTTTATTGCAGTTACTTTTTTACTTTATTTTTTTAATGTTCATGGTGCTCTACAGAAAAGAAGTGAAAACCCCCATAGGATTGTTAGACTTGAGAGTTTACCAATTTAACAAAGAGTGATAAATTGTGGCCTAAACAAAAGGAAGTGGATCTGAGCTTCTAGGGGTGGTAAATTGTGGGAGGGTAAATAAATGGGGAAACTAATGGAAGATAAGGGTTATCTTAGTAAGATTTGTTTGTGAAGACTCATTTTGTTACCAACATTTTCTTCTCCATAGCCATAAAACTTTCCCAGAATAAGGGTTTATGGCAATCACAGTTTCTCACAAGTTTTTGCTTTTAGTCAGTTAATGAAAGCTCTGAGACTTCTTTCTATATCTGTTGATTATCGGTTGCCTCCAGCTCAAAATAATCCATATGCTGGAGTGGATGCCATATTTTGATCCCCTTCACTAGTCACATGGAACTTCTACTGTTCATTGCCCTTCTATGCTTCTATATTTTGTACAAGTTGTTTCCTTAACTCAGAATCCCTTTTCCTTCATTCTCTGCCTGGTAGTTTCCTCCTGCTCAACCTTTAGACTCATGTAACTCCAGTGCGGGTGGGAGGAATATGTTCCCAGTCTGGGGCAAATAACCTTTGAAGCAAAAATCAGTCAAAGGGAGAAATTATTGCTTATGAGCAGTTGTCTGCTAGACCATGTCTCTCGCGACTGGCTGCACACCTCTTCAGTTCCAGTGTGAGCTCGCTCCCCAACCACCTTGTAATCACCTGTTGACATGGAGATGGCCTACTTCTCTCCACCCCATGGAAACACCTACTGATATGGAAATGCACTAAGGCCAGGTGAGAGGTTCTGGAAATATTGCAATTTTACCCACAACTGAGTTTTGGGAAGACTTCTCTGACTGCCTTAGGTACTTACTCTCTACTTCCCAAAGCTTCTTTAGCATCTTGTCCCAGATATCATTCCTGCTCCATTGAAGTGCACATAGATGCTGTGGGTAAAATTGCATTATTTCCAGAATCTCTTGCCTGGCTTAGTGCATCTCCCTATCAGTAGCAGTTTCCAAGCTGTGGAGAGAAGTAGGTCATCTCCATGTCAATAGGCAAGCTAGGGCTTATCTGGACTGGAGAGGTTGGGTGAGGCCTCTTTTGCAGCCAGGTTGCAAGAGATGTGGGATGGCTGCTTATAAGAAATAAGTGGGTTTCTCCCACTTTATTTCTCCCTTTGTGTGATTTCAGTTTCAAAGGTACTTTACTCTGGGATTTCCCCTCTGAAGTTACAGATGCCTTCTGCTCTCTTTGCAGCTTTGCTCACACCCTCAAAGGTTAGCTCAGCTTCACTGCTCCGAAAAGAAGGTGTTTCCTGACTTCACCAGTTACAATTAACTTTCCTCTTCTGGATTTCTAAGGCAGTGGTGCCTAACTTGACTATCACAGCCATCTGGTAGTGCAGATTCCTGGGCCTTACCCCTGATAAGTCTTATGTCAGTGTTTCTGTGGTTGGGTTTAGGAATCTATTTTTCTTTAAACCACTTAAGATGGTTTTATAATTAGCCCTCCATACTTAACATTTATTAATATTATATTTTTATGTTGCTTATTTAATATGTTCTAATCTTTTTTCTCTAGTTATAAAGCCATGCATGTCCTATATATTGCCTAGTACTTTGATATATGCACAACTGGCACAAAAATGTTGATTATTTGATTGACAAAAGTGTTCCCTTTCTCATGACCACATCTTGCTTTCTTCTGAAAGAAGAAAATGATTCTTTGCAGGGAATAAGTAAGTATACAACAATGAATTACATTCTGAGCTGTTGGATCATCCTGGAACTCCATCAATGCCTATTTAAAACTAGGCTATTCTGGTAGGATAATATGTTCTCTGTCACTTAGGTTGTTATTAGCAGCTTTACCTTTTATCCTACTCTAGTGATCCTTTATGGTATGAGGGTTTAGAATCCTTGAACATATTTTTCAAGGCCTGTTCCCCACCAACCACAGACTCACAAGTCCCACAGGTGATTGAGAGTGTGCTATGAACAAAGCAGGGTTCTAAATCACTGTCCAAAGGAGAGCTTGTCAGTATTATCATTATAAATAGATAAATGAATTTGAGACTGATTTTGAATGTCCTCAGCAATCTTAGTTTCCAATTCTCAATAACAGGTAGTTAATTTCTTTATTATCACAATGGTATTGTTTACAAATGAAATAGAGATAAGGAAAAAATATTATTTAAGCAAAAATAGTTACACTAAAATTCTTGTGTTGGATTTCTTTATGTTTTGGAGAACTTGGCTAAAGTCACATAAACTGACTCTGAAGAGAACCTTTAGGACCTCATTCTAAACTAGCCTTTCTCAAACATTTCCAAAAGACAATCCCTAATGCCCTAAAGCATCCACTGTATATCATTAACTTCTCTCCTATACATCTAGAATGCCTGCTGTCTATATATAATACTAGGGAGAAATCAGAAAAAGAGTCACTGACTTTTTTTCTCTAGGACTCAATCTTTCCTGTGATTGAGAAGGGCTAAGTTATGTATAGCTAAATGGCTGTCAAGCATATGTGTGTATCAGAATTACCTGGAGGCTTTTTAAAACACAATTGCCAGGCCTTACTTCTAGAGGGTCTGATTCAATAGGTCTGGGATGAGCCCAAGAACTTGCATTTCTAATGAGTTCCCAGATAATTAACACAGGTAGGCATGTGCACACATGCAAACAGCTGAAATAATGAAACAAGACACATCCCTTGCTACATGCTACGTACTTTTCAGTTTTAAAAAACTCTATTCCACTTACTTAAAAATTGCTGGTTGGGAGCCACTAAATTGATCTTCTAACTCACTAATAGGTTGTGAGCACCAGTTTGAAAAACCATGGATGAGGAACTTAGAGCATTCTGTTCCAACTTTAGGATTTTACCCTATGGCTTAACCACCCTCCTTCTATAGATAAGTCTAAGAGGTTCCAAGCACAAGGGCTTAAGAGCTAGCCACCCAGTAAACATTCAGACACCGCTGGGGAGGCTAATGGGAAGAATGTTTGGGACCCAAAGAGCAAACCCATGAGGCTGAAGGCATCCTTTATCAGTGAAAAAGCAACCAGACTGAGTAAAGAACTCACTCTAAGAGAGTATGACTCAGTACAAACTTGATCAGAGAGACGAAGGCTCATCCACGACCAATGATTCTGAGCATATTACAGGACAATGACACATGTAAATGGACTTCTGACCTGGTTTCAAAGGAAAATTGGGCCTAATTTCTAGAGTAGGAAAAGAGAAAGGAGAACTGTAAGGAAACTTTTTAGGATTATAGGGGTATCATAGACATTTAGACTACAGAGAAGTCTTGTTTAATGGCCTAAAGACATGAGGAGATCCAGGGAAGAAAAAAGGCATTTGATTTTTTCTTTGCCCATTTTATTACTGTGACCTTGGAAATAGGAAAACTATGGATGACCTCAGTAGTATGGGAACAGCATACACCAGAAGTGACGTCGGAAGCTATGCCAAGAGATAGGAACAGATCGCTACCTGATTTTCCCTAACAAGGACTGTCTGAAGCTGAGGATTTTTTTGCAAGATTCACAATCTGTGATTATTCACCAGGCTCATGTGACCTGGCTAGTATATTTACTTACGAAAGGGAGTTCCTGATTTGTGTGAATTGACGACCCAGGCCATGAGTAATGATGAACTGATTCTTAAACCATTATCTTCTGATTCTCAACTTAGAGCATATGCATTTTTGATGGACTGATGTATTGATTTACGCATGCGTGCAGGATGGACCTTGGCAGCCAGAATCGCCACCTGCAACCATGACTGTCTCTCCACTACCCTGAAGAGGGGAGCTGTCAGAGTCGGGACGCTGCCGCGCCACTGGCGCAGGCGCAGTTCGCTCCGCACGCACCTGTGCGGGCGCCTCGAGGCCTGTGTGAACACGGGCCTCCTCGCCAAGCTGGCCGTCTTGGAGCTGTCGGCTGCCTGGCCTCCCTTACTGCGCTCTTGAGGAACTGGGAAGGTTGTTGGAGTGAGAGTCCTGTGGCTGTGTTCTGGGAAGATACACAGGAGCTCTGTGGAGTCAGGTCTCCCAGCTACCAACCATCAGTGGACTTCCCGGATGGCAAGGCTACGGAGTTCATCGGAATCTGCCTTCAGGGAAACAGGTGAGTAACTGTTTTGGAGGGGGATGGACCTTGGCATCACACAGGTGTGTTGTCCAGAAGTCCCTGCTGGTGTCCTAGTCTATCCCTTACATGTCCTGGACCTGGGGCAGATTCCATGGTGCCTGGATGCAGAGTCAGTCGCCTGCAACAGTGCAGTTTGCATGTAGGCACCTACCCTCAGGCACCAGGCCTCCAGGGCTGCTGGAAAAAGGCCTATGCCTGTCCCCCAGGCCATCCTTCTGGGGCTGTGAGTCTCTTCACTGTGGCCTGATGAGGTTTGAATGATGGCAATCCTTGTTGTTACTTTTAATCCAGGGTCACTTTCCATACATAAAAGTACTTCTTGGTGAGGTACAGTTTATCATAAGATACTCTATCACTATAATAATTTTTGGGAAAGCAAAACATGACATAACATGCACTTGAATTTCTTTTTCACATTCAAAAAACACATACTACAAGATCATAATCAAAGTTTGAGTTTAATCCTTTTATACACTTAGAATCTAAAGATTCTTCTGGGTTACTTTTTGCCATCGACAAACTTGTGCAGTATGATGGTAACATTGACACCACTTGGATAGGATTATTGAGCAATACCATGGATAAAGAATGACCACCTGGGATGACCTTTGTGTGACTGAATGGAGGGTGATGTCTTTCACCTGCTGTATGGAGCCATGGAAAATGACCAGATTTGTGGAACACAATCATGAGATGAGTTTTGGACAGGTGAAGACATTTTGAAACCTTCCTTTGAGACTCTCAGATGGAGCTATTGCATACGAAGTTGCACAAGAGTTTGGACTTGACCGGAGAGGTCTGGGCTGGAAATAGAGATGCATGAGTTACTTCTGAAAGGGTGGAACTTCGAGCTGGAGTGTGGATGGCATTACCTTCAGAGAGAGTGTAGTGACAGAGGGAAAGAATATCTGGAGAAACTCTGGTATTTCGTGTCAGATAAAAGAGGTTAAGGTACAAATGAGGTGGAGAAGAGGCCGACAGAGAGGAGGAAAATCCTGTAGTGTTGTATTATGGATGTTAACAGAGTTTCAGGACAGAGGGTCGGGACAGCTGTGTTAAATGCTGCTCACAGATCTAATAGGATGAAAATTAAAAATGTGCAATTTATTTAGTTACCCAGAGTCAATAATGACCTCAGGAAGAGCTATTTCAGTGCAGTAATGGAGACTAAAATGAGATTAAAATATGTTATTGAGTAAATGAGAAGTGAGGAAGTAAGGAGGCTGAGTGTAGAGAAAAACTTGAGAAGTTTGATTTTTAAGTCAAAGCAAAGATGAAAGCAATAGGAATGTTGCTAGATAGATATGTGGACTCAAGAGATTTGTTGTATACAATTTGGACATGTCCAAAAAGGGATCTAGCTGAGAGCAAGGGATTTTATCAGAGTGAAAGAAGATAAAATTGGGGATATTTTTGGAAGTTTGGGAGAAGAGGGGGTCCAGAGTGCTAACAAAGACTTCACCTTTGACCCAACTTAAGTCAGGCTCCTCTGAGTCTCCTCTGACCAAACCCAACCTTGGGCTTTGTCCTTACTCAGAGGCTCTGTCTCTTTAGTCCAGTTTTAGTAAGAATCCTGCTGAGGCAGTTTAGCTAAAACCCTCCACCCTTGATTTGTGATCAGATTCATTATTCCCCACACTGGGTATCTATCTTATCACCCTGGCCTTTCAGCAAAGATCCTGTCAGTTAGGCAGAATTCCCCTTACCCCTGATGTTTCCTTTTAGTAATTTTCCATCCAGGAACCCCATCCTGTTCTTTGGCTATAAAACTCCATTGTCTGTGCTGTATTTGGAGTTCAGCCCAATCTCTCTCCCTTCCTCCAAAGACCCCATTGTAGTAATTCCCCTGAAAAAAGGCCTTTCCATCTTTAACAAGTGTCATGAATAACTTTAACAGTATGAGGGTATGGATGAACCTTCGAGCATGGATGGATGGTAATCCATGTTATGCAGTGGTGAAACAGTGGATAAAACTATTGCCTGCAATAACTTGGGAGACATAGCTAATAAAGTGTAGCTCTAGGGAACAAGATGGGGAAAAAACAGAATATTAAAAAGTTGTGTAAGTTTCTAATGGCTGCATTTGCAAGGTATTATTTGAAAGAATTGAACTCAGAAAAGAATTCCTACATTTGCAATTAGGAATGAAAAAAAAATCCTCAAACTCAGGAACTTACTCTTAGAAGAAACAATTGTTTCTCAATCTCAGCTAGAAAAACCTAATACTAAGAAGGCTTTTGAGGAGTAAAACAGTCTTGTGTCAAGGGTCAAACTCTCCAATATCAAAACAATGGAATGAACTAAGGTGTTTCAGAGTAAGCATGCACCTGAATGTGTCCTGCCCAGTAAATCCTTTCAGTGATTCAAGGAAAAGGGATTAAATGTGAGGTGCTCCCATTGAAGCCTTATAAACTAGGTATTTCAATTTAGGGGAGAGAATCTTGAGGGCAAGAAAGCAATGTTGTGATTCTGAGAACTCTGCCTGAAAATGAAAATTGGGAATGTAGAACTGATAGGAATCAGAAAACAAGAGACCTGTGTCAGGAACTTAACCTGGCAAAGGAATTACATGCTTGGTCAAGAAGCCTATGACTGACCCAGACTTAGTAATGATCTTGGGTCTCGAACTTTCTAGGGGCAGGAAAGCAGCCTGAGAAAGCTGCTCAGACTTCTACCAATCCTACATCAGGTATGGCAAAGGAAGATGGTGAGTAGGAAGACCTCCTAGAGGGCAGAACCAAGGGTCATAGAGGAAGATTCAGGGGCTTCTTTGGATCTTTCTTGCCATAGTGGCCTTTATGCCACAAGTCAGAGAGCCAGTGTGAGGGCTCAGGATGTGTCTGGCTGACTGGGAGATGGACTTACCTAATGCTCCCACCCCGAAGTGCAGTGGGTCCTGGTAGCGTTTTGGTTCCCTTCATACTGGTGTCAGCTTGGACTCTGTAGGTAACATCTGGTTATTTCCTTTACTCTGTGTATAACTTTTCCAGAAAATGCCCAGCTGTGTACCTGTGCATGGGAATATTCTACAGAACAAACACAACTTCATACAACAATGTTGACGAGTCTCGCAAACATAAAATTGAATAATAGAAGAACAAAAGAGTACATAGTGTTTGAGTCCATCTTTACATAAATATCAAAAACAGGCAAATCTAATCTATTATCTTCAAAGTCAAAATAGTGGTAACCTTTGGGGGGTTAGAAGGGGAAAAGATGAGCTTCTGAGATGTTTCTGAAGATTTATCACTCTGTACACTTATGATGTATACTTTCTGGACATATGTTGTAAATACTCTTATGTAAGTATCTGTGGATGAATCTATATGTATTTCTCATGCTGCCATCTTTTTCTGGAATCCTAAGACTGATCTATATCTATGTATTAATTTCCTTTGGATATATACTTAGGAGGAGTACTACAGGGTCATAGAGTAATTGTTTGTCTACTTTTATTAACTACTGCTAGTTTCCCAAAGAGGTAGCATTTAAATTCTTACCAGGAACAAGTGAGGATTGCAGTTGTCACATCCTTCTTATTATCAACCTTTGTTATCGTTTGTGTCACCTTAGCCATTCTGGTAGGTGGTTGAAGTTTATCTTATTGTGGTTTAATTTTTATTGTCTTCAGAGCTAATTATATCAAGCACCTGTCCACCATTGTGAGTGTTTAAAACAGGGCCTGGTATAATGTAAGCATTAAATGACTATTTCTTTAATGAACGAAGGAATTAGATATCAGGACGTTGAATATTACGTCTTCTTAAAAATACATTTCTACCTCTAAGCTGCAATAAATAGCGCTGTGCAACATTTAGCTTTTCTTCATTCTTGTATGTGGAGTTCCTAAAAGTTCGATAGTCTTGTTTTCTTTTTATATATAATAAAAGTGTTTTAAAGCCTAGGTTCTAATGACAAGACTCCCTGGCTCTATTGCTTATTACCTATATGAGTTTAGGAAAGTTATGATACTGTTTTGTGCTTCAGTCTACTGAACTGTACAGTGGAGGTTATAATAGAATCTACCACGTGGTGCTGTTTTGAGCCTTGAAGGACACCATCTATGAAATGTGTTCAGAACAGTACCTGGCATATAATAAGCTATTAGTAAATGTTAGCTTTTAGAAATGTAAAATTGAAGTTACAGCTCTTTTCTGTAAACTGTTCAATAGTGCATCTGAATAAGAGAAAAGAAAATTCCGTTTTACAGATAAGAAACTGAAACCCCAAGAGATATTGGTCTAAATTTACACAGGATACCGTCACCATGCCTTCTGAAAATAGA
This sequence comes from Manis pentadactyla, assembly GCF_030020395.1. Taxonomy (NCBI): domain Eukaryota; kingdom Metazoa; phylum Chordata; class Mammalia; order Pholidota; family Manidae; genus Manis; species Manis pentadactyla. The sequence continues at coordinate 209,387,351 of NC_080020.1, read as the reverse complement.
AATTTGTAGTAGGAGTTATTTCTCTTGAATAGCATGGAGAATTCACCGGGCCAACTTTCTTGTTAGAGAAACTTGCAGTAAAAGAGTTCATTAATAGAATATCTAATTACATTTTATCTGTAGGAAGACAAGCCAGGAAAAGTAACAGCAGCGGAGGGAGAGGGGGTTAAACATGCGCTTGCCTTTCAAGATGGCAGCTTATTTATGGATGGAGGTATAGCCTCCTATTTTCAGAGGTACTAAGTTCAAACTTGCATTTCAGACTTTCCTCATCCACAGAGTAAACTGTCTTGAGATGGTACAAATGCTGATACATTGAGTTTGGCCTTTTGAGTTGTGAGCCCCTTGTAGCTGGGTCTAGTTTGAGAAGCCAAGGCAAAGATGAACTCACGATGCTCAAACACCTTCCCAGTCTCTACAGCCAATGCTAGCCTCTGTTCCAGAGGTCTGAATACCAACAGCTAATGTACTGAGCACTGCAGTGTTCTAGGTACTGTTCTTAGAGCCTCGCAAATACTATCTCACTCATGCCTGTGACAACTGCAAGAGGTTGGTACAATTAATACCCCATTTTACTGATGAGAACATTGAGACTTAGGGAGGGTAAGTAACTCCTCACATAGCCAGTAAGTGAGTGTGTCAGGGTAACAACCAGGGTCAAATGAACCCCAGAAGCATGTGTCACTGCCTTGCTCTGCATTGACAGAAAGGTCCTAGAGGAGATAATTGGGAGGAAGCAGGAGGTAGGAGTAGGTAAGGTAAGGTAAGGAACAGAAGAAGATGAGAGCTTGGAGATGGCAGCATCTGCTTAGAGCCCCCACTCCTCTCCTCGAGAGCAGCCAGCTCCCCAGAAGGCCTCGTTGTCTCGGCTGGTGACACAGATGCCCTGAGACTGAGCCCTGGGTTCCTGGAGACTGCCTTACTAAGGAACCAAGGCATGTGCTTTCTTCATGGAAGTAAAATTCTTTGGTGTAAATTCATTCACACCAAGAAAAACCCAAACAAGGTCATATCTCCTATCTTTGCTCACCTTGCTCACTGTACACCTCTTCCCACCTTGGTTAGTCTTTGCCTAGTTAAATTCAGTTCTTCTGTTTGCATTATAACCTATCATTTAAAAAATACTTTGTGTTAGAGTCAACCTTAGTTACAAGTGATTAATTGCTTCACTTTGCCAAAGGAATAGAAGACAAAGTATAGATTCATAATGCATTTGATGACCGTGTATTGTACCCACCCTGTGTCATTCTTAATGAAGAGCCAGGACCTGAGCTACATGCCTGTGCCCCGCATCCCTTGCTGTCTACTAGAGGAGATCAGTTATTGTTCACAAATACCTGGTCGTGTTTGGTGCTTGAGGTTTTTAAAAATCTCTCCGTAAATGCTTTGGCGGTTTATTTGTCCCACTGTTACCGGATAGTGGATTGTGGAATTCTTCAGTTCTTGAAGGAAAAAATTCAGCCCAGAGACTGGATAGAGAGTTAAAGCCTCAAAACTTTTTTTATTTAGCAAAGCAAATAAGGCTTCCTGGGAGGTGAAAGTCCCTTCCTGGGTTTTACATTGTATCTTTAATGGGGATTTATTTGGTTTACTCCCTCCCACTTTGTCATTCTCACACATCTTTTGTGTTTTCTTGTTCCCACCCTTTCAGCTTCTGCCACGTTTGTGTTGTTATTTTTCCCCTGAGTGTTTAAGAGAAACCCCCAATGAGGCCCAAACCATAATGTAAATGACATAATAATGATAGTTTGATGGCCTCAGGGTCATTCATGCCCACGTCTTCTTTAAGTGTATAATGCTCTAAAATTGGAAGTGACCCAGTATAAACAAAAGTGCTTATCAGTTTGTGTTGAACCTCAAAAGGGGCTGGTCTAAGGGAGACTGGGGGGGCCCTGCCCACCTCCTTTCTCCCCTCCTGCCTCATGTCTGCCTGCCTACTAACACAGTGATCATCATATCTGTCATTATCAAACTCTAGTATTCTGGAGTGACTAAGATTCTCAAAATTTGTATGAATTGCCATGACCTTTCTTTCTGTATTTGAATTAATTTTTTTATTTCACTGTTATAAAAAAAGATACTTAAGAGTTTAATAGTGGAAAGTGATAAGCTTTAGAAACATTTATTCTGAATGCAGCACTAAAGTACCTATTTCAGTTGAAGTTTTAAAATATTTTCTTGTTAGCCCAGAGTCATTGATCTTTGCCTGCCCTCCCCACATTCCTTTCTGTTGAAATTTTATCTGCTTTTGTTAAACCACCACCAAAATGACCTTGTGTCCTCTCAGGTAAGTTGTAGTTGACTGTGTGAGGCAGAGAACATGTGACTTAAGAAGTTCCTCAAGATCTGTGGCCTCATTGGGAAAAGATAAGCTGGGCCAAGCATTTTTCTCCTTGGTAATTTTGCAACTGGAAAACTGGAGAACTAAGACAGAGCCATTTGGCTATAGGGACAGTTGGTGAAAGGGATGTGTGGAGGGCTGCTGGGGTAGCTTGGCGGGGTGCCTGAAGGTTGCAGAGGAAGAGAGGAAGCTGTTCAGAAAGCCTGGAGAATATAGCTGTTCCCTCTTCTTCATGAAGGGAGCTGTGGCTCAGAGAGCTTGAGTTAAGTTATCCAAACATGCGGAGCTAATACAGGTCAATAGTATTCACAACTTTCTCTTCTTATACCCTTTCTTTTCATATACAAGTAGCAAACAAAAACAACAGAAAGCTTGGGGAGTACCTATGAAATTTCTCTGTGCTGTTACCTCTCCTTCTCTGAAAATACTTAGAGGCCACGTATATGTATTTTTGTGGGTTATCTGATTTGTATGTCACCCAAGTTATCTTAAAATTCTCAACCTCATAAAATGAAAGACTAGTGCTGGCCTGTCTTTATAAGATTCTGCCATTTCTTACCCCATTTCTACCAGTAAAACTGATCTTTACAGCCTGCTTTTTGTTTACAGCTCTAGCAAGTGCAAGTCTTTCTATTTAATGAAGGAGGCTCAAAAAGAGGAGCATGGAAGATCCTCTCCGTCTTCAGCCTCTTTGGGAGAGAGCTTTCTGTGCCCTGAGAACAGTCAAATAACCTGGTTTGATAAAGCACTGGAAACATTCATCAGACTCTTAATCTTGCTTTTCTGTGCTATGAAGAGATTTCTGTGACTGTTCGTATGGTTGCTCTCTTTGTAAGACAAATTCTAGCCGAAATAAGCAGGCAAAGAGAGGCAACAAAGGGCCAGATAATTTATTTAAATACCCCTGGGTGAGGTTCTATGGCCTTCTTGCCGGTGGCCAGAGAAGTCACACCGGGTTAGGGAGGTGGGGCGTTTATAAGGGATTAGGAGGGGGAGGAGTGGGCAAACTATCTTAGGGGGGTGTTGAGAGGTATGATTGGCTAAAGGTGACATAATAGTCAACTAGAAACTTTTTTCCTTCCAGGAGGGAGGAGGCTGACATCTGGGTCTTGGCACATCAGGATGGAATTCAGGAAGAGCTGTCCTCTTTCCATATAAAGCATGGACTTTGGGGTCTGGTCTGTTCTCCCCCTATGGCATCTCTCTGTTCTGTTTGCATGTCCTTGTTTTTCCTTCCTCCAGCCTAACATTCCAGCCTTTTGGTCATAACGGGCGACGAGTCAATCTGGCTACTTCCGGCTGACAAGGGGCTTCGTGGGGGTTTGAGGCTGGTATTAGGCCGAAGGAGGGGGTTCAGTGGGAAGAGGTGTGTAACGGTGAAGTAACATCTGGTTGGTGGCGACTCGGGTCATCTGGGTTAGCCGCTGTTGGAGGAACCTGAGGACACAAGGGGCAACTAAGAGTAAACTACAAACTGTTATTAAGGGGCCCAGTAGGGGCATTAGCCAGGCTGTTAAGGGGGACTGGAATTCTGGATTGAGTTTACATCTCAATGACTAGTATTAGGATTTAGTATAGATAAGACTGCATTATTGAAACAATGCTTTTCTCTAAAATCACCCTTATTTTTATTAGAAGTAGTTAGATTAAGAAAATAATTAACAGTTGGCTTGATTATTTGCATAAGTGCAGCAAGAAGAGCAATTGATTACATAGGCTCTTTTAAATATGCTTTGCTGGAACTTTTTGTAAGGAATTTCAGATTGAACTTTTAAAGACCTCTTGAGGCCAGAAAGCCAAGCCAGACTTGCCATCAGCTTGTGCCTGCAGTACCTGTAGATTTGGGTGAATTCCTCTCTTCTTGAGGTTCCTGCACCTGCCAGGAAGTGACCTTCTTTACTCACCTGGTAAGGCTGCTGGGAACTCTGTAAGCAAGGTACCAGGCCAGTTTTTCCAAGGGGCTTTGTTGGCTTTATAAAGTCAATTTTAGTTCTTTAAAGCTGTCTGTTCATATCTGAGTTTATACACATGTCTCTCAGGTATGACGTTCCAGTTAAAGCCTTGGTAGTATAACTAGTGTTTTTAATTGGTCTTCTTACAAGGAAAGCAGATTCTTATTGAACTTATGCAAATAAATATACTGCCATGAAATATAAAAATAGTTACTGAGAGTTTTTAAATTCTGGAGGGATCAGGTAGAGAGAAAAATAAAGTTTCAATTCTGCTTATAAAGGCAGTCATTTACTAAACTTTTGTCAGCTTAAGAGAAAAAGCTTAAAACACTTTATCAACAACATTTGAAACAAAAAGCCACAAAATCATCTTCTTTAGCTTACTTAATCTAATGTAACCAATACCTGTTCTGCTGAAATCTAGTTCTTTACTAGTGTAGGAGTAATAAAACAGTGACTATAAATGGCAAAAGACTTACAAATGACCATGGTTAAAGATCTGATGAGAGCTTACTGTAAGACAGTTGACATAAGGAAATTCTGATATTTCTGTAACAAAAAAACATTCAGTAACAAAGTTTAGCATTATTTTTTTTTGACAGTGCTTCTTAATTAAGCAGGTAATTATATATGAGATAAATAAGCTAAATTAGCCAAATACTTTCTCCAATGAGAAAAAATTCCTCTGACATGTTCCAGGGGCCCTCTGGAAAATATCAGAGTTAACTAGAGGCAAAAGCACTTTTTTTAAAATTTGATTTTGGGAAGTTGTTAAAAGTTTTAAGACACTTGCTTAAATAGGACTATAGGTTGCTATAAAGCAACACTTATCCAATTAACTAGAATGACAACAAAGTACTTCAAAGGCAAATAAAGGTTACAGTTGTTATCAAAGTTTAGCTTTTAGTCCTTTTAATATTAAGATCTCATTTTCTTAAAGACTCTGACAACTCACTGAGACTTTAAGCATAAGAAACTGCTTTGATAAAACAATTAGAAGAACTTCCTGCAATCTTTCAATATTGAGCCGACTAACAGTTAGAAAACTTTGTCTTTTTAACTGAAAACAAAATTCTAATTTTGCTGTGTACTTGATACTGAGACTTATTTGCTTTAATTTTATATAGCATGACCATATTAAATGCTACAGACTTTTTACAACTTTTATCAAAAGATATTTTTTAGCATGCAGAAATGTTTTCCTTTCTACTTTAAGTAGTTTTGATCAGAACTTAAAACTATTACTTTAACTTTCAGTGAACACTGAAAAATAGGCTACTGTAAACTGTTACACTAGCATTCTTCAGATTGATACATTTATGAATGTATATTATCATTTTTGGAAATGTGCTTTATAGCACAATTTCTTATTAGGCACAAAATATGTCTATATAACTTAGCAAACTTTAAGAATTTTGGTTACTACAAAAATTCTCAGGCTGTTTGCATATATACACACTGTTATACATTAATACAGTATTATTATTAAGATGTTTATTTGCTAGGCTTGTTTACTTATTTTTAGCAACTATGCTAAATTACTTACAAAACTTTTACTGAATGTTAGACAAAGCCAAGCCTTTAAGCATTTTATTCTTAAAAGATTTAGCAGATAACATTGACTTAAATGACTTTAGGTAAACTTAGGCTGCTGATAACAACAAGGACATGCCCGCCTCAGTCAAACTCAAATTAGCTTTCATGCTTAACATTTTTTACTAGATTCTCTGGAAGTTCCAGAATGCCCAATCTTCACAATCACTTGTTTTTAAATAAAATATTTTTCATTTATACACTTAGACACACAAACCTACAAACTGTGATTCAACAACTACAATCAGCAACACTTTTTTCATAAAAACATATACACAGATAGACAAACCGATACAAAGACTTAAGTTACTGATACCTAATTGCCGTCTCTCTTCTCAGCTTCCTGTCTGTGGATTCTGGAACCAGAGGGCAGGAGGGGTGTGTTCTGATGGGGGAAGAGGGCGGTGAAGGTGGAAGGAGAAGGGGAGGGGGTGGTGCAGCCGCCGGAAGAGGAGAGCCAGACAGCGGCATGGTTGAGAATGTAGGACTTTAAGATGGAGGCGACACGTGGGAAGACAAAGGACTTAGGGATGGTGGTGGAGAGAGGGGGAGGGGATTGTGAGCTGAGGGAGGTGGGCGACTGAGGTTCTGGCAGATCTGAAAAGGACTGACTGAGCAGAGTAAGAGGCTGACAATCTTTAACTGGAGATCGGGCCAGAAGAACCTGAGTTATAGAACACTTAACATAAAGGTTTTGACGGGGGTGCAAAGTCCAAAAAGCCTGCACATGTGGGATTTCATTCTACTTTCCGCTCCGGTGTTAAGTCAGTGAGGAGGCTAAAATCAAAAGTTCCCTCGGGGGGCCAGTGAGATTGGTTGTCCAAGGGATACTGAGGCCCGGCCTCAGAGCAAAGGAAGACTAACTTCCATTTGCGAATTTCCCGGGACAAACAGAGTAGCCAAATTAGAAATGAGACACTGCAGCAGGGTCTGAGCCTCTGCTTTTGAGGGCTGGTTCCTCACGTCTGCGACCACTTCCCAAAAAATATCCCACTGAGAGGAGCACCCAGCGTCCCAAGTGCACCAAGTCAGGGGAGACGGCCTGGGAGCCTGGGTGAGGGACATCTCCCCCACCACAGGGCCAGGGGTGAGTATCCTGGATACTTGCAACGGAGGGCTGAATGCCCAGACCTGGATGTAGCTATGATTTCAGACGGACCAGGTGAAACGGAGTTAGGAAGGGAAGTAGACCGGGGGAAACTGAGGGACTCACCGGAAAATAATCTATGCAGCGGAGAGCAGGCTGAGGTCCTGGGTCGGGGAAGGAGAGGGTGGGGCCGCCGGTGGCCGGTCGGGGCCTCGCGTTCACCCACCTCCCAGGTTTCGGCACCATATGTAAGATAAATTCTAGCCGAAATAAGCAGGCAAAGAGAGGCAACAAAGGGCCAGGTAATTTATTTAAATACCCCTGGGTGAAGTTCTATGGCCTTCTTGCCGGAGGCCAGAGAAGTCACACCGGGTTAGGGAGGTGGGGCGTTTATAAGGGATTAGGAGGGGGAGGAGTGGGCAAACTATCTTGGGGGGTGTTGAGAGGTATGATTGGCTAAAGGTGACATAATAGTCAACTAGAAACTTTTTTCCTTCCAAGAGGGAGGAGGCTGACATCTGGGTCTTGGCGCATCAGGATGGAATTCAGGAAGAGCTGTCCCCTTTCCATATACGGCACAGACTTTGGGGTCTGGTCTGTTCTCCCCCTATGGCATCTCTCTGTTCTGTTTGCATGTCCTTGTTTTTCCTTTCTCCAGCCTAACACTCTTGCTGTTTCCTGCTAATAGACATCTGCTCTTGGAAGCAAAATGGGAACAAAGGGGCTTTAAGACTCCAAAGACTGTGGGAAATAGTGCCATGTTCTGTGAAACTAACTTTCAAAAAGAAACATAAAATTCATATTATTTTTCTTACTTTTCTTCCACCTTGTTACAATGTTGAAATTGATATCTCTATATTCCTAAAATGGAAAAATACTTATGTTTTTCTCAAATCAGTAGCCCTTTCTTCTCCCTCACAGTAGATGTGGGGTGGGTCTGACTGCTAGTTTTCATCATTTAAAAATGATTAACAGTTTTATTTAAATTAACACTTAGGTATACTTTTATTAACTCAAAAGATATTTTTGAAATTGATTCTGACCTTTTCACCAGCTTGGGGAAAAACATAACTTTATACTCTTCATCCTCACTTTCTTTATATGGAAAGAAATCAAATATATCCCATTGTAGAAATTTCTGACCTTCTCCTGTCCTAGAACCTTTGCACCAAAGCTTTGGCCCTTCCACACACCAGGTGGAGTGAGGTGGGAAGTCCAGTCGGCCTGCCAGCCCCCTGGTGCTTCCAGGCCCTGCTGAGTTCTGCCCCGGGCTGTTTTGGACAGCCTGATGACTCTCTTCCGGTTCTTCAGTAGTGCCCTCTGGGCATAGGGCATAGATTCTTACAAAGGCAAATGTTGGTGCTCAAGCTCAGGCCCCAAGGTTACCTTGACACTTGCATCCATTTCCCCACAGCCTGACACTGTGCTGCTGTGAATAGAGGGGCTCCCTGGAGCCCCACTCTGTCCCAGGGTCAGTTCCCACAGTTTGCACCTTTCGGTGAGTTCCCATACCACAACTTTTGATGGAGTTTGGATTACTGCCCCAGACTCCCCATTTCCCTGTAGTGATTCCATTTTAGGGCTCTTACTATCTTTTCCACCCGTGGACTGATGTCTGAGTCATCATGATCCAGCTGCATCATGTGGGCCTCCAAGTCTCTTCCCTCCCAGGGGTCTGGGGATCCTTAAGCAAAGGGGTCAGCCTCTCCTCCTGAGTTCTGCATACAAAGGGAACTTTATCAAGCCCACAGGATTCTTTTACATTTTCCCCCTGGACATGGCTACAAACTTGCCTTTATTTGAATTACTAAAAGAGTTACCATTCAGGTTATAACTCACTTAAGAAGACAGTCACCTCTAGATAAATCCTGCCACAGCTTTGGACCAGGAGGCAGTTGCCATAATGTTCTCTTTTCCTCATCTGAGGCTCTAAACACCTATCCAAGTCCCTGTACTGCCAATTACAGGGCAGCAAAAGAAGGACTTGAGGACATGCTAAAGGAGGTGTTTTTTAATCTGTGTGGGTTCCTGTCATTGAATAGAAATCTCTGTGTGTAACCCCAAACCATTTGGACCTCTGTCTGAAAAACATCGGGGAGGAAAAAACATTTTCTCCACCCCTTCAAGTTCAGTGTGTGGGGCCCTGCAAATTAAACTGACAGAACTGACAAAAAACAGTTTATTCCAAATGTAACATGTGTACACATGGGAGTGCTCAGTGATGAGTAACTCAAAGGGGTGGTTAGAATTTGGGGTCTATATACCATTTTAATAGGTGAAGGGGAAGGGAAGAAACCCAGTGAGGGTTAAAAAAAGCTTCTTAGAAGGATGGGTGGGAGAAAAGGCATTTGTGGAAAAATGACATTTGGAAAGATAAACGAACTCCTAGTAGAATAGAGGGGAGACGATAGTCTTGAGACAATGTCTGTTTGGATGTGGTGCCGAAAGTTTTTGAGTTCTAGTTTCCAAGATTAGCATTGTACCTTAGAAAGGGATTTATGATAATTGAATTATTTTGGAACTCTCTGCTTTTCTTTTTTTTGAGATGGATCACGGTTTTGTTTATTTTTTATCTCTTCTGCTAATTTCTGCCTTTTAATTGGAGCATTTAATTCATTCACATTTAAACTAATTACCGATAAGAAAGGACTTCTGCCACTTAGCTATTCGTTTTCTGTACGTTTCATATGTTTTTCTTCCTCAGTTCCTCCATTACTGTTTTCTTGTATTTTTTTTTAAGTATCATTAATATACTCTTATGTTGGTTTCAAATGTACATCACAGTGGTTCAACAGTCCCCGTGATCAACTTATATTGTGATTGTGAATTATTGTGCCCTTTTCTCTCTCCACGCAGCCGGCCTCCACCCGCCCCATCCTCTGCTTCAATCTCTTCCCCTTGGTAACTACCAGTCACTTCTCAGTGTCTGTGAGTCCACTGCTTCTTTGTTCCTCTGTTTTGCTTTGGTTTTATATTCCACAAATAAGTGAAACTATATGGTGTTTGCCTTTCTTTGCCTGGCTTATTTCACTGAGCATAATACTCTCTAGATCTGTCCATGTTTTTGCAAATGGCAGGATTTCTTTTCTTTTTATGGCTGAATAATATTCCATTGTATATGTGTACCACATCTTCTTTATCCATTCATCTATTGATGAATTCTTAGGTTGCTTCCATATCTTGGCTATTGCAAATAGTGTAGTGATTAATAGGTGCATATATCTTTTTGATCAGGGATTTTGTTTTCTTTGGGCAAATTTCTAGGAGTGGCATTACTGGGTCAAATGCTATTTCTATTTTTAGTTTTTTGAGGAACTTCCATACTGCTTTCCACAGTGGCTGTGCCAATTTGCAGTCCCACCAACAGTGTAGGAGGGTTCCTGTTTTTCCGCATCCTCACCAGCATTTGTTATTTCTTATCTTTTGGATTGTGGCCATTGTAACTGGTGTGAGGTGATGTCTCATTGTGGTTTTAGTTTGCATTTCTCTGCTGATTAGTGATGTGGAGCATCTTTTCATGTGCCTGGAAGTCTGCTTTTAAGATGATGAGGGGTTTTGGGAACTCAACATGCCTTCCTCTCAAGATAATTTTTATGCCACAGTGGCATATTTTGGGGTGGCATGTCCTGATCCCCTTCAAAAAGGACTATTTGAACATTATAAAATATAACAAACTTTAAAAATATTCAGAGGATAGTTTCTTGTTCCTTGTGAAGAAAAATGTAATGAACTTTAAGAAAGTTAAATTAAAAAATAACCTACAAGTCCCTGAGTCTAGAAAGGCACCCCATAATTAATTTGAACCCTAAATATATATTCATCCCAGTGAATCTTGGACTAAAGAGCTTCATGATTTATAATTCCCTTTACTGTGAAATTTCAGCCAGTAGCAGGAATAAATTCTTATGTCAGTGGACCTTGACTGGTATCTCTCACTGGTCAATTTCTTGTTGCCTCAGGAGGAGAGAGGGGGACTGGTGACCTGCATGGCACAGAGGTATAAGAAATGAAAATGTAGTCAATTTATTTAGTAAAAGCTTGGTTTCTTATAATTTTTCTACTCTGGTTTTTAGTCTGTTATGACTAATATCTAATAATAGTCTTTCCTACTTGACAAGTTTTTATCTGCTTGATGGTGTAGGGACCAAGGGCAGGCTGCCCCATCAAGGCCCAAAAGATTCAGTAAGATGGTTTAACCCTCCCTCCCCACAACTGCATAAAAAGAATTTAGGTGGAGGACCTGCTCCAGGAGGAGAGCTATCACCACAGATAACTATATATATATATTTTTATTAAGGTATCATTGATATACACTCTTATCAAGGTGTCACATGAAAAACATTGTGGTTGGTACCTTCTCCTATATTATCAAGTCCCCCCCATGCCCCACTGAAGTCATTGTCCATCAGTGTAGTAAGATGCCACAGAGTCACTACTTGTCTTCTCTGTGCTACACTGTCTTCCCTGTGAACCCCCCTCCACCATGTGTTCTGATTATAATACCACTCAATCTCCTTCATAGATAACTATATTAATGTAAACTAGGTGCAGTAGGGAGGGATGTGTCAAAGTCTGTTAAAATTCCTTTTTGTGCCCTATCCCCCATTGTTTCTGTGTCCCAGCAAACATTTGTTTATCAAACATTTACATTTTTCATATTCCTGTGAATGACTTCCCTTTTCCTTTGAAGTCTCAGACCTCCACCCCCTTCTCCTTAGTTCAGGATGACATATGTACCTCTTTGTCCCTGTGTTTGGAACCCACGTCTGTGTCTTCCCCGTACATATGTAATAAAACTTTTTTTTTTCCCCCCGGTTCATCTGTCTCATGTCAGTTTGATTCTCAAAGGATAGAGGAAATTTCTTCTTCCCCAACAACGGTTTACTGGATTGGTTTATTTTAGTCTCTACTGAGGACTGGATATACAATGTTTTTTTTAACCTGAAAGATAAAAGTTAGGCAAAGTATTATTTTCAAGTTAATTGTGTGCCAGTGAATCTGGAAAAGCCAAAAGATGGGTTGACTAAACCCTAATGAAGTGGAAAATATTTGTATTTTGTTTTAATAACCGTGAACTCCAGAGCCTGTGGGGGCACCTGGTTTTTATTCTTTGCTGCAGCAGGTACTCAATGGCTTTGGAATAGTCTCTCTGTTCTGTAGCCAATGAGGTTTTCCTGCTGCTGGCAGATGGCGATTTATTTTTAAATTGGCCTAGACAGGGATACTTTTTTTTTTCTTCCTTGGCTATGGTGATGATTTCAGGAAGACAAGCCTCCAAAGAATGTTAATTCTGGCAGGTTAGATTTTTCATGTAATCCTAATTGGAAGAATCGGGCATAATGGCTGTAAATTGACCAATAAATGCTTCCTACAGGGGAAAGATCTATTCGCAGTTGTTGCTAATGATGTCAAGGTCTCCAGCCTCTTCTCTAGCTGATGACTATTATAAATTCAGACTTCCCTTTTGTGCCTTATCCTGGTAGATAACGCTTTGAAGGCCCTTCTCCCTTTGCTATCACAGGCCCCTTAAACATTCTTGCATAACTGCTATTTTATATTTATGTTTCCTTGATGACTCCCCAGAGCCAATAACAGCATCTGCTCCCACAGTTTGCAGGGCATTAAAGCAAGAGGTCCTCTCGGCACTCTGTGATCTATGACGGACACTTCTGATTGACTGCATTCTAATCAGGTTCCCTTTTCTCTGCCTCTTTTCTGCATCATGACTTTGACAGATAGAGGCTCTCACTGGCTCTGTTCATAAATTCATAAGAAAATTAGTTTACAGTTATGAAATATTCCATTACATTTTCCTTACTCAGATTTGTTTCTGTTGCAAGAGGAAGATCTGCTATTTGCCTAGGACAGACTGCATTGGCTCTGTTCTTTGTTAGAACATGGAATGGCACTTTGGCAGGGCCTCCATGTGTGTGTTTATTCATTCTCAGATAAGAAGACATGTATCTGTTACGTAGTTTATGCCACATTAAAACGTTTTAAAGAAAACGATTCTGTAGGTCTGTTTTTTAAAGGATCATTCATTTTATGAGAATTTCATTTCTGAAGTGACATTCATAACCTCATATTAAATGACTTCTTGTTTTAAAAAATTTTTTATGAAGGTATTATTGATATACACTCTTATGAAGGTTTCACATGAAAAAACAATGTGGTTACTACATTCACCCTTATTATCGAGTCACCCCCATACTCCATTGCAGTCACTGTCCATCAGTGTAGTAAGATGCCACAGATTCACTGTTTGCCCTCTCTGTGCTACACTGTTTTCCCCGTGACCTCTCTAATAGACTTCTTATGAAGTTATTTCACAGCACTAAACAAAGAAATCAGAGAAAAAAGTTATTTAAGTATATGCATTTTCTAAATTCTATCACTGATCCAAGGGCCATTATATGTGTTTTGTTGGGGAATCTCATATAATGAAGGAATTTTAGAATATTCATCTTAGAAATTTTCTTAGACTTTGTTATAACTTAGAAATGTTATAGATAGACTGAATGTGTCCATACCACCCTTTCCCACTCCCCCCAAATTCATACATTGAAATCCTAAACCCAGGTGTGAGGAATTAGGATGCGGGGGCCTTTGGGAGATAATTAGGTCCTAACAGTAGAGCCCTCATGAATGGGATTAGTGCCCTCGTAAAAGTGACTGCAGAAGGCTCTTTCTCTCACCCTTTTTTCTTCTATGTGAGGATATACCAAGAGGATAAGAAGCCTGCAGCCCCGTGGGAGCCTGAGCATTCTGGCACCCTGATCTCAGACTTCTAGGCAGCAGAATTGTGAGAAAATAAATTCCTGTCATCTATAAGCCATCCAGTTTATGGTACTTTGTTATAGCAGCCTGAACTGAGTAGGACAAGTGGTGTTTTCCCCTATGTTTTCTACAGAATAATAGTTCAGAGGGCTGTTATTAGGTTCCAAGAAAAAACATGGTGAGGATATAACATGGCCCAAGAGATATACAAAGCAGTTTAAAACAATATGAAGTTGTCCTCATTGTAAATGTCCCCCTTGAAAATGTTAAGGTGAATTGGAGTTTCCAAGAGGCCACTATGTTGTCTTCCCAAGATTATTTGACCACAAATAAATTTTTATTCCAACTTATTTTGCGGAGCTCATGTTTAATCAAACATACATGGGCGGCGCTGGCCTTGTGTGGTTCCTCAGTGCTTCAGTGGAGGAAAATGGGACCCCAAGAGGGGTTTCACGTTCCCAGGGTCACCCCGATGGTGACGTGCTGACTCACGGCTGGAGCCCAGCTCCCCATGTCTGTGTTCTTTACGCAGTTCCACACCGGCTCCTCCTCATTGTGCTTTCACACATGAAGACCACTTTTAGAGTAGCTCCTAAATAATTTTTTTTCATGACATGCTTTTTGCAATATATGTCTTTAAAAATAAACTTCATATTTTAGAGCAGTTTTAGGTTTGCAGGAAAACTGAGCAGACCATACTTAGATTTCCCATATACTCCCTATCCCCACACATACATAACCTCCCTCATTATCAACATCCCCCCCAACAGTGGTACATTTTGTTACAATAAATGGACCTGCACTGACACATCATAATCACTGAAACTCCATTGATTACACTAGGGTTCACTCTTGGTGTTGTACATTCTATGGGTTTTGGTAAGTGTATAATGACATGTGTCTTCCATTATAGTATCACACAGAGTAGTTTTGCTGCTTAAAAATGGTCCGTGCTCCTCTTATCATCCTTCCCTCCTCCCTAACCCTGGCAACCACTTGTCCTTTATTGTCTCCGTAGTTTTGCCTTTTCCTAGAATGTCATATATTTGGACATATAATATGTAGTATACAGCTGTAGGGGAGGAAAAACTACTCCCCACCCCCCATCCTCTTGCATTGTCTGCTGGGGCCTATTAATTAGCCTGACAAAGACAAATCAGCGTGAGAAAAACAAACAAAAATTATTAACAAATGCATCACCCATTCACACGGGAACACTCAGATGAGAAACTCAAAGGGATAGTTATGACTTTGACTAGTATAGCATCTTATCAACAGAACAGTACATTTTCAGAGAAGTGCTAATAAGACAAAGGAAAAGGACTTTGAGTTTCTGGGGTGGCAAATGGAGAGAAGGCAAATATGTGGGGAAATTAATGGAAGAGAAAAGCTCGTTTTTGCAGTTGGTTATGTAGATTCATCTGGTGCTGGCACAGTTGTCTCTGGTGATTAACTGCTGTCCTTTCTGGTAGAGGAGAAGGGGGACATCTTTACAAATTTATGTCACTGTTAAGCAAATAAAGGAAGGACAAAGAGCTTTCCTTGTATTTGCTTCTTTCTAATTGCGTTTGACTCAGAATAATCCATAGGCCAAAGTGGCATGTTTTGGAGTAGCATATTCTGCTTCCTCTCATCAGCTGGACTTCAGAATTCTTATATTCTAATATTCTTATCTTTTTTCTCCTCTTATTTGGCTTTAATTTTACTCTACTTTTGCAAGTTTTCCTTTACCATGGTTTTCAACTCTCCTGCCCTTCTAATTTTTTCTTCCCCTTTCCTTCTTTCCTTCCCACTCTCCCTCTCTTTCTTTCTTGGACTACAGCTTTATCTCTTATGTTGAACAAGCACTGCTTTGGAATTAAATCATGAAGCAATTTTATTTTTGTCTACTATTCTCCTTTTACTATTCTCTGGTGCTAGTTCTTTCTTTGCCCTTGAATGAAATTTAAGGCCACTCCCATAATTTTTCTCATCATTTTCAGATAACAAAAGATGCTTTCTAGTCCCGTGTCATAGTTAAATGTTTAATCTTGATTTAGAGCTAAATCTTTCTTTCTCCAGCTTAGGCTGCTGCAGATAGAAAGTCTGAAGTCAGGAAAGGGAAGATAATAGTCTGCTGCTTTTCTCCTTCCCCCTGGCACTTTTGTTCCTTCTCCTGATTCATTCTGATCACATTTTCTGATCTTCATCCCCTCCAGAGTAGCAGTCCTGAGAAGGAATGGGGAGAAGGAAACAGAGATTTGGCTATAATGATAATAGGGCCAAAGTGTGTGGTTTCTTGTAGGTAATACTTTCCTATATCATTTTATAAGAAAACATAGTTTAAAAAAAAAAAATTAAACAGTTTACATATTTTATAACCTCATTAGCAGACACAAAATGCTAGTATTTAATACGATGATAAAGCATCATTTCAATTATGTGGAAATATCTGAGAACCTTCCACAGCATCTCCACAGCCTCACCTGTCTCCAGCAGGGTTGATCTCATCCACATCCTCTCCCCCTACTTGTGCTGCTTCTGTTTTACAAACAACGGACTGAATTAGAGTCATCTGTTTGCTTGTCTATTTCTCTGCAAGACAATAAGCAACTTGAGGGGCCTCATTATCTCTCCAGTGCCTGGATTATAGTGCTTTTACATAAATTTCCACCGAACTGAATGTACAGAATTCAAAGGGTAAGAGCAAAGATTCAACAGAAGAATCCCCTAAGTGAGTGCTATTCCAGAAAAGAGACTTAGTCTGTTTGGGAAATTCATCTCTCACACTGATTATGACCCAATTATGGGCCCATCCTTTCCTTTTGCTTCAGTGAGTTTGGGAGAAGAACTGACAATTTCTTCTACTGTCAGATTATGGCTGACTCCTCCCAGGGAGCAGTAAACGGTAGTGCCAAGAACATTTTCCTCCAAGTAAGGAAATTCTGATTATAATGATCATGCTCAGATACCTAAAGGATTGTTGAACTCTGACCTCTAGATAACTGGGGAACTACCATTTTGTGAGAAAAATCTGGAAAAAAAAGATAACGCGTTAGGCTTGTTTGTAAATATTTGGTTCACCTTTCCGAGAGGCATATCTTAAAGCTATAAAAGTGTACAGTATGTTTTATGGGTTTTATCTTCCTTCAAAGCTCTATAAAGTCAGAATTTTATTGGTGTGAGCCCTCTGTGTGAAATAAATGATAGATAAGCAGATGATCATTTTATTTCATGGTTGAGACAAAATATGCTGGGCTTTATTGCACCTAATCCCCCACTGAAAGAGGAGTTTTAAAGTGCACATTGTTAATTCTGTTTGGCAGATATGAGCTATAAACATGTTTTCATCTGCTTTCTCTCCTTATTAAATTATAAATTTTCAGTGATTATAGGTTTTTACTTCTCTTGTGGGAAACTTAGAAATTTTTTATATTTATCTTTTCCTATTTTTCAGATGCAATCACAATGTTACCCAGAGTGACCTGGGATACAGTATTAATTAGTTTCAGCATATTACTACCATTGGTATACATGACTTTTTTGGCTTAGAATCCAAATATTAGCCATCCTCACCATTGTCAAAACAGTGATTCCTGATTACCCCAACCAGAAAAGAGCTCTTCTGTCTTGGTACTACTCTGTCACTCTTTCTTTGCCCTTAGTAAATAAAGTTCCTTTTTCCCGGGAGGTGGAGGCCTGTATAATATCTTTCCCATGATCTTTGTCCCCTCTACCCCTGCAGATGGGACTGCTTAACTTCGACTAGTATAGGACAGAAAGTTGATTTTACTTTTTATACCAAGTCTGGCAGATACTTTTTGGCTTTGTGGAGCACTGAACCTAGATGATGAAACCACGGTAAACTCAATATGACACAGTGCTACAGTGGATACAGATGCCTCCCCATATTCAGGAGTGGGATCCTGGTCACAGCTGACATTATTAGATGACATAAGCATGACATAAGCATGGGGGAGGGGAGTTGGAACCCTCTGTGAATTCATGAATTTTAGGCCAGGTAACATTCCCTGCAGCCCATGAGTCCAAAGGGTACCCATTAGGAATGTAGCTTCATCTCTTTTTTCTGAATTTCTCTAAGCCGTCTCCACTTTCCCACTCAGAAGCACTCAGGCAGAATAAAAGAACATATAACCATGCCAGGGAACCTGACATCAAAAATGTTTTCTTTAGAGGAAAAGAGGCTCACATTCAATGGGGTATCCATCCCAAACCACTCCATGAAGTGGGCAGTGCAGGGAACACAGGCCACCAAAACGTCTGGCCCTGGCTTGCAGGCCTTTGCTGCCTGAGAGAGAGAGAGAGGGAGAGAAAGAGCAATGCTTCGAACAGGAGGATTTAAAGCTTCTTTTTCCACTTTTCATTTTGATTTCTTAGGAGAACGTTGGTCATTTATTGCACATTTCTCCGACAGAGAAATCCAAAGCAGATTTGACTTGTCTCTTTGAGTTTCCTAAACTTGCTCGTTGACAGACAAACCTAGTTTACTTGCTGGCTTGGGACCCCATCTTTCTTCATTTTGTACTTGTGCATAGAGCTTGTCGTGTAGATTTCCATTCTGTTCTGAGTCTTTATGCTTTTGCTCACTCTGTCTTGTTTCCCTGGAATGCCCTCTCTCCCCTGCCTGTTCTTCAAGCCTCTCCCTCCTGGGCCTGCCCGTTGGCCACATTTCTGCTTGCGCTTTGCTCCTGAGCTCAGGTACTGCCCTTTCCAGGGTCTCTTTTCTTCTTTCACACTGCGGCACATGTCGGTAGCTTCTGTATATTCTTCCTTCTTTCCACTGAACAACACTGATTTTTTTTTTTTTCAGCATCAGGGGTGGCTGGGCCTCTTCCTGGATTCAGGGTTTGAATCTTGACTGGTTAAGTCAATGGTAATAATTCTATTTCCCATACCAGTGACTGTTTTAGGAATAGTCAAATGATGCAGTTCTGATTACCAGCACATGAGGGAAAGTCTGCGGAGAGCTTCTGAGAAAGTGTAACTCACTCTTAGAAAGGGAGCCCCACAGGAGCTTCTAGTTGGGATGTTGCTAGTGAGGAAGTTACATTTAGAGCTGTGGCAGCCACCTTGTGATCATGAGGGGACAAGCCTGAGGGCAACACAAAAAGACTGAGAACAAAAGAATGTAAAAGATGGAAATTGCTGCATGCTGAAGACACCCCTGAGTTGCTGACTTAACAGCACTAGAACAATCCTTTCAGACTCCTTGTTATGTTCACAATAAACTGCCTTATTGTGGAAACCAGCCTGAATTGGGTTTTCTGTTATTTGCAGCTGAAATCATCCTTACTGATTCCCACCATGCCCCGCATCTATCTATACTTCCTTTAGAACCCCATGCCTTTTTCTATCATGCTTCTGTTTTTAAAAATAGGTTTATTGAGGTCTAATGTACATACTGAAAAGGTCACCCACTTAAAGTATGCAAGTCAATGGTTTTTTTATATTCACTGAGTTGCACAACTATGATTACTAGGTAATTTTAGAACATTTAATAACCCTGAAAAGAAACTATGCCCAACTAGCAGTCTTAGCCTACCTGCTCTAGGCAACCATTCATTTATTTTCTGTTTTTGTGGATATATATGTTCTGGACATCTCATATAACTGGAATCAAAAGATATATCTTTCATGACTGTCTACTTTCATTTAGCATAATGTTTTCAAGGTTCGTCCATGTTGTAACGTGTATTAGTTCTTCATTTACCACACTCTGTTTACCCCCTCATCAGTTACTGGCTCTTCATTCAGCTCTTATGAATAATGCTGTTAAGCACATTTGTGAACAATTTTTGAGTGGACATGTGTCTTCATTTCTCTTGGGTCATACATAACTAGGAGTAGAATTGCTTGGTCATATGTGCTTTTTTTTTTTTTTAACATTTTGAGGAACTGCTAATCTGTTTTCTAAAGTGGCTGCACCATTTTACTATCCCTCTATCCGTGTAGGAGGATTCTAATTTCTCCATATCCTTTCCAACACTTGTTATTGTCTCTGATTTTTAAAATTTTAGTTATGCTAGTGGATGTGAAGTGGTACTTCATCTGGTTTTGATTTGCATTTCCCTGAGGGCTGATGATGCTGAGTATCTTTTCTATCATGTTGTTTTAATTACGTGTTTCTGTGCCAGTCATTAGTGCAAACTATATGCCATGTATATAAACACAGGGATGTAAATGGGCTTGAATCAAATTTACTTATAAATTTGGGATGTAATACTTATCTCATAGAGCTATTATAAATACCAAATGCTGGTTCATAGCTTGGACATAAGAGGAAATCAGCTTAGATTCTAATCCAAGCTCTGTCTCACTCTCTGTAACTTCATATATTATTTAACATTTTTTTGCTTTAGTTTCATCTGCAAAAATAGGAGAAAGTTATCTATCCACCCTGTTGTGAAGATTAAATGAGCAAATGTAAGAATATTTTTGAGCATTGTGCCTGGCACATAATCACTGAAAGACAGGCAGTGCTTCCTTATTGTTGGGTCTGTGCAATCAACCTCCAAATAACCAGGAGACGTGTGAATGCAAAAGCAAGAGCATTTATTGGGTAGCCAGCATGCTGGGGTCTCACACTTGCAGGTGGAGACCCCAAAGTACAAGTTCATTCTCCTTTTATACACAGGAATGGGGTCGTGTGCAGAGCGGGCCGTGTGCAGAGCGGGCCTAGCTATGACCTGACCTTCACTACAACCAACTTGTTCACCAACTATTTGGACCGGTTCCTTTTAGGTGGAGCGACACTCCTGACTGCCGGGTGGGCGAGCCATCCATCTTCCACTGGCCGGGAGCATCCGGCCAGCCCTGGCAACTGTGTTGGTTAAATTTTTGTAACTCTTGTAACTTCTTGATGTGACCTGTCTTTTACAAAATGAAGTCACTTATAAAATGGAGTAGCTTATGTCAAGACTCTTCAGTCAGGACTCTTCACTTATTAGATGTCAGTTCCTGTCGTGGATGGTTTGTGCCCGAACCAGACTCCTTTTACTGCACCCACCCATTCCCCTGGCTCCTTAGAGCTCCCTGCCGTCCCCTTTCTCCAGCGGTTTGCCTTCGCCGAGGATTGCTGTGAGACTTAGCCCTACATATCCCCTTCCCTACTCACTCAAAAAGCACACAGCCAGTGATTCATTGATCCTTCACACAATAAACTGGTCCCGGCCCCTCAAAGCAAACTGATCTTGGGTATGATTTCTGCTCCAGAGCTCTGTCCCTGTGGGTCAGGCCAAAGTGAGACTTTGCCCAGGACCGCTTCCTTGCTTGTCTTTCCCTTTCCTTTCCTGCATCACTCCCCGTTCTGCATGCCTTTTTTTGAGCTCATTCCTGTGCAACAAATGATGTGTACCAGAATCCGGTCTCAGTTCTGACTCTCGGGAGCCTGCCTGAGACAGTGGTCTTACCCACCAGCCCCGTGTACTCCCCCTTCCTTCACTATCACTCCCTCCTCCCCTACTGGACCCTCCTACTCCATCATGCCCACCCCTCCTCTGTACTGCAAAGAGAAGGGGAGAGGCAAATGATGAAAGTGTGAAGGAGATAGAAACAGCAAAAGAAAAGAAGCAGGAACTGTGGAGAAGAAAGCAAGGATTGAATAGTCAAGGAAGTGCAAGATAAAGGAGAAATATAGTCAGACACAGAGGGAGTTTGAGTAAAATGTATTCTTCAACAACAGCAACAAAATCTATGGCCTAGGGGTGACAGGAAGGATTCTTACAGCCCTCTCAGACTCCTTTCTAAGGATGTATGTATCCTGAAAGATGTATCCTAAAACTAAAAATGGACCTCTGTTTTAAGAGGTTAGCTGATGCATTTGAAGATGAGAAGCGGATGGGAGATAAATTACCACGGGATGATCAGTATAAACCCACCTTACAGCATTCTCCCAGAAATCACTAATAAGTATCTATTTCTCACCAATGTGATGGGGGAGGGGTGCTCTGTTTTTGGAACAGTGATTCCTGATTCAGAAGCAGAGGTAGGGGCAAGAAGAGGGCCTGCCCCCGGACTGTCAGTCTCCTGGGGTAACAGTATGTACTTTTCCTGCCTCTAAAGAAAAATTCCGAGAAAAAGAAAAGACGAATGGAGAGCTTGTGCATATATATATATATATGTATATATTTAAATATAAATTTTTCACTGAAATAGAGCCATGGAGAGAGGAGGATGAAGACAAAGACGCAAGGGGCACAGCAGTAAAAATCCCCCGAGCAAATCCTTGCATTATTTTATTGAGCTGCTCTCTAGGAAACCTGACAGTTTCTTGTGAATGAAGGCTCTGGTGTGTTCTATGACTTGTGTCTATTTCTCTTCGTTTTTTTTTTGAGTGACTTCTAGGCCATTTTAAAGTTTTTGTTTCACCATGATTTCTGAAGTTGCATCATACACTCTCAGAAAGCTCTCCTGCAGCCACGTGTACTGTCACTGGCTTCTGTCTTGTCGGGGAGAATAGGGGCCCTCTGTCAGCCCTGGCTTCAACGGTAAATATGTCAGCTGTCCAGCCTCTTTGGTAGATGGCCAGGAGAGAAGCAAGATGGAAATGGCCTTTAGGTGACTAATCCATTGCTGCCATAAAATAGTACAGGAAGTCATCAGGAAAGTGAACACACAGTCAACTGACGACCTAGCCGAGAGGTGCAACCTGGGGGCCCTCAGAGAGAATCACTGCTGCCAAGAATTAGGAGAATTCCCACACACAGGAGGTTGAAGTCCCAGAGTTTAGGGAAACCATGCATTATAAAGGTGGGGATGTGGAGAAGAGCTGGAGGTGGGCATTGTTGGAAGTGCTTGTGGTGGGCAGTAGGACCGTCAGGGTTCCTCCCAGTCCCCCCTGTCCACACAAGGAGTAGTCCAGCCTCTGGAGACATTCCGTGGCATGGGGGTGGAGACCACTTGAAGCCCACATTCCGAATCACGGCACCCTCATCTCCCTCCAGCCCTGGACCCAGAATACCGGCACTAGGTGAATATACCCTAGAAAGGAAACAGAGGACCCTTCCCTGGGGAAACCAAGAGCCATGGAGAAAAGACTTGCAGACGCTGACATTTGGCTTTTAATCTCTCTGTTGCCTCTACCACTGGGCAAAATCTCTGAGTCACAGCTCTGAAGCTGGGAGTAAGGGTGGTTGCTGCCTTTTCTCAGGCAGACTCCCTGCTTACGGGTTGTGCTCTGGATGGGGAAGCAGTCTAGTCTTCTTGGCTGGCCTCTCTGGACATGGACCTGAGCCCTCTGAGTGAGTGAGGGCAATGGGGCCTCAGTATCCTTGACCTGCTGTACCTGGGGAAGAGCCTTCACCCTGTGAGGGTGGGCTGGGTGCAGGAAGGTAGCCCTCGGCTTCTTGGCTGCCCTCATGTGGAAGTGAGCCTCTGTCACAGGGAGCCGGGGGCCGGAGCGTAAGCCATGCTGTCGGTGGGTTCTTCCTGCAGAGATCCCGTAGCTTCTGCCTGGGAGCTGGGGAGACAGAGGGCTTCTGTTCTTATACCTCTCAGAGTGCGTTCCTCACATTGAGCAAGTCATGGCTCAAGGGCCACAGATGCTCATTGTTCTTTGAAGATGTAGTAGATTTTGAATAGTTCCTTCATTTGCCGTATGCCCTTAGGACAATTTCAAGACACTTTAAATATTTTTGTAATTTTTACCAGTTATGTGGAAGAGATTCGATAGAAGCAGTTTATTTTATGAGGGAAACAGAACTCCCGAGTTGGAGTTTGTTTGCCTCCCTGCAGACTTAGAAGTCATTAGGCAGTTGGTGTAGATGTTATCTACTCCTTCAAAAACTTCAAGGAAAAGGAGGGA
Organism: Manis pentadactyla; assembly: GCF_030020395.1. Classification (NCBI taxonomy): domain Eukaryota; kingdom Metazoa; phylum Chordata; class Mammalia; order Pholidota; family Manidae; genus Manis; species Manis pentadactyla. Next base: position 209,363,799 of record NC_080020.1, on the reverse strand, counting down.
AAACCCAAACAATCAGCTTATCTACTGGAATGGAAGCTCCAAGGGAATAGGGTTAATGTCTTTGATTTTTCAGTGAAAAAGAGCTTCCCACACTCAGTATGTCTGGTCTACTAAGGACTCAATAAATGTTAAAGGAAAGAAGATGAGGGGTTCAGGTAGCTGAGGGTACAAGCAAGAGAGCAGTTTGAATGACCTCGTCTGTTCTCCTTTTCTTATTTCTCCAGACTCAAACCCTCACTTGGTTCTACTATGTTTAACAGACACCAACTGGTTAGACTACTGTCTATGCCCATAATGGTTTAGAAATAATTCCAAGATGCTTATTGAGAACACCTTGAATTTATTCTCCCAGTGTGCAAATGGATCATTCAGAAGCCTGAGAGAAGTGCTCAGTGAAATAGATACTTCCTGGTACCTTCCTGCCTGACTCTCACCACAAAATGAAATCCCTCAGTCACTTCAATCATTAGTTCCAGTGTCTCTCCACATATGGACAAATTGTTTCCTTTTTAAATTATGTTCAATTGATCTTATCTTAAATGAGAGGTTCTCAACTCTGATGGCATGTTAAAGTTACCTAGGGAGATTTAAAAAATGCACATGCCCAGGTCATATCTAAGACCAATTAAATCAGAACCTCTCAGTATAGTGCCTGGATTCTGGTATTATTTCAAGTTCTTTCAGATATTCTAATGTGTAAGTGAGATTGAGAAACAACTTCATGAACCCTTGCTGAGCTCCCAGTTCCAGCCAAGTGGATTGAGCTGGCTACGCCCAGTTACATCAGGCAGGAGCTTGCCTTGCACCTGTGGGGAGTACGTGGGGAGGGTGAGCTCGCCTGTTTTATTAAGAGCAGAGGCAGCGCCCTCTGAATAAGATTGTTATTCTGAACGGATCTCAAGTAGACAGACTGCTTAAAAGAAGCTAAGCTCCTGGGATAATGTGTTCTTGCCTGAATACATGCCGGGCTCCCTGGAACTCTGCTGTCTTCTGGACATCCTTGTACTATTCTATCTCTATTTTACAGTGATGCTATTCAAACTTTAAGATCATTTTTTTCCCCAGAACAATTGTTTCAAATGGAATTCCATGCAGAAGCTGAGTGGAGAGTTGGATGCAAGTGTAGTTGCTCTAGCTGTGGCAGGGATGTGGGAGGTTTCCTGGCCACTGGCTCTTCTTGATCTGCCCAGAGGCACTTTTGCTGATCCTAGGGTTTCCAGGAGCACAGAATGAAAATCACCACTTTGGGGTGATAGCAGCAATATCAAGGACCAAAGAACAAAAGAAAACACTAGACAGAGTGTCATGAGTTGTTTTGCCCTAAAGAATGACAAGACCCTCTCCCTGAGTGGTCAGGCTGTAGAAGCCCACCTGTTCAGTGAGAATGCTAAGAATAGAAGAAACATCAAAGACAGGAGACAAGTGCTAGAAGAACAGAGGAGAGTAACCAGAATAGTGAGAAGAGTGGAAAATCACATCGTGGGAGAGATAGTTGAAAGAACCAGCATTGTTTAGCCTAGAGAGAAAAAATGGTAATAACTCTATGGTTATTTTTGGGACTGTCACATGCATGTGGGAAGGAAGCAGTTCTCTGTGGATGCAGAAGGTAAATGCTTTGGTTCAGTTTAAGAAGTAAGTTGCTGATATAATGGGCCATCTCAGAAGTTAGCAAATTCCTCCTTCCAGGAGATGCTGAGACATTGTGTAGGTGTGACAGTTACTTATTTGTCCCTCTATCCCTCTCTCCCTTCCTCACACACTTGAAGACCCACATTAATTTAGGTAAAACTGTAACTTTCATCCAATAAAATTAAAATTTGAGTACCTTCTATATGCCACACCAGTGGTTCCTAACTACAGCGTTGACAGAGAGATGTATCACAATTAGCTGTGAAGTGTGTCACAAGAAATTAATTTGTATTCATAAATGACTAAAGCTTGCAAATGATTTGCTACAAAATGAATGACAAATTAGAATGGATTCCATATTGTACCTGTACCACAGTCACTTTCATTCTTCTGTATTCTGTGTTACATATTTGAGTGGGAGAAAGAGCTGTGGGTTATTAGCTAAAGTGTCTAAGATTAATTATAACCTCTGTCTCATGCAATTTAAGTTACAACCTAGAGGAAGTGACCAATTCTGATCTACCATGAAAAAAGTGGCACAGTAGAAACGATCGTCTCCTTGTGTGCTGCCTCCATCATCATTTGTTTACTTTCATGTCAGTATTTTTGTGTTGGGAGCCCCATGGGATGGAGCCCCACGCATCCTCCACAGGAATGCCGTTTGTTGAAGGACATACCTGGGAGGCCATCTGGAGGATCCCTATCTGGAAGGAGTGGCAGAGCTGACAGAGCTTTGGGATTGGAGGTGCCTGCTTGTTTTACTGCACTGTTTTCTGACTGTGCTACTTTGAGCAGGTCACTTACCACCCTGAGCATCAGTTTCCTTAGCCATGAAAAGGGGAGATTAACTTTCTTACAGGGTTACCTGGAAGTTGAGAGACAGTGAAGGTACATCCTATGTACATTTGTGCAAAAAACAAAAAGGTAGATGTAAATACATGATAGCTGTTACTCTTAACAGCATCCAAATACAGCTAGAGAGAACATCCTATTCAACTGCATTTAGATTTCCTCTCATAAGATCAGAACATACTTACAGATCTTTGGAAAAACTAATTGCATAGAAAATGGCTGTTCTCTGAACTATTTCATGAAGAAATGCTATTTTCTGAACTTCAGATAATTTAATTTTGTTTGATAATTTGTGTATTTTCTTGTGAGACTTTACTATTTAAAATAAAGCCTACATTTGAATATTATATGTAACAAGAAATTATTAGCAAAACATTGGCTATATTCTCCATTCTGTACTGCCATCCCTGTGACCAACTTATATTATGATTGAGAATTTTTGTGCCCCTTTATCCCCCTCACCTTCCCTACCCACCCACCACAACCCCTCCCCCATAGTAACCACCAGTCACTTCTCAGTGTCTGTTAGTCTACTGCAGTTTTGTTCATTCTGTTTTGCTTTGTTTTTGTATTCCACAAATAAGTGAGGTCATACGGTATTTGTTTGAGGCATCATTTTTAGTTCCTATGCTGACCAGTGTGTGGTTATATGGGACTTTGTTGGTGAGACTTGCATATTATTAAAGAGCTTAGAAAATATTTGACTACTTTTAAGTGTGCTAGTTATATGTATTTCTATAAAATGTAGCTGGCATGCATAGGCCTCACTAGTTTAGTGACAAGGTGGGAACTATGTTAATGTCCACCTGGCCACAGCTCTGACCTATAACCAGTCCCCCTCTACCACAGTAACAAGGCCAGGGTGAGGGTAGGCAATAAAACCGCTTTTACAAATTAAAAATTTCAATAGTTGGAAATTATAACCATACATTTAATATATATATGGCTACTATATTAATAGGAAAAGAAGTATTTTTGGAATTCTGCCAAGAATTATTTGAGAGCACAGGCTGATCTGAGGAGTGCAAAGCATTTCTATTGCTAAACAATTTTAGAGCCCATTTAGATTATGTTCTGCTGGTATCTGATAACTATCTGTCTATCTATTTATTATTATCATTATTTATCTATTTATCTGTCATCTCCGTGCCTGTCAGTGTTACCTCATTAATTCAGCCTATATGTCAGGGTATTATCTGACTCAGATGTGCTATTTAAAAGGAGATTTTTTCAAAAGGTCAGCCCATCCTACGAATGTAATATTAGAGAGAAAATCTAAATCTTTTTCTTGGCTATGTAGTCACGTTAAAACTCATTCATTAAGTGAAATTTGGAGGCTATTTTGTTCAAGTGTCAACTCTGTGAAAAGCCATCCTCTAGTGATAAAGAATAAAAAGCTTTTGGAGCAAGTGTTTACACAGGACACTCCCACATGCACTCCAGGAATGGTTAAGGGTACTTCTTTGCATCCCATCAATAAGCTAAAGGTGGTGGAGAAAAAAACATGAGGGCCTATGATAACAAACTGCCTATGGTTGGTCCATTGTGTGAAGGATTTATAAATAATAGATGGTGTTTATAATGCTGCTATCAGGTCAAAGACACTGGTAACCACAGTAGTGATGAAGATTGCCTAGGGGACATGGTCATTATTCGGGATTTAATTGTTTTGTTGTTTGATTTAATAACTCATTTTGCAGAAAATGAGCCATGTTATATTACCCTAGAGATTCTGCTCCATATATATCAAAACTAGCTTTATGGGATAGATGCAGATGATGAAAAACAGTGGTGATTAGAAACTTTCGGTTAAGCCAGGTTCAGTGATTAGAACTTACACATTTGTGTATTCCTCAGCCCTGTATCAACAGGTACAAATATAGCATTTACTTCAAAGGAAAGATTATATTATATATATTTTATATCATATAGTAAGCCTCTGGACTTGGGTCAAAGTGAGAGTCAAATGGCTATTATAGTCTACTTAGAAATGCAAACTATGAGAAAACTAACATCAAGTTAGGCAGTGTGTCAAAAGGTGCACACAGAATAAAATTTATAGTATCAGATGCTTGGAAAAGTTAAAATGAACAAATATTCCAGCAGCTAGAAAAAAAATAATTAAACAACCTGTGAAAAGTAGGGTAACATATTAATAAAGACAAAGCAAAAATGTATTGCTTGAAACAGTTCAGGACTTGATTCATCTAACAAACGCTTATCCTTTGCCTCCCATTTACTATTTACATTTAAAAGTATATCCACAGGCATGCCAAATGATTGTCTGTAAAGGGAGGATTTGATGCTTACGAGGAGCCATATGTACTTTAATGAAATAAGTGATCTGTCCTAATGACTCAGAGTTTGTTTAAAAAGAGGTGAGAAAAATTTATCTTGCCTTGCTCAAACATTGCTGGACCACCCTTTGAAACCGTGGAGGCAGGTAACACTCTGCAACAGGAAGAAGATTCTTCCATTATTCACAGTCATACCTCATTTTCTTTCCCAGATATCCATTTCCCTTCCTAAAAGCTATTTGTTTTCTTAAAGAAATCTTTTAAAAGGATAGTTTATAAATATTCCCCTGGGAGCACACTTTGATGCTGTTTTGGCCCTTTTAATTTTCCCTTAACACTATCTTGGAAGAGAATTCCATTCAGGTACATAAGAAGCCTCTTGCCGCCCTCTCATGGCTGCATAGTTACCAGCACGGCAGGGCAAGCTTCCCTTCATAACTCTTCTTTTTCATACTATTTACTTTTCAGTGTATTTAAAATTGGGAGATTAAGGTTAAATTCTGACTGATTTATAAAGATTCAGTATCTTTGTGATACTGTGTCTTCCTAGCCAAGTGCATGATTTATCTTTCCAGTTCAAGTCTTTTCAACCTCATTGGTCATGGCAGAGATTTTTTCTATAGATTTATGTATTTCTTAAATTTGTTTTCACATATATAATATCTTCTGTTATTAAGTGGAGACTTTCTTTTTATTACATCTTCTAGTTGGTTATTTAAACAAGCGAAGGCTACTGATGACCGTACATTGGTTTTATACCTAGCCACCTTGCAGAATCGCATTATTATTTGTAATGGTTTTTCTAGTTTTGTCTCCCTAGGTGCACAATTATATCATTTGTAATTAATGATTATTTTACCTCTTCCTTTCCAAAATTTATATCCTTTATTTTCCTCTCTTGTCTACTCGTATTGGCTTGTACCTACTAGAACAATGTTAAAAACTAGTGGTCATGGTGAAAATCCTTGTTTTTGACTTTAACTTGCCTTTAGTCCTGTCATGTTGGCTTTAGGATTGAAATAAATTTATACATATATAAATGTTTATTTTATATATTTATGCTTATGTATAATACATATTTTACATATTTTATAGTATAGAATAACTAAATATATTATAAATGTGTATTATATACAAGAAATATCCATTTCTATTTCAGTATCTAAGTTGGGTATCATATAACTTCCCTCATTAGAAATTTTGATATGGTCCATTGTAACACACTGCATATCTGGAATAAACCCCACCTGATTTTCATGCATCTACATGTAAAGATATATAAGTTTATCTTTAAAATATTCTGTTCAAAATAATTGTAGCAGAACTCCCCCTGACCCCCTTTTATGGCCGCCACCCATTCCTCATAACCTCTTCTTTTATTACACCCCAATTTGTGGGCTGTTATACACACTGCGCCACATGACATTTGTTTCATTAAACCAATCGTCATAAATCATGTTTCTTGAGCAGTGATTGGATTGGGAGTGGCTACATTAGGCTGGTAAAGATGCGTAGTGCCCAAGAAGGGATTTTTCCCCAGCCCAGATGGAGTCATGAAGACAGTGGACAAGAAATGTAATCTCCGAGTGTAAAACCAGGGGCCCAGGAGGACAAAGGACAAGATAAATCCTCCTGGGGAGCAGACCTGTAGGGCGACAGTTGACCACCAAAGGTTTCTGTGGACGTCCTGTGGAAAGGATTCCTTGCATTTCTGCCTATCAGGATGTGTAAAATAGGCACTGTCAATTAGTGATGATTGCACTCTGTTGCCATTCTTTTTCTTCCTTGAATTAACAGAAAATTACATTTGTCCATTTTCTTCTCCAGTATTGGATGTTGGGTAATAAAGGCAATAAGAGACTGCATTATCTGTAAGATATTTTGCAACAATAATGAAACTGACTAGAAGTCAGTCTGCTTTTCATTATCACCATGTGCTGGCTGCTCTGAACAATGTTAGTGATGGAAATAATCTTCTCCAGGGCGGAGAGCTCCCACTGGCATCATCCTTCATGCTTCATGTTTGGGGACAGCACTGAACCGTGGAATTAACCTACCCTGATGCCACAGTGCCTTGGGACTTCTCGTTAGTTTGCATTTCTGTTAAAGCCATTTTGGGCCAAGTTTTTGTTATTCCTTTATGAGCCTCTACTTGATTCTCTGCTAGAAAGCTAATCTCTGCTATCATCCTCTTCTATTTCTGTACCTTTTAGATACTTCTTTGGTCACACTTGTTTATACTTTTCGTGTATTTGGCTTTCTAGTGATATTTTAAACTCCTTGAGGTCAGGGAATGTATCTTGTTTGTCTCCCTTGGACAGTGCATGTAACACTGGTTGCTCAATAACTGATTTTTCCATGAGTATATCTGTAGCCTTATTGATCATTCATTCTAAGTATCCCATAATTATTGCTGTTAGAATATTGCTCTTTTGGAATACCCCATGCTGTCATTTGGACAACAGGAATTTAATAAAACTTAAAAAATAACATATTTGTCCGTGGATGTTTTGTTGCCCTTGTCTAGCTTGGATTAATACTTAGTCTATAGGCACACACCTGATCATCTACATTTGCTCTCTTACAGCACTAAACTATGTTTTCTACCTTTATCTTGCATCTACCTACCACTTCAGCATTTTATTAAAAATAATAATAATAAAGAGAGAAATGTGGTATCCACATATAAATCAAGTATAAAAATCAAATGAATAATCATAATTGACCTGATTGTTTATAGTTCATGATGCGTGATCAAAACCAAAAGTTTCTGTGATGACTGCCCTTGTACTGTTCACCATGTAAGAACTTATTCACTATGTAAGAATTTGTTCACCATGTAAAAACTTGTTCGTTATGCTTCAGAAGATTGGAGACTGTCGAGAATTAGGCTTGGGGTTGATTAAGGATTGTGCATTGAGTCCCCTATACAGAATTTTATTGTTGTTAACAACCATATGATCAATAAATATGAGAGATGCCCTCTCAAAAAAAAAAAATAACATATTTGTTTTATATCCCTCAGACCAGCCAACCTAGTTGTTATAAAATAAAACTTCATAGTGTGACCAATGTGCCTTTTTTTTTTTTTTTTTTAGGAGAGCAAGGTATAGGCTTTTATTTAGAGATAAAGTGAAAGGACAGAGCTCCCAGCTCACGCCAGGAGGGGACAAGAGAGCCCCCAATGTGCTTTTTAGTTCTTTTAAGTACTTTTCTGGGAGAGGGCTGCTTAGATACTTTTGTGAGGGTATAAGAAGTCTATTGAACATACATACAACAAAACCTTTTCTTAGAAGAAACATACTTTCCCTGAATCACAGCATAAAATTTGTTAGTTTCCTGTGTTATGGATGAGAATCCACTAGATGGTACTATTACATAAGTGAACATCCTTGGAACAATACAGTGATGTTTTTCCCATTGAACAACTGCTCACTGAAGTATTTTGTTTTTCAACTCAAACTATGCCAGCTTGATTAATAATGTAACTTAGTTTAGAATGAGGAAGTAAATTGTCACTATTAAGATTTATGGTAAGCTCTTTGCAAAATAAATGAGTAAGATAATCAATTAGCAGTCTTCTAAGTAGTTTGTATGCCTGGAAAATCATGAACCACAATATGCTGTATTTGAAAACTGAGCTCCTTTCAGAAAAACATTTTGGTGCTTATGAGAAGGGAATTTCATTTGGTGTGCATTTAAAATTTCTCGCTTTGTAGATGGCAGTTTATTGATTGTTTGGTGTTTATAAAGTGTTGCCAGGAAATCAACCACTAATTTGGGAAAGTCCAAATATTGCAAACTGTGCAGTTAGAAACAGATTTGACTTAACAGAGCAGCTACATGGAAACCTCCTTGTAATATTTCTCACGGAGTATATGCTACCTTGGAGTTGGGCCCTTTGAAAGCAAGCCATTTTAATACCTAAGTATCTTCGGAAGTAATCCAAGACGAACCTGCTTCTATAGAATTAACAGTTGTGCGATATAATGAGTCATAAATATATATTTGGTCATTCACATGAACAAGTATGTATTTCCCAGGTACATTTGGTCTTCATGCACATTTCCTGAAAACACTGCAGAGTCTTAAAGGTGAAAAGGATGCTTTGTCATGTTAATGAGAGACTTTTGGACCCCACCCAAGGACAGGGGCTGGAGGCTGAATCAGCCAATGGTCAATTACTTAGTTATGACTATTAAGTGAAGCCCTCACAAAAACTGTGGAGAAGAACCTACCTTTTTCTCTGTTCTGCTCTGTTTGGTTGGATTCTGCTTCTTGGTCGCAGATAGCTTCTGCTCTTGAGGAACGAGTAAATGCCTCCATGTGCCAGGCCCCAAAATCCACGAGGAGAGAAGCTCCTTTATTTGGAACTTTGCCCTACGTCTCTCTTCATATGGCTGTTAACTTGTACTCTTTATGGTATCCTTTATTAAACTGGTAAATGTAAGTGTTTTCCTGAGTTCTGTGAGCTGCTCTAGCAAATTAACTGAACCTAAGGGGGAGGTCGTGGGAACCTCCAGTCTGCAGCCTGTAGGTCAGAAGCACAGGGAACTGCTTGGACCGTCTTCTGGAGTGGGGGTGGATCTCTGAAACCCCAAAGTAATGAATTACACATGGAGAATTCAAAGGCTTCAGTGTCAAGGATAATGTATATTTGTGTTAAAAGCAGCAATCAGCACTTGAGTCACTACAATTTATTTAAATACTGGGAAATGTACTATAAGTGACTTAAAATAGAGTAAGCTAGTGTTACATTTTGTCTTTAGGCTTTTAAATCCCTTTAACTCAGGGCTTCTTAATCTGGTACATGGACCCCTTGTATCTTCATGGATAGGAAATAGGGGTCCAGGAATTTTGAGTGGAAAAATTACATTTAACTGAAATTTAGCATGTTCTTTAATTATAAATGTAGTCAGCACACCCTGGAAATACTATCAGTACCTGTCCTTTTGACATCAAAAGAAATCGCAAGTATTTTCCTATCCTATTACAGTTGTTTCAGAATCTTGAAATATCTTCTTCATCACTTCTTTAAAATTATTGGAGTCTTTGCTGGATCTTACTAAGAGGTTAATAAGGAAATAAATGTGTTGCTCTATAATAGTTTAGAAATATTTTGTTTGCCATATTTCAGTATGATTTCCTTTATAGCCCTATACATTTTACATTATGCATTTAGAAATATTATTCTGACAAGGAATCCATAAGTTTCACACTAGGACATCAAATGGGTCCGTAATACAAAAATGTTCAGCAACTACTCCGAGTTGTGCTTTGAGATAGGCTATTCTGGCAAGGCTGCACATTGCTTCTGTTTCTTACAAAAAAAAAAAGTAGCCTCCCTTGTACTGTTACCATTTAAGGGTGGATTCATGGTTACCTTGAATAGAATTGATGATTACTCTTCCATTTAGCTGCAAGAGTTTAGAAGGTGACTATTTCAAGCAGTATTCAAGATTTCCAAATTTTTCAGAAAGTAAAGCTTTTAAAATGCAGAACAGTAAACTCTCAACTTCCTGTAGCAAATGGGATTGAGAATTGAACTAAATAGGGAAGAACCTTATTTCTTAATACTCACCTGCCCCAGAGCAATTCAGAGGTTGGAGAAGTAGACTAAGATTAACTTCTCATTTAACATACAAGTCCAGGTAACTTCAAGAAGTTAAGAAACATTAAGAAAATATCTACCAGCAACAGAATCAAAAGTTTGTATGATAAAATATAATATAATATCTTAAAAACATAAAAGGAAACTGAGAAGAAAGCAAAACTGTGACCAAATTACTTGAATAATAGACTCTTCAGTAAATATTGTTTTTGCAGATACACTCCTTATAGACACAGCAACTGTTAGCTGTGAGTTATACTGCAAATGTGTTTCCTTATATGTTGCCTGCATCTCGTTCCCACTTAGCTGTGAACCCTGGCAAAGGTTTATGTGTCTAATTTGTCTGGTGTGCTCTCCTAGTTTTCCCCATTCCTTGCTAGAAATGCCAGTTTAGATTAAACAGTGTATTTTCAGGAAACTTAAAGAACTCAGGGGGATTGAGGGAGGAAAGAAAGGAAATTTATAATTTGTGTACTTAATAGAAAATACTATAGCAGTTTTTCTTGATCTTGTAATGGCTTGTATATTTTATTTATTTGATAAATGTGAGTGATCATCTCTGTGTTTGAGGGAAGGCTGATGGTGCTCAGTGCTCCCCAGTCTGCAGAGCTCACCAGTGGGCAGGTCAGAGCTTCTGGGTGGGGGTCAGTGCCTTTCCTCCAGGAGGGTGGATGGCTGGAAGAATTCAGGCGTGAATGCACTGGGGCAAGCTTGTGCCTCTTGTTTTAATGCAGGGAACTGTTCTGAACCATGGGTCATCTGCATGTGGAAAATCACTAGGTCTGTGTCTAGGGCTCTGAACTCTCTCCTCTTCCGCTAATGGCTCATGGTCTTGGCAGGACTGTTTATTCTCCCTCAAGCTTTTCCTTCATGTTTTAAAGAAGCTTGTCTTCTCCGTGTCTCAGTGGTACCACCGTCCCTCCAATAGCACATGTCCGAGCCAATGCTGACATTGTATTTATGCCTCTCTGCCCGCTCAGCCCCTAGATCCTGATCAGATAGAGTTTTTCCCCCTCTTAGTCTGTTGCCACATTAGTACTCCAGTCCCTGGTCATTTTTGACTTTGCATGCCATGTATTTAATGTGGCTACAGACCAGTGAAACTGATTTTTCTTTGTGGCTTCCAGAATTCAATTTTACCACATTTGCTTAGAGACATACCACGTGATGTTCACTTCATTGATCTCTTTTCCCTTCACACAGTACTAAATGTAATGCAAGTCATCTTGACTGTCACTGAGATTGTATCATTTTAATTTCTTAAATCCTTTAGTGGCTCCCTATTTTCCTCTTCATTAACAATGCTTTAGTTGCCATCAGTATTTTGTCAGTATTATTTTCCTCATACCCGAAGATGCACTTATCTGTTCTTTCTGTACCATGGAGGTCTTTCACCCATAAGCCATTGTTCAAACTTTCTCCAATGTCTCCCTTACATAATACTCTAGAAATATGACCTCACATTCCAGTCTTTAATCCATACCTTTTATAATCTTTCTCAGTTACAGAGAAGAAAACACAGGCTAATGAGCCTCAACCAGTTGGTGTATTTCCCTCAGTGCTCACACTTCTTTTATGGGCAAATGAGGATTTATAATTGCAAGCATTTCAAGAGAGAATTAAGCCATCTATATGTGTTTGAGAAGTGGCTTTTGTATGTGCAACTGGTTGTACCCCATGAAAAATTTTATCAGAAACTACAAAGGTAGTTTCTGAATCTAGAGTTGTATCTTGGGGAGTTGAATTACAGACCACATCCACTAGGTTAGTAAGGGTCATTCTTTTTATACACCGTTGATCTTTATCCACTCCTCTACATCTGGTTAGATGGAATGTATGAAACAGCAAGAAACAAGAAAAAGATAAGGAATTCTGGAAAAATTTTGAAAACATTTTAGTTGAAGCATATATTCAAGGCTTGTGTCTTAGCTGAGTGCTGGGACAAAATGTCATATATTAGGTGGCTAAATGATATTTATTCCCCGTAGTTCTGGTTGTTGGAAGTCCAAGATCAAGGAGCTCATAGATTTGGCTCCTGGCGAGAGCTACTTCTTGATTTACGAACAGTAACCTGGCTGTGTGCTCACGTTGCCTGTCTGTCTTCCTCTTCTTCTAAGGGCACCAATCCCATCTTGACAGGTAGGGGGACCTAATCTAAACCTAATCACCGATCCCACCTCCAAATGCTATCACACTGAGGTTGGTGCTTCAACATATGAATCTGGGGGTGGTACACAGCATTCATTGTGGTTATATCACCTGCAGGACCCAGTGTGAGATGAAAATGTGGAGCCCTTGTTCAAAAGCAAGAAAAAAGTACTAACATATGAAACTTTCCCCTTTCTTTTGCAGTCTCTCTTGACCTGTCATAGTGTCTTTCTTGCTGTTTGGTGGCACATTCCCTTGGGCATGGGGACACTTGTTGGATGAATGTAGACCCTCACAGGTACCTGGGACCCCGACCCTGTGCCTTGTGCTCAGGCCCACCGGCTGCCAGGCTCCCCCTCTTGCCAGCCCCAGATGTCCTAGGAAATCGTTCTCCCATTCCTGTGCAGCTGCTTTCATCAGCTCTGGAAAAGTGATCCCCAAGAGATTGCCACTACCACACTAGAGTGCTATCGGTATCTGGATCAGGGGTGGGCGAAATTCTTTATTTACGAGCAAGCTGTGGTGCTACCAGCCTAGAATGAGGAGGGCCACTGCCATACCCCAGGCCGAGACAGGTGCATATGTACCCTCGTATGCACCACCCTGACGCTCCTGGGAGTGGGGGGCATGGTGGCAGCAGTAGCTGGTGGGATGGGAGGTCGAGTGGGGCCCGGAGCACCCGTGTATCGGGATCTCGGCAGCCGAGAACCTGACCCAAAGAGGCAGGACTGCACCCGAGCCAGGCCTCCAGCCACCGGCACATGCTCCATTGTCCCATTGGATTTCACTTACAAAATGCAGATTCAAAGGTAAAATTATGAAGAATTTTAAGACAAAGACTGCAGTGCCTTAAACGCCAAGCACGGGGCCCTTCTGAGCGTGAGTCCCCGTACTGGTCACGTGCCCATGGAACCAGTCTTGGCATGTAGTTCCTAAGACTTGGCTCTTACGTAGTATAGCATTTCAGATCAAGCTAGTAAATCCTCTAAGAAAGGAATCATAGCATAACATATTATGTCGCTCTCTTGAATGGCTGTGCCACATACTCTTTGTCTCTGAGCCCCACAGCATCCACTATGGTAGCGTATGTGATAGTTCACCAAACATTGATTCATCGGAACAGTGAACAAACAACAGGATCTAATCCAAAAATGAATACTACATTAGTGAGCATTCGTTTAGCCAGGGTAATTTATACATTAAAAAGACATTCCATTTTCCATACATGTTGCCCAAATCTGAGATATCTTTTACCTAAGTACCACTTATTTTTCCTCTAGTAGATTGTTCAGTGTTTGGGGAGCAGCAGCATTCACAGATAGAATCCACAAGGAGGCGCTCTGAACTCATAAACATCAGGATTCCATCTCAGCGTGTATCCTTGAGCAGGATTGTCTTGAAGTATGGTTAGTTCCAAGGCAGAATTTTATCCTCTCAGTCTTTAGGGAGTGGTAACATGTAAACACTTATTAAAATATTGTGGTGGGAGGGGGCACAATTCTGTATAAGTCAAATTAGATAGATACGAGTAAGACCAAAGAATTTCTGCCCTCTGGCATTATTTGTTCCTTGGTTGCAGATATATGTCATATGGTGGATTTTCATCCATGTTAACAGATAACCAGGAAAAAGGACATTTTTGCAGCTTACAAATAGCTCTGACAAACAGAGATATAAACAGTGCAGCTCTCGGAATCTAGTATTTTTCCCAGGGCTTCTTTTGGGGGGAAAAAGCCTGAGTTACTGTCTCCATGTATTAAATTCTCACATCAGGAAAGCATGAATTAAAGTGTGGTAGGTGATGTCCTTTTATCTGCTCGAATACAAATAAGTAAATAGTATGTCGTAAACAGATGAGACAAAGCAAAATAAACGAAGGCTTATAAGGTGTATTGAATTACAGACTTTGTTTCTCTGCCTCTGGTTTTTATTCTGTCTGTTTAGTTTCTTGAGCCAGCTCGAGAGGTTAACAGTGAGTGTCTTATCCACTCAGGAATATGCTGGGACAATGCCCGGTGAAAACTTGAAAGGTGTAAGCATTCTTTTGATCTTTCTTCTTCGTTCTCCAGCATGGCTTTGGGATGAGGGCTACGTAGTTTGTAGAATTTGGCAAACTCTTCCTGGTGTGGATACATTCAGGACTTGGTTCTGCACAGCTGGAGAGTTGGAGAGACTTTTTACCGCTGTCGTAGGCTTAACAGAAGTGAATTAGGAAGGAGTTGTATTGACTGACTTTGGTACCTTCTGAAAAGGGTTGGGGTACACTCACAGGGTAAAAACCAGAGGCCTCTCCTGGCAAAAGAGCACCACCCACCCTTCATCATTGTGACTTTGCTTGGATTTTATTTTTTCTTTGTTTTTGAGCCCATCCTCCAAGTATAGAACTGCACATGGCACAGAGTAGGTGCTGTGTAATTATTTGTAAAATCAGTCAGTGAGTGTGTAATGTATCTACCTTCCCTGTATTTGAGATCAGACTCATGATGTAGTATAATGCTGTTCCTTCTTTGATGTTGGGAAACGAGAAGTTCTCAGCATTAACTAGGCTGATGATTAAGGTTGCTCCTACTGAAGGAGTCTCCTGTAGCTCCCTGTTTGGAGTGTGGGTCTGCAGATCAGCATCAGCATCGCTGGGGCGCCCCCAACCCTAGGCAATTGAATTAGGACCTGCATTTTCACAAGATGCCCAGTTAGAATGAGTAATGCCACGTAATTGGGAATTTTAACGAACCATATGATCAGAAAGTCTGACTGCCATTTCCTCCTCCTGAGCAAAGCAAAAAAGAAAGAACAGAGGCTACAAATGGGATAAACTGGAGTGTATTGCAAAGGCCTTTACTCCTTCAGCCTATATTTCCTCCTAAATACCTCTACATAAACAACTCTCACCTGTAAATTTTTCTTGTGGGCACATTTCATTTCTTTTCCATCTCTAATTTTTTTTCTGGCTCTTTTACATTATTATAGTCTTACCTAATATGTTGAGGGGGAGCAAAATATGCCACCCCAAAATATACCACATTGGCCTATTGATTTTTTTGAATTAAAGTTAACTTAAGAAACAGCAGGTGCAAGGATACTCTGACCCTCTTTTTTTTAAATTTATTTTTTATCATAAATCTACAATTATGTGAAGAAAATTATGTTTACTAGACTCCCCCCTTCACCAAGTCCCCCCCACAAACCCCGTTACAGTCACTGTCCATCAGTGTAGTAAGGTGCTGTAGACTCACTACTTGTCTTTCTGTGTAGCACATCCCTCCCTGTGCCCCCCCACCACATTATACATGCTAATCATAAGGTCCCCTTTCTTTTTCGCCTGCCCTTATCCCTCCCTTCCCACCCATCCTTCCCAATCCCTTTTACCTTTGGTAACTGTTAGTCCATTCTTGGGTTCTGTGATTTTGCTGCTGTTTTGTTCCTTCAGTTTTTCTTTGTTCTTATACTCCACATATGAATGAAATCATTTGGTACTTGTCTTTCTCCACCTGGCTTATTTTACTGAGCATAATACCCTCTAGCTCCATCCATGTTGTTGCAAATGGTGGGATTTGTTTCCTTCTTATGGCTGAATAATACTCCATTGTGCATATGTACCACATCTTCTTTATCCATTCATCTACTGATGGACACTTAGGTTGCTTCCATTTCTTGGCTATTGTAAATAGTGCTGTGATAAACATAGGGGTGCATCTGTCTATTTCAAACTGGAGTGCTGCATTCTTAGGGTAAATTCCTAGAAGTGGAATTCCTGGGTCAAATGGTATTTCTATTTTGAGCTTTTTGAGGAACCTCCATACTGCTTTCCACAATGGTTGAACTAATTTACATTCCCACCAGCAGTGTAGGAAGGTTCCCCTTTCTCCGCAACCTCGCCAACAATTTGTTGTTGTTTGTCTTTTGGATGGTGGTGATCCTTACTGGTGTGAGGTGATATCTCATTGTGGTTTTAATTTGCATTTCTCTGATGACTAGCAATGTGGACCATCTTTTCATGTGTCTGTTGGCCATCTGAATTTCTTCTTTGGAGAACTGTCTGTTCAGCTCCTCTGCCCATTTTTTAATTGGATTATTTGCTTTTTGTTCGTTGAGCTGCATGAGCTCTTTATATATTTTGGATGTCAACCCTTTATCGGATCTGTCATTTATGAATATATTCTCCCATACTGTAGGGTACCTTTTTGTTCTATTGATGGTGTCCTTTGCTGTACAGAAGCTTTTCAGCTTGATATAGTCCCACTTGTTCATTTTTGCTTTTTTTTCCCCTTGCCTGGGGAGATATATTCATGAAGAAGTCACTCATGTTTATGTCCAAGAGATTTTTGCCTATGTATTTTTCTAAGAGTTTTATGGTTTCATGACTTACATTCAGGTCTTTGATCCATTTCGAATTTACTTTTGTGTATGGGGTTAGACAGTGATCCAGTTTCATTCTCTTACATGTAGCTGTCCAGTTTTGCCAGCACCATCTGTTGAAGAGACTGTCATTTCCCCATTGTGTGTCCATGGCTCCTTTATCATATATTAATTGACCATATATGTTTGGGTTAATGTCTGGAGTCTCTATTCTGTTCCACTGGTCTGTTCTCATGCCAGTACCAAACTGTCTTGATTACTGTGGCTTTGTAGTAGAGCTTGAAGTTGGGGAGCGAGATCCCCCCCACTTTATTCTTCCTTCTCAGGACTGCTTTGGCTATTTGGGGTCCTTGGTGTTTCCACATGGATTTTTGAACTATTTGTTTCAGTTTGTTGAAGAATGTTCTTGGTAATTTGATAGGCATTGCATCAAATCTGTATATTGCTTTGGGCAGGATGGCCATTTTGACGTTATTATTTCTTCCTAGCCAAGAGCATGGGATGAGTTCCCATTTGTTAGTATCCTCTTTAATTTCTTTTAAGAGTGTCTTATAGTTTTCAGGGTATAGGTCTTTCACTTTCTTGGTTAGGTTTATTCCTAAGTTTATTCTTTTTGATCCAATTGTGAATGGAATTGTTTTTCTGATTTCTCTTTCTATTGGTTCATTGTTAGTGTATAGGAAAGCCACAGATTTCTGTGTGTTAATTTTGTATCCTGCAACTTTGCTGTATTCCAATATCAGTTCTAGTAGTTTTGGAGTGGAGTCTTTAGGGTTTTTTAATGTACAATATCATGTCATCTGCAAATAGTGACAGTTTAACTTCTTCTTTACCAATTTGGATTGGTTGTATTTGTTTGTTTTGTCTAATTTCTGTGGCTAGGACCTCCAGTACTATGTTGAATAACAGTGGGGAGAGTGGGCATCCCTGTCTTGTACCGGATCTCAGAGGAAAAGCTTTCAGCTTCTCACTGTTCGGTATGATGTTGGCTGTGGGTTTATCATATATGGCCTTTATTATGTTGAGGTACCTGCCCTCTATACCCATTTTGTTGAGAGTTTTTATCATGAATGGTTGTTGACTTTTGTCAAATGCTTTTCCAGCATCTATGGAGATGATCATGTGGTTTTTGTCCCTCTTTTTGTTGATGTGGTGGATGATGTTGATGGATTTTCGAATGTTGTACCATCCTTGCATCCCGGAGATGAATCCCACTTGGTCATGGTGTATGATCGTTTTGATATATTTTTGAATTCGGTTTGCTAATATTTTGATGAGTATTTTTGCATCTCCATTCATCAGGGTTATTGGTCTGTAATTTTCTTTTTTGGTGGGGTCTTTTCCTGGTTTTGGTATTAGGGTGATGTTGGCTTCATAGAATGAGTTTGGGAGTATTTCCTCCTCTTCTAGTTTTTGGAAAACTTTAAGGAGAATGGGTATAATATCTTTTCTGTATGTCTGATAAAATTCTGAGGTAAATCCATCTGGCCTGGGGGTTTTATTCTTGGGTAGTTTTTTGATTACTGCCTGAATTTCTTTGCTGTTAATTGGTCTGTTTAGATTTTCTGTTTCTTCCTTGGTCAGTCTTGGAAGGTTGTATTTTTCTAGGTAGTTATCCATTTCTTCTAGGTTTTCCAGCTTCTTAGCATATAGGTTTTCATAGTAGTCTCTAATAATTCTTTGTATTTCTGTGGGATCCGTCATGATTTTTCTTTTCTCATTTCTGATTCTGTTGATGTGTGTTGATTCTCTTTTTCTCTTAATAAGTCTGGGTAGATGCTTATCTATTTTGTTTATTTTCTCAAAGAACCAGCTCTTGGTTTCATTGATTTTTTTCTATTGTTTTATTCTTCTCAATTTTTTTTATTTCTTCTCTGATCTTTATTATGTCCCTCCTTCTGCTGACTTTAGGCCTCATTTGTTCTTCGTTTTCCAATTTCGATAATTGTGACATTAGACTATTCATTTGGGTTTGTTCTTACTTCTTTAAATATGTCTGGATTGCTATATACCTTCCTCTTAAGACTGTTTTTGCTGCATCCCACAGAAGTTGGGGCTTTGTGTTGTTGTTGTCATTTGTTTCCATATATTGCTGGATCTCCATTTTAATTTGGTCATTGATCCATTGATTATTTAGGAGCATGTTGTTAAGCCTCCATGTGTTTGTGAGCCTTTTTGCTTTCTTTGTACAATTTATTTCTAGTTTTATACCTTTGTGGTTTGAAACGATGGTTGGTAGGATTTCAATCCTTTGTAATTTACTGAGGCTTTTTTTGTGGCCTAGTATGTGGTCTATTCTGGAGAATGTTCCATGTGCACTTGAGAAGAATATGTATCCTGTTGCTTTTGGATGTAGAGTTCTATAGATGTTATTAGGTCCATCTGTTCTAGTGTGTTGTTCAGTGCCTCTGTGTCCTTACTTATTTTCTGTCTGGTGAATCTGTCCTTTGGAGTGAATGGTGTGTTGAAGTCTCCTAAAATGAATGCATTGCATTCTATTTCCTCCTTTAGTTCTGTTAGTATTTGTTTCACATATGTTGGTGCTCCTGTGTTGGGTGCATATATATTTATAATGGTTATATCCTCTTGTTGGACTGACCCCTTTATCATTATGTAATGTCCTTCTTTATCTCTTATTACTTTCTTTGTTTTGAAGTCTATTTTGTCTGATACTAGTACTGCAACACCTGCTTTTTTCTCCCTGTTGTTTGCATGAAATATCTTTTTCCATCCCTTGACTTTTAGTCTGTGCATGTCTTTGGGTTTGAGGTGAGTCTCTTGTAAGCAGCATATAGATGGGTCTTGTTTTTTTATCCATTCTATTACTCTGTGTGTTTTGATTGGTGCATTCAGCCCATTAACATTTAGGGTGACTATTGAAAGATATGTACTTATTGCCATTGCAGGCTTTAGATTCGTGGTTACCAAAGGTTCAAGGTTAATTTCCTTACTATCTAAGAGTGTAACTTAACTCACTTAGTATGCTGTTACAAACACAATATAAAGGTCTTTTCTGTTTCTCCTCCTCCATTCTTTATATATTAGGTATCATATTCTGTGTTTTTTGTCTATGCCTTGATTGACTTTGGGGATAGTTATTTTAATTTTGCATTTGCTTAGTAATTAGCTGTTCTACTTTCTTTACTGTGGTTTTATTACCTCTGGTGACAACTATTCAACCTTAGGAACACTTCCATCCATAGCAGTCCCTCCAAAATAGACTGTAGAGATGGTTTGTGGTAGTTAAATTCTCTCAGCTTTTGCTTATCTGGAAATTGTTTAATCCCTCCTTCAAATTTAAATGATAATCTTGCCAGATAAAGTAATCTTGGTTCCAGGCCCTTCTGCTTCATGGCGTTAAATACTTCATGCCTCTCCCTACTGGCCTGTAAGGTTTCTGCTGAGAAGTCTGATGTTAGCATGATGGGCTTTCCTTTGTATGTGATCTTATTTCTGTCTCTGGCTTCTTTTAACAGTCTGTCCTTATCCTTGATATTTCCCATTTTATTTACTATGTGTCTTGGTGTTGTCTTCCTTGGGTCCCTTGTGTTGGTGGATCTGTGGATCTCCGTGGCCTGAGAGACTATCTCCTTCCCCAGATTGGGGAAGGTTTTCAGCAACTACCTCCTCAAAGACACTTTCTATCCCTTTCTCTCTTTCTTTTTCTTCTGGTATCCCTATAATGCGAATGTTGTTCTGTTTGGATTGCTCACACAGTTTTCTCAATATTCTTTCATTCTTAGAGATCCTTTTTTTCTCTCTGTGCCTCAGCTTCTTTGTATTCCTCTTCTCTAGTTTCTATTTCATTTATCGTCTCCTCCACCATATCCAACCTGCTTTTAATACCCTCCATCATGCTCTTCAACTATTGGATCTCTGACCTGAATTCATTCCTGAGTTCTTGGATGTCTTTCTGTACCTCCATTAGGATGTTGATTATTTTTATTTTGAATTCCCTTTCAGGAAGAGTCAGGAGGTCCATATCATTTAAATCTTTCTCTGGAGTTGTATTAATAATTTTACTCTGGACCAGGTTTCTTTGGCATTTCATATTTGTATGTGGCGCCCTCTAGTGTGCAGAAGCTCTTTTCTGGAGCTGCTCAGCCCCTGAAGCAATGTCAGGGGTCTTAGGGGAGCAGTATTGCTGCCTGGGGGGAGGAAAGAGCTGTTCCCTGCTTCCCAGCTGCTGTGCCTGTCTCCACTGCCTGAACCAGTGGGTCGAGCACACTACTCTGATCCTCTTTTATCTCCCATGTAAGGGTAACCTTCCTATGCCAGGAAGGTAGAAAGCATCCTTATTAGTAGAGATGGGGAATTCAAGGTCAAGAAGGTTGTATAAACAAACCTTGTTACTTCTTCATTAATTTGGTACCCCAAGCCCAAATGACACTTGTCTGGGAATGTATCTTTTTAAGGATCTCTGGACCCATTCTGCCCCTCCACAATCTTTCTTTCCCCACTATCTGGCCTCATGATGTGTATTTGTTTGCTTTAAATCTGTGCTCCACACTAAAATGTAAGCATCAGCCTTAGGACAGTGACTTAGTTTTGTTTTTGAGCCTGTCCTCAGAGTGTAGAGCTATGTATGATATATCTTTACAAGTACATTGTTTCTTTGTCTTAAAGGTATAAAAGCTGCCTGCTTTGGTCACTTCTTTAATCTTAAGTCTTTGGGGCTCCAGTGCATATGAAATTAAATTTGTTCTTCTGTTAATTTGTCTTATGTCAATTCAATTATTAGACCAACCAAAGAACCTAGAAGGGAACAAGGGAAAGGTTTTCTTCCCCTACAGTGTCAACAAGCAAATAGAATGCTTTAAATTTCACATGTGAATGTACTTTATTTAAATAATGGCTCATCCTAAAGGTCTTACCTCCATATATGTAAATATTTTCCTTTTTAGCTTTCTTAAATATGAAGAAAAAAGTCCATATATATGAGATTTCATTCTTCCAAGCATCATTTTACAAAGGATCCTTTTTTGTTTTGGACCACTGCTTATGGCAGTGTTCTCCATGGGACTGGGGTCTTTTCTTCAGTGGTTTTTCAGTGTTTACTGAGAGTGCTTGAGTGAGACTAATGCTCAGAAACTAGGTGCTGTGTGTTTTAACAAACAGCCTCAGGAATGGTTAAGTTCTAATGAGCATAATTGAGAGTCAGATGGAAGGTCGTTCCTAGAGACTGGTGTGAGGAAAATGCCAATAAATGTCCTGGGTCAATAGTCTAAGAATTTGTATGTTAGGTATTAATATATAGAATAAATACTGTCCCTTCTGCAACTGCCACCATTTTCTCTACACATGGAAATTTTAGTTTCTTTGATAAAAGAAACTGCCTTATATTTTATTTCATATCTAGTACAGTGTTGCACACATCAGTGTTCAGTATAAATTTGTGATTTGAAATTTACAAAAAGAATTCATTGCAAATAGAAAGAACTGTGAGTAAGCAAAAGACCTAATAAGAAAAATAAGCCATATATTTAGTAGACAGGAACACAGATTGCAGGGGGTTTTATGATGTTTTCTTTGGACATTTTTAAATGGCATGAGTCATAATAAGTAATCATTAGACATTAGCTGTAACAATCATTTTACACTGTGTAGCCAAAATATCTTTATTTTTAATAAGTTAAGATTGGTATCTCTTTCCTCTTGGAAGCTATTTTTACATATTCATCTAGGTAAAAATTCATAATGCAAGTAGCATAATTTTGTTTCATTCCTATTCCCCAAAGAAGATCATACCATTTTTCCTCAGCCGAATAACAAGCCTGATTCTTTGTTATGTCTGGAAAGGTGATATGAAATGAACTCAGCCTACCTTGTTTGTCTATATTCTATGCCATATTAGTCTTAGTGAATAATCTAAACTCAGAACAAGCTCTCTTTCTGAGCTCTTGGTGGTGCTGACACACAGAACCATAGTGTTTTACAGTTTACAAGTTTAAGAGGATACTGTGTAGAATACAGCCCCACAAAAATAAGATTATACAAGTATGCAATAAATTAAACAGTGCTGACATGGATATGATATGATATAGGTAGGCAATATCAATATCAAATTTAGGCTTACTGCTGTAGTTTATATATACAAAATATAAAGTACCTAAAATGTAAAGTCATTGGCTCGTTTGCTACTATAATTTTCTCCCTCAGTTTCATCAGGTCCTTAGATATGCTTTAATTTAACCCTGCATGGGCTTACTATTTATGTTATGTATCCTATGTATAATTATAGATCCAAAGTTGGATCTAATTTTACACTTTTGGGCTAGTGAGGGAAAACCCATGATGTAAGTAAAACCGTCTTTTGGGCAAATTATCATAAAAAAGCAAGTCCCAGAGCTGTAGCAGAGGAAAGATTATTTGATTTTAGATTTTCCTTTATCCTTTCCTCTCTATATTTACTTTTCTCACTGCTGATAAATAAAAAAGATAAAATTAAGTACGTTTGAATTGCTTCCCCCCTACCTGCTTTAGTAAACTAAAAAACAGTATCAGGGATCACAAAAGGATGACAGGTCTTGGAACCTCATAAACTAAGGAGAACAGCAGAGCACCTGGTTATGTAACTGAAGGTCAGGGAGAAGACAGATACTCTTTTAATATAATACTATGTAGGAGAAGCACTTCCAGAATAGTAGAGTAAGAACCCTTGAAAATCCACTCTTCTATAATGCAATGAGAACATTGACAAAAATTGTCAAAATCAACATTTCCAGAATTCTGGAAATTAATCAGAAGGTTGCAATAATTTGAGGACCACTTATTCAAGAAAAATGTTTGAACTTGCTAAGAACAGTGGATTTTTCAGTGTTTTAATTTGTCCTATCCTGTCCTCCTCTCACCAGCCTGAAATCGTGGTAACTAAGAAAACTCGCTGCCTCGTAGCCACTAGAAGGGGCAGAATGGGTTTGGAGAGCCTTAAAAAGACCCATTCCCAGGTAGTTTCATTATTTGGCTTGTTTGTCGGTTCCTGGAAACCCCATTAGCAGGGCTTGTCTTTATTTGATGTGACTGGCTCAGTGTTAACAGTTTTCCCCCTGAGGCATTTGTTTAACATAATCAGTGGCAATTATTTAGCATTGCAGCTGCCTTAGGTGGTGATAATATTTGGACCACACGTGAAGCTGGTCAAAAACTTAAAAGGAAAAGCTGAGTAATGACATGTTCACGGGGGTGGGGGTGGGGGTGGGGGTGGGGGTGGGGGGGTTGGGCGCGGGAGGGGGGGTGCTTTGAAAAGCTCTGATGTAGTCCTGGGAATCTAAAGGCCATGAACATGTACAAAACTGTGTGCATGTCTGGGAATAGCCAGGAATCCTATCTCTCACTTCTAACTAATCTGAAGTTCTGCTCAGGCAGGAAGTGAAGACTAAGGCAGTGTAGTAAACTGCCTGCCAGGCGTTGAAAGCATAATCCACACAGAGCCTCTTAGCAAATGCTGGAAGACTTACTGGTTCTAGACATGTAAGAACATCTCTGTCCAGTCTTTAGCTGATCCATAACTAACTGAGCAGAGACAGCAGTGACCTCACATAACAGAGAATACAATTTGACAGAATTAGTTACAGAAAAGCCAACACACCAACAACGATAACAATAAACCTTAGAGGGAAGATCTGATTTCCAGAGTTGCCGTATTATTGTTATTTAAAATATTTTGCTTGCATGCAAAGAAAAATGCTAAATGCTTTCCTCTTAGATCATAAGGAAGACAAAATGCTCATTCCACTTCAGTTCAATATTGTATTAGAGGTTCTAGACAGGGTGATGAAGCAAGAAAGAGGAGTAAAAGATGCCTAGAATAGAAAGGAAGAAGTAAAACTCTTTTTCTGCAGGTTACGTGGTTTGTATATAGAAAATCCTAACGATTCTGCTAAAAACCTGTTGGAGCTAATAAATTTAGCAAAGTTGCAAAATGCAGTATTAACATACCCAAATTAGTTGTATTTCTGTATGTTACAATGAAAAATATCAAAATATAGTTAAGAAAACAATTCCATTTACAATAGAACCAAAAGGATAAAGCACTTAGGGACAAATTTAATAAAAGAGGTATAAGACTTGTAGATTGAAACATACAAAAATATTATTGAAAGAAATTGAAGAAGATCTAAACATTGGAGAGACATCCCATATTCATAGATTGGAAGACTTAATATTGTTAAAATGGCAATAATCCCTAAATTGATCTACAGATTCAGTGCAATCCCTAATAAAATACCAGTTGGCTTTTTTACAGAAATTGACAAGCTTATCCTAATGAGCATATGGAAATGTAAAGGATCCAGAGTAACCAAAACAGCCTTGAGAAATAAACAAGTTGGAGGACTCACACCTCTTGATTTCATAAGTTTCTATAGAATTGCAGTAATTAATCCAGTATGACACTGGCATAAGGATAGACATATGGATCATTGAAATAGATTTGTGCTTCCAGAAATAAACTCATTTTTGTGGTCAGTTCATCTTGACAGGAGCACCAGTACAACTCAGTGGTAGAAGGAATAGTTTTCTATTAGGTATTAGGACAGATGGTATTAGGATAACTGGATATCTAATTGCAAAAGAGTTAAGTTGGACTCCTATACCACACAATATATAAAATTAAACTAAAAATGAATCAAAGGCTTAAATATAAGAGCTAAAACTATAACATTTTTATAGAAATCATAGGTGTAAATCTTTGTGTTCTTCTGTGGCATCTTGCTGCACTAATGGACAGTGACTGCATTGGGGTATGGGTGGGGACTTGATAATATGGATAAATGTAGTTACCACATTGTTTTTTCATGTGAAACCTTCATAAGAGTGTATATCAGTCATACCTTAATAAAAATTTTAAAAAAATCTTTTTGTTCTTGGATTATGTAATGGTTTCTTACATACGACACCAAAAGCACAAATGAAAGAAAAGCAGACAAATTGAACTTCATTAACACTAAAAGCTGTTGTTTTTCAAAGGACACTATCAAGAAACTGAAAATCAACCCATAGAATAGGGGAAAATATTTGCAAACCATATATGTGATACAGAACACAGAATGTAAAATTATCTCCTAGAACTCAAAATAAAATGATAACCCAAATAAAAAATAGGTAAAGGATTTGAATAGATATTTCTGCAAAGAATACACACAAATGTCCAATAAGAATATGAGATGATCAACATCATTAGTCATGAAAAAAACACAAATCAAAACCACAACACAAACAAAAATCATACTTCTCATGTATTAGGATGTCTATAATAATAATAAAGGAAAATAATAAGTATTGGCAATTATGTGGAGAACTGCAACCCTCACACATTGCTAGTGGGATCATAAAATGGTGCAGCTATTTTGGAAAACTGGCAGTTCCTTAAAATGTTAGATTTAGAGTTAACATATGATTTAGCAATCTAGTCCTAGGTATATACCTAAGAGAACTGAAAACATATGTTTGCACAAAAACCTGTACACTAATATTCATAGAAGCATTTATTCATTATAGCAAAAAAGTGGAAACACATATACATACATTGATGAATGGATAAATAAGATGTGTTACATACATACAATGGAATATTACTTGGCAATAACAAGGAGTGAAGCATTGATACATGCTTCATCATGGATGAGCCTTGATCACATGCTAAGTGAAAGAAGCCAATCACAAAAGGGTATATATTTTGTTATTCCATTTATAGGAAATGTCCATAATAGACTCATCCATTAAGACCAAAAGTAGATAGTGTTTACCAGAGGCTCTATATAGGGTGGAATGGGGAGAGACTGCTAATGAGTACAAGGTTTCTTTTTATGATGATTAGAATGTTCTGAAATTAGATAATGGTGATAGTTGCACAATTCTATGAATATACTATCAAGTTCCTAATTATATATTTTAAAAGTTTTTATTATGTGATTTATGTCTCAGTAAAGCTGTTACTAAAAGTATATATAATATGTTTTATTTAATATAATAAGATGCCATTCCAGTGTCTTTGTTCCCTTACCTATTGCTGGGACTCAACTGTCCCTCCTTCTACCTGTATAATATTTATAAACTGAATCTTCAGTCCATTGCCACTCACACACCCTAACCCTATACTCTCCATATTATTTTTTATACACATATAATCTCAAGACTCATATAAGACTTCCGTATTTTTATTCTGAATGATTGTGCATAGCAAATAATTTGAAAGTTTAAACAATTTATCAACTTATTTTATGGTTATTCTAATTGAGAAACACAACTAGATATTTAAAAAATTGGGCAGTTTCTTTGTCCCGCATCATTTACATCATTTAGGGTTCAATGAGAAAAATTGAAATTAACCTAGATATCTCCAGGATTTTCAAGAAATATATATATATATATATATATATATATATATATATATATTTCCCCCAGGGACTTAGGTAATTACAGAATCGTAGGAAAGGCCAAAGAAGAGAAAGCAGGTAGTGGGTGTCAGTCTCCCCAGAATCAGGAAATAGTGGGCAACTGCTGTCTACATTCCAACTGAAGCCTGCCAGCATGTCACAAAGTCCAGGAAGGAAGCTCTGCTGTGTGCAGAAGAGTACAGTCTCCCCCCGCCTGCCCATGTCATGCAAGTGCTTCTTTCTGATGGAATCTCAAGTGGGACCTTACTGGTAAGAGATTCTGGTAAAGTTCCCAAGCTTCAAGCCCCTCTTTTATGACTACAGAAGAGTGCTGGAATGTTACTGAGCAATAGCTAGCATCATTGGTCAAAATGAACTTTAAGATCTTTAACCAAATATAAATTGAATAAAATAACACTAGGGATGCTGTACTGTTCTTCTTACATCAAACCATCTACTTCTGGTACGTTCAGCTGTGGGTGAATAACATGTTAGGTTTAGAAGCTGAGGTTTCTTCTTTAAAATACTAGAAAATATACTATTATGGTTTTGCCTATTTTGTATTTTACCTTTCTTATGTCTCTGGTTGCCTAATATTTTTTTAATTTATTTTATTTTTTTTATTTGGTATCATTAATCTACAATTACATGAAGGATATGTTTACTAGGCTGCCCCCTTCACCAAGTCCCCCTCATATCCCCATTCACAGTCACTGTCCATCAACTTAGTAAGATGCTATAATATCACTACTTGTCATCTGGTTGCCTAATATTAACTTCAACCCAGAATACATTTGTGTTAGTGTCTCATTTCTGCTGTAATGAGTTGCCACAAATACAGTGGCTTGAAATAATGAAAGTTTATTCTCTTACCATCTGGAAGCCAAGTCTGATATCAATTAAAAGTCAAGAGTCATGGCCATCCTGCCTAAAGTATCTACAGATTCAATGCAATCCCTATCAAAACACCAATAGCATTCTTCAACAACCTAGAGAAAATAGTTCTAAAATTCATATGGAACCACAAAAGACCCTGAATAGTCAAAGCAATCCTGGGAAGGAAGAATAAAGTTGGGGGGGATTATGCTCCCCAACTTTAAGCTCTACTACAAAGCCACAGTAATCAAGACAATTTGGTACTGGCACAAGAACCGACCCATAGACCAATGGAACAGACTAGAGAGCCCAGATATAAACCCAAGTATATATGGTCAATTAATATATGATAAAGGAGCCATGGACATACAATGGGGAAAATGAAGACAGCCTCTTCAACAACTGGTATTGGCAAAACCGGATAGCTATATGCAAGAGAATGAAACTGGATTATTGTCTAACCCCATACACAAAAGTAAACTTGAAATGGATCAAAGACCTGAATTTAAGTCATGAAACCATAAAACTCTTAGAAGACAACATAGGCAAAAATCTCCTGAATATAAACATGAGCAACTTTTCCTGAACACATCACCTTGGGAAAGGGAAACAAAAGCAAAAATGAATAAGTGGGACTACATCAAGCTAAAAAGTGTTTGTATTGCAAAGGACACCATCAATAGAACAAAAAGGCATTCTACAGTATGGGAGAATATATTCATAAATGACATATCCAATAAGGGGTTGACATCCAAATTATATAAAGAGCTCATACACCTCAATACCCAAAAAGCAAATAACCCTATTAAAAAATTGGTGGAGAATATGAACAAACAATTCTCCAAAGAAGAAATTCAGTTGGCCAACAGGCATGCAAAAAGATGCTCCACATCACTAATTATCAGGGAAATGCAAATTAAAACCACAATGAGATATCACCTCACACCAGTTAGGATGGCCAGCACCAAAAAGACTAAGAGCAACAAATGCTGGTGAGGATGTGGAGAAAGGGGAACCCTCCTAGACTGCTTTTGGGAATGTAAATTAGTTCAACCATTGTGGAAAGCAGTATGGAGGTTCCTCAAAAACTCAAACTAGAAATACCATTTGACCCAGGAATTCCACTTCTAGGAATTTACCCTAAGAGTGCAGCAGCCCAGTTTGAAAAAGACAGATGCACCCCTATGTTTATTGCAGCACTATTTACAATAGCCAAGACATGGAAGCAACCTAAGTGTCCATCAGTAGATGAATGGATAAAGAAGATGTGGTACATGTACCTAATGGATTACTATTCAGCCATAAGAAAGAAACACATCCTACCATTTGCAACAACATGGATGGAGCTGGAGGGTATTATGCTCAGTGAAATAAGCCAAGCAGAGAAAGACAAGTGTGAAATGATCTCCCTCATTTGTGGAGTGTAACAACAAAGAAAAACTGAAGGAACAAAACAGCAGCAGACTCACAGACTCCAAGAAGGGACGAGCAGTTACCAAAGGGGAGGGGTATGGGAGGGCAGGTGTAGAGGGAGGGAGAAGGGGATTGAGGGGTATTATGATTGGCACACATGGTGTGGGGGGGATCATGGGGAAGACAGTGTAGCTCAGAGAAGACAAGTAGTGATTCTGTGACATCATATTACACTGATGGACAGTGATTGCAGTGGGGTATGGGGGGTACTTGATAATATGGGTGAATGTAATAACCACATTGTTTTTCATGTGAAACCTTCATGAGTGTGTGTATATCAATAATACCTTAATAAAAAAAATAGAAAAATAAAGTCAAGAGTCAGCAGAGCTGGTTTCTTCAGAAAGTTATCAGCGGGAATGAGTTTCCTTGCCTTTTCTAGCTTCTGGAGGCTGCCTGCATCCCTTGACTTGTCTCCTTCCTTGAATCTGTCCAACCTCTTGTTTCCCTCACCACATCTCTTTCTCCTCTGTCATCAGCTCCCTTTCTGCCTCCCTCCTGTAGGGACGCTTTTGATTACATTTAGGGCCCACCTGGAAGATCCAAGACAATCTGTCCATTGCAAGAGTCTTCATCACTTCCGAAAAGTGCCTTCTGCCATGCAAGGGAACATTCACAGCCTCCAGAGGTTAGAGCCTGGATCTCTTTAGAGGCCATTAGCCAGACTACCACATTTTAAAGTATATGTGATTTTCTTTTCAAAGACACCCTTATTCCTGTTTTGTACCAATAATTTCCTGTTCAGAAAGTAAGCTAGTAGGCTTATCCCGTCACTATAACGTTGGATCTGACATTTTACAAAGGGCACTCTGGCCTCTACTGCCCTTTCTGGGATGATCCTTGTTTATATGGTGCTAAGGGCTTCAGCATTCCAAGCGCAAAGGGCTCTGGTGCTGTGGATACATGACAACCCTTAATTCTTTCAAAGGTCATATCCTAATTTTTCTCCAGAAGAAGTATTGTCTCTTTCCTGCTAAACACCTTGCTTGTTGTCCTTCTGGTTGATTCTCGGCTCATAAATCTCACTTAGGTGGTGTCATGACTTCCTTTTTGTTTGCTCAGGCACAGCCCACAGCCGTGCCACAGCTGGAATCTGGCAAGAGGGCTGGAGCTAGGCTGGGCTTTTCTGCTCCACGGGCTCTCAAAGGTGTTCCCTTTGCTCCAGGTTCTTGATTTGGTTAACCCCACTGGCTCCTCTAGAGAAGAGGAGGAGGGAAGAAGGTCTCCTGGTGTATTTCTTTCCTCAGTTTCTGATTCTTATGAATCGATTGGGGATGAGGGTTTCTCTCTGAGGCCTCAGTCACAGAAATGCAAGAGTTGAGGGATCTCTGTGAATCTGTCTATCAACTGGCCATTGATTTTACTCAGATTACTTTAGAAGCCTCTTTATTAAAATCCTCAGCAGGATTTTATTTCAGAAAGAAAGAAGGTAAGAATATGCACTAACTGGAGGTGAATAGTGGAAAATGGCCAGATAATCCCTCAGTTTTGGGGAAGTGTACTGTCTGTTTCATTTGAGAGTAGATGTTTGTTGGAAACCCAAGTTAAAATTATGCAGAGTCTGTATACAGACTCAAAAAAGACTCTGAAAACAAACTGGAGTTCATAACTAATTCCCTGCGTGTGACTCTCTCTTTCTTACTATTTTGCTGTTGGAAATGGATGAAAGTAACCTATTAATCTTAGGTAGAATTGCTGATTTTCTAGGATAGTGAAGTAATTAAATAGTTGTTTTTATCAAAGGCTTTTATTTTTGCTCCTATCTAGAATAAACAAAGATCTAATTTATGTCAACAAAATACTTTATGAAGCTGAGTGAATGACAATGTTCAATAAACACGTGAAAGGAAGATTTGCTCCCAATTCATTGTGAATGAGGTGACAAAAATCCCACATTAACAGTTCCTTCCTGACCTAAAGCTTTGGGTGATATGAAAATGTACTAGCACAGTTTTTTATTTCTCCCCATTTTCCCCTATAGTAGCAAAGTGACATTCAAGCACACGAAGATTGGCAAGTTAGGAAAGGACAGGCCCTCAGTGTTTGGTTCTACAGTTAGATACTCGTCTCCACCTAACATCAAACTCCCTTTATAAAAGCACCATTCTATCAAGCAAATTATCGTAAGCTAGAGGCACAGAGGGGTCACTTAGGTGTGGACCTTCCCTGTTAAAGCAATTTTTTAAGGGCCAAAAAGGAAAGACTTCATTGTGGAATCATACAGAGGATTTCCTTTGTTCTGTGAAATAATCAGATGTGCAGAAATGATCCTTTATTTACACAGGAAGTTTCTAACAATAGATTCTGATTCTGCTATTAGGGTTTCTCTTTCTCATTTATTCTGAGAGAATTTGAAATTCGAAAAGAAAAGAGAACTGTGAAAAAGCAGGATGCCTTGACTATTCCATTGATGTAAAGATTAACCTTTAGAACAGGGCATCTGCTGTGGTGCAGCTCCATGCTAAAAGCCTGTTTACAAAAGAAGGCATTAATCAAGACATATGAATTCATTTATAATGTCTTTGCAATGTTGCTAACTCCGGGGTGAGCCTGTGAGTGAGATGGCTGAAGTCTGACAGCTAATTTAAATCCAAGGTCTTCACTGTCCAGAGATTTATCAGTGAGTCAAGCAGCCAGTATCTTTTATGACTTGTACCTTCTCCTTTTTCAGAGGTAGTAAATGAAAAAGACCAAAAAAAGGAGGTGCCATCTATTGCAGCTGTGTAAAATCACACACACACCATGCCCTGGGCTTTCATTATAACACCTCCTTCTTAGCTAATTACTGTCAGCATTAAATTACAGAGTCAGGAGGCCCCACTCAATACCAATTCATTCATTTCAGGTCACAGTTTGGCAGAAAACCTGTAGCGAAAGGCCAAGCCTTTATCCACTAAGCCTTTTATTTGTGACTAAACAAAAGTCTTGACAAGTAGTATAATTTGCATCAAGCAGGGCTACACCAAAGGCCAATTATTAGTTTTCTTAAAAAGTAAAAATTTGCTCTCTAGCCTCTAGTCCACTTGAGAGGTCTTGTCATTTTAGATATCAAAAGACACAAAAGGTGTTTGATTATTTTCTTCCCAGTTAAGCATTGTTTCTTTTGGTATTGCCGAGACGTTGCAACTGAGTAACATGATTAAAAAAAATAAACTCAACATTTTACACCCATTGAATCTGAGTGGCTGTCTTATAATACTGGGCTGGAGAGGCCAACAGTTTTGGCGGTATTGGTTTTTACAATATGTTGATTGGAGAGATTTACTATCCTAACCCTTTTAAATTCCATTATTATACAATTCAGCATGCAGGTGGTCAGATCAAAACGTGTTTTTTAAGAAATGCAGAAAGGTTTTAATCTACCTAGGTATTTTCTGGGATATAAAAAGTATATAAAGTTACTAACCTTTCAGGGAGTTTGATTTCCTTTTTTACTATCTAGCTGTCATTCTTCAAACAGCTTATTTAGGAAAAAGAAATCAGATGTTGTAAAGCCTAGTTTATATGGTTGACCGTATGATATAGTTTCTTAAATAAATTGATTTTCTGATCATGTAGAAATAAGATTGAAATGAGAAATTCAAAATCAGCATCTGTTAAACTCACACAAGGTAGACTGGTGATATTAATCCATGAGAATTAATTTCCTCTGATCTAATGTGCTTGGGTTTTAGAACATAAGGAGAATGATTTTGGTGAAAACATTTGTTGTTACTTTGAATTAAGAGTTCTTGTGACATTACTCATGTCAGAGCCTGGACTAAGCACGTTCTCACATGTGACCTGTTTAATACTCACAATGATAGTTTTGTTATGGAAAACCAGAAAACCTGGACTGGATTGCTGATGGAAGAACAAGGCTGCACTCAGAGGTCTTGGAGGGTGGAGGTTTATTTCACATCGGCAGGTTCAGAAGAGAGTGATCTCCAAAGGTCTGAGCCCCGAGTACAGCAGGACCATGCCGTTTATATATTTACTACAAAGCTAGGGGGGAGTCAGCACCCAGGAACTGTTGCAGTAGGAGCTATTAGGCAACTATAGGTGTATTCAGGATGCCAGTTATATTTTAATCCATTTCTGTAAAGGCTACCCAGATACCGTATAAACTAATGGGCTTTCATGACTATGATCAACAAGCTATTCCATACCACTGAGTCCTGGTGGTGGTGGGAATACATTGTTACATTGTTTTAATCCCAAGCACACAAGCACCCAAGCACCTACCCAACCACCTTTTGATTCCTCTACATTCCTGAAGCCTTAACAGAAACCCTGTTTACTTGGCTTCCTTGGCTTCCCACCCCACCTGCCAAGAGGGGGAGGGATTTGAGAACTTCTGAATATTTCCTCTTCAGTTTGAATTGGGAATTAACTCCATCCTACAGGTGAGGAAAGTCAAGCTAGAAGTACAAGTATCTTGCCCATGATCACATGCTGCTAAGAGGCAGAGCTAGGATTGAAGCCCAAGTGTTCCATGTTGAGAGTCAACTGACTTTTCTGCTGCCCCACTGCCTCTTGGCTTTGGAACTGTCATTATGGGAAGATTGTATTTCTGTTGAGTTCATCATTACCATTATCAATGGTCAGTGTTTAAATTCAGTGCCCTCCAGCAAAGTCTCAGAAAGGCTGGCCTGCTCTTTGTTAATTGCCAAATGAAGAACACTCTCAGGTTTTTCTTTTATCTTTCACATCATGGACTGGGCAGGATTTAAACAAAACAAACAAACAAGCATGTAGAATGTCGCTCTAATATGCCCACTATTTTTTCTATGTAGACTGGGAGAATGAATAATTACACAAGGTAAAACAGAGTGGGAATTGCTGAATCAGTGTTTAACTGGAATGACTGAGAATGCAAATGTAAGGGTCTGTGGGGGTCCTTCGGATTTTAGATGTCTGAGACTTGCAGGGATTGGGGCACAGCAGTTAACATTTGTGATACAAACATCATACACACATTTCTGCAGCTATTTTCATTCCTAAGCATCCTCTCTCAGGGCACAGTGAAAGTTAACCTTTCATTTAAGATGGATTCTGTAACTGCAGAATGGTTGCTAACAAGGCATCTGTTTTACAGATGTATTACTATTATTTTTTTTACAGATGTATTTTGTAGCTAGCATTTTATCAAGACGAAATCTGAATGAGCTAGCCTTTGTGAGTGTCTACAAAGTGACTGTCACTGTGCTGGATGTGGGGGGAGGGTCAGTCTTGGAGAGGACCAAGTCTGTGGGTACAGTTCTATAGGAAATGGTGGTGCAACTGGGAAGCAGAAATGGACAGATGTTTACAGATGTTGGCTAGCTCACTACACATGTGTGGGCAATACGTGGGTATTGACTCTATATAAAGAGCCCTGCCCAGTGCTGTGGGTGACACAGTGGCATGACTGCAAGGCTGCAGGAGAGCAGAGCAGAGGCTGGAGTGGTGGCAGTGCCTAGGACAGAGGCCCAGAGGGTGGCTGTGCAGGCAGAGAGGCCCGAAGGATGGCAGTGTGGGCAGAGAGGCCCAGAGGACAGCTGTGCGGGTAGAGAGGCCCAGAGGCAGAGACCAGCTTGCTGCATGCAGACTCCCTCTAAGTGAACCGGGTTTTAGTCATTGACCTGCCCCTGTGGAAATAAAGTTGGGTATAACCCTTTCACCCCAGAAACGTTCTACTTTCATTTCTTTGGTCACATCGAATCCATAATGAACTTGCCTGGGGCTGAAACCCATTGGCAAGACAGATGCACAAGGAGGGTATTAGGAACTCTGAGTACGGGGGAGTTGAAGCAGGCTTTCAAAGAAGGTGGCTTTAGAGAATAAAAGCTGATTTGCCAAGCAGAGGAACCTGTAGGTCCAAGGATGGGGCAAGAGGATGTGAAACAGCATAGCCAAAATGCCATGTGTCCAGGGTGAGTGAAAAGGCTTCATAGGAAGGCAGATGCCAGCTCATGAAGAGGCTTGTGGACTGTGAAGGTCAGATGTTATCTTGAAGGCCCTTGAAGGGCTTCAGCAGAGGATCACCTGGATTAGATCTGTGGTTGCAAATCATCAGTCAGCAGCGTGGGGACAGATTTCAGAGAGGCAAAACTAGAAGCACGGAGACCAGTTAGAACCTTGTGTCATACTATTTTTAAGCCTCAAAAGGTAGATTAAAAAAGCACTGGCATTCTTAAGTGATTTTTAAGTTTGGTGGTGGTGCTGCTGTTATATTTTAATGCTTACAGGTGCCTAAAATGATGAACTTGGATCTTTGGTTGGGGAGTCTCTGGGCAAGAGCTGCTCACATATTCAAGGTGTATTGGGAAATGCCCTCCACATCAACACCTGTGGAGGATGCAGGAGGCAGGACGATGCAGAGGGCAGCGCTGAGCGGTGGTGCAAGCCCCTGGCCTTCTCCGGGGCTGGATGGCCCTTGGAAGGAAGGTGGCTAGATCTATATACCTCTGTGGCCACTTATTGGATACAGATTGTCCCCCGGGGGGGGAAGAGACCCCCCCTGGGCTGTGGGCAGTTCCTGGAGTGGGAGCAGTGCAGCAGCTGGGGGAGCAGATACCTGAACCTCTGAGTGCTCAGTTGAGCGCTCAGATGCAGCAAGGCCTCCACTGTA
The DNA here is from genome assembly GCF_030020395.1 of Manis pentadactyla. NCBI lineage: Eukaryota > Metazoa > Chordata > Mammalia > Pholidota > Manidae > Manis > Manis pentadactyla. The sequence goes on along the minus strand of NC_080020.1, from coordinate 209,327,589 downwards.
ACCAAAGATGTTAAAAGCCTTCTCAGAACATTCTTGTCGAGTAATACTTAGAGAAGAGCTGTCTTAGGCCTTTGCATTTGCTCTCTCCTCTGCCAGGAATATTCTTTCCCCAGCCCTTTTGTGTGACTGGCTTTTTCTTGTTACTTGATTTTCACTTCTAATATCTCCACCGAAAAAGCTCTTCGTATCACCCTCAGTCATCAGCCCCGAGACCCAACAGTCCCTGTCTAGGACATCACCCTGTTTTATTCTCCTTAAAGCAAAGCAAGATAATTACAGATCTCATTATTTGTCTCCCTAGAATGTGAGCTCCAGGAATCTTTCCTATAGTGTGTTCCCTGTTGCATCCTTTGCATGCAGGACAGTGAGGGTCACATAAGTAGATGTTCAATCAATATTTTGCTCATTCAAGTGAATATTAAATGTAAAAGAATGGGTATCAGGACAGTTAGAAATTTTCAAATGAGGGATCCTGAGAAATTCTTTTGCTTTTGACACTGGTGAGACTTAATTCCAGGAAAAGGGTTTGTGTCTCATCACTTCTCCAGTTTTCAGTTACCCACAGAGAACTACTGGAGAATATCTCTTGATCATCTAAGATGGATAGGCCTCTGGCAAGAGCTTAGCTCTTAGATCTCACATTGAATATCATTTTTTTCTTTCTTTTTTTTTTTTTTTTTGCCTCTAGGAAGTTTGAGGGTTTTTGTATTCTAAAATAAAACTATCGTAGAAGAACATAAATTATCTATTAAAGAGACGTTTGGAATTTTAGCATAAAAATCATGAGTGGAATTTGTGCAGAATCGACAAGCTAGTCCTCTATAATCACCTAAACCATTTTCTTTCAAATAGAGACAAACTGAAAAATGTAGTACTTTTCAAGTGTTGAAGCAAAAAGGCACTTAGCACAGCTTGATGATTCAAATTATTCTGGAAACAACAGTGCTGTACTTGGCTTTAATTTGTGCTCCAGCTCATAGAGACAGATTTAGAGTCGAGCCTCATGACAACTGCTGACTTCACAAGGTCCTGAGGATGGCAGGGTGGGGGAGGCAGAGCCCTGCTTGTTCTGCCTTTTGCCTTCTTCTGCCTGCTTCATTCCCTCACTGTACCTTATGGAGATGACCTCCAGAAGGCACTCACTATGTTCGAGAAGAATGGAAGGAATCTTGGGAAGTTGTTTGTTTTATGTCCTTGCACTAGCCAGGAATAAATGGACCTCATTCCATATAAATGAACTCTTAGTCATATTTAAATACTTTTACTAGAATGTTGGGTTCTCTGGCTCAAAGAACAGAGTGCAGAGAACAGACAGAAAAGCATTTGGGTAGTTATTAAAGGTGCTGTGGACACTAAGGGCAGATCTGTGGTATATTCAGAGCAACAGTAGAGGGTTGTTCCAGGGTGGAACTGGGCCAGTGCATATGCACATTTAGCTTTACTAAAGAAAGTCCCATTTAGTGATTAAAGACCAAGGTATAAAGAGAGTGACTCAGGATTAGTTAGTGCTCAGTTGGTTAGGTATTGAGATAGAACACGGATAGCCCTCACAAGGGGGATTCAAGGAACAGAAACAGGATGATCATTCAGGGTGCTTGCAGCCTTAAAGTTCTAAAGCATGAAGAGAGTGGCTCTGTGACTTTTTGTCACTCAGCTAGATGTTTGTTACTATAAACACGGTATATATACATTTTTTTAGTATAATTGTTATTCTCTTTAAATCAAAGTTTTCCTTTAGACTTCCCTATCCTCTGAGTCACTTAAAAATGAAAATCTAAGTCATTCGTATATCAGTCTTTCTCATATGCATCCTTCCCTCATCCTCAGCCTGTTGGTGTTTTTAAATGAATATAGTCATTTATTCAGTCTTTATTTTTACTAAAGTCATTCATGCACACAGTTTAAGAGTCAAATGGTTTTATAAGATTTGTGGAAACAAGTCTCCCCTATCATTCATTTCCTCTTCTCTGTAGGCAACCACTCTAAGCTCTTGGCTGTTTCATTTGGTGTATATCACCATCTTTCTAAATAGCAGGGTTGTATTTCTAGTTCTTAATTTTGCAGATTTAGGGATGATTTGTTGACTTCTCACTGGGAGGATGAAAACTTAGTTTTTCTTTTCATGACCTTCTCTCCCTCCTTTATATCCCCTTACCTTATACCATAACTTAGGTTAAAGCATTAGTCAGTATTATGTTATTATGACTATTCAGACAGTATGCACTTTCCTTACCAACTTTTTATTTGCTTGGCATTAATAATTACGTTTTTTATTTGTGTATGTGTTGTCTATGTACATACTCACCATTAATTCAATCCAAAATTCTGTTTTCCAAGTCTCTTCTTAAATCTTTATTTAGATGCATCAGGCAATATATTAATGTCATCTTCTTAATGAAATGCTCTCTTGGAATCTTCTGGCTTGTTTTGACCTGATACTGTCTGAACTGGTTGCCTCCATTGCTGGTGCAGAGCTGTCAGACCAAGATTTCCCTTTCCCTGGTGATCCTTTTTCCTCCAGGGAGAACCTCTTTCTTCCTGTATCCAAATATTTGACATTCTTGATTAACTCCCTTGTTTTGCTGGAGTCATTATCTTTCAGAGAAATGGTGCTTGGAGGCAAATTGTTTTGAGTCTTTAAGATTTTGAGCAGAGAATGTTTTTATTCTATCTTCACACTTGATTGACAATTTTTGTCTAGGAGTGGAAGTCTATAATAGTTTTTTTCCTCAGAATATTTAACACTTGATTATCTAGTTTCCAAGGTTAATGTTAAGAGATTAAAAGCCATTCTGATTCCTGAAACTTTGTATGTAGGACTGTGTTTTTTCTTCCTTCCCACCCCTTTGGAAATGTGTAACATTTTCTTTTTGCTCCGAATATTCTGAAACTTCCCAACGATATCTATCTTTGTTGTGTTGGCCACTTGGATTGGGCCTTTAAAATCTACAAAGACATGTCATTTACCCCTGGGCTATTTTCTTGAATTATTTATTTAATGATTCCCTCCCTCCCCCCTACCCACCTTTTCTCTGTGTCCTCTTGCTGTTTGGCTGGTGGATCTCCTGAGCTGTCTTTCCATTCATGTTTTTCATCTGTTGTCTTTTTGCTCTCCCTCTGGGAGAGTCTCCCACCTTATTTTCCAAACCATGTACTGAGTTATTTATTTTTACTGTTGGATTTAAGAATTTTACTTTGGCTCTCCTTTCTCTTTAATAGCATTCTGTTTTGTTGCACAGATATATCTTTTTATTTCTCTGAGTTTATTAACATTAGTTTTCTTAACCTAACTCTCTGAAAAGTCTATTTTCTCCAAGTTTTTTTTCTTAATTAGCTAATTAATTAACTTTTGGTTCTATTACTCATGATAAGTACTTTTCTCTTGTGTCTAATGATCCTCATGTAAGAGTGGGAAATTAGATTTGACTAGAAAATCTCAGGTCTGGTTGGTGATTTTTATTTATGGGATGTTCCTTAGGATGATCTGGCTGGGCCTTTTCAATGAAGGATTCCTTATATCAGTATCTCTAGATCTTTGTATTTGGGCTGATCAAATTCGCCAGGATAGAATCTTTTCATCTCTTATCTGGAGGATGTACATTTGTTACTAGACTTCTGGGAGTCAAATCAGGAAAGAGAACTTGGAAACTTAGTGTAGGTATGTAAATACTAATTTAATGCCCCTGTTTGCAGTATCAAGCTCCTATCCTTGTCTGTGCCAGAGGTCTTCCAGAGTGAAGATCATCAATTTTACCCCTTCAGATGATATACTTCCTATTTGGAGAGAAGGAGAGTTTTTGGTGATCTGTGTCTCAAACAGGCTTCTAACCAGTCCTCTTAGTTTCAACTCTATTTCTAGAAGTACTTGGTTTTGCCAATTCCTGAGCTTTGTGGGATTCTGTGTTATAAATCAGGTTCCCTCAGTCTACCATCTTACCCAGAAAATCCATCCCTAGTTATTACTGCCTCAGGAATCTCTTATCTGTACTCTCCTTCAAGGTTATAGTATCTTCATTATTTTTTAAATATATGGCAGTAGTAGGTTTTAAAAATAACTATTCTCTGTGGTAATATTTTCATAGGCTTTTAATTATCTTAACTTCTTCATTAATGAGCACAGAGTACTGCCCAAATTTCACTTCATTCATGTCACCTCTTGCTCTTAAAGTGGCAGTGGCACACTGTGTAATTAGGCACTGATTCTTATCCTGCATTTCCAGGCTTTTTGTGACAGACCATATCTTTCTGGGCCAATATCCCTTTACACCTTACACTCAGCCAAGTAAGTCTGGACTTTTCATGGTCCTTCTACTGCTTTGTGATTTTCTCTTTGTCTTTACTTCTCATTGTTCTTAGAGCCCGCAAGTCCCTCTCTATGCTTTTACTGTTGATCACAATAGTACTTTTCCTTCACTACTCATTTCCAATATTCTTTCATTTCAGTCTTTCTTTTTAGTATTTCTTCATTTATTTAGTCATCTTTGTGTTCAACCAGTTTATATTTATTGAGCTCCTGCAATGTTCCAGGCAAAATACCAGGCTAAGGGGACACAAAGGAAAGCAAAAAAGATACTGTTTTTGCCCTCATGGTTCTTACATTGCAGTAGGAACAGGGTAGGAACAGGGGATAGATGTTAAATAAATAATTACACAATAACTATATAGTCATAAGTCATGATAGGTATTATGAAGAAAAATATGAAGTCCTATGAGAGGAACTGATTGTGTCTGAGAAGTCAGTGAAGGCTTCCATGCCTAAGCTGTAATTAAAGGATGAGGTGGGGACAGAACATTCTTGGTAAAGGGAAGAACAAGTGAAAATGTCAGGAAGTGTGAAGAACAAGGGATGTACAAGGGCCTGAAGGAATGCTAAAGTGGCAGAGAGTAGAGAGTGGTACAAGGTAGATGGGGGTTGGAGAGTTAGGCAGGGGCTACATCAAGCAGGGCCTTGTCATTCAACTTACAGGATTTGAGACTTTTGGAGCTTTACTGTAAGGCTACTTAAAAATGTCTAGAGAGGTTTGAGTGAAAGAACTTGTGATTAGATTAGATTTGCATTTTTTTTACAAGGTTGCTCCAACTGTAGCAGGTAAAATACATTGGATGAAAGTAGGGAGACTATTTAGGAGGTGATGCAGTTCCTACAAATGGGAGATGATGGTGGTGGCTTGAAGTCAGGTAATAGCAATGGTGATGGAGAAATATTTAGGAGATAAAATTGATAGGACTTGCTGAATGACCAGATGTGGCAAGTAAGGGAAAACAAAGAAAGAGGGGAGATTTTTGAGTTTTTGGCTTGCTCAGCTGTGAGGGATCCTAATTCTGTTCACTGAGATGGGGAAATTTTTTCTCCTCTTTTAGGACAGTAATAACACAAGGCAGAGTATCTATTTTCATGGTCCTTCTACTGCTTTATGATTTTCTCTTTGTCTTTACTTCTCATTGTTCTTAGAGCCCGGAAGTGTTTTCCATGTGTTTTATCTGACTCTGTCTACTAAAATATGGGCTTGGTGAAGGAAGGTGTACGCCTTAGCTTTTTCTGTATTTGCACCACCCCCACTTGCTCTTCCCCCACCTAAAGTATTCTGCCCAGTGTTTATGCCAGTGGAAGACAGTCATAATTCCTGATCCTGATTTGGGGAAGTAGAATGTGATTGAGAGTTGGACTTTTTTCATGGTGGCTTTGGGAAGATTTTTTTCTCCATCTTTACTTCTATTTTTTTTCAGATTGTATAAAGATCAAATGAATTAGCAAATTAAAAATCTTTGGTAGGAGAAAAGGTCTATTAAAAGGAATTTATTTCATTGTATTATCACATTCATGCTTTCTTTGGCCTTCATGTAAAGTTCCACATGTTTCTTTTGGTTGTATAAAGGAGAAGCAGGTAAGGCATATTAGCTAAGGATCTAATCAGTGCCAGACATAATGAGATGAATTAGTTCTGGTTATACACACCACTCTGTGGGGTGTCTGCTGGACCACTTCCAGGCATAATTTCACATGTGTTCATGGAACTTCTTCCACTAGACTGTGTCTGGGCAATTGCATTGCCATTTGGTTTCTCTGAAAAATTTCACACTTTCTATAATGGCAGCAAGGAAAATAGAATACCTTTAATGAGCAATTATAATTAATATACTGACTTAGGAGTGTCTTTGAAAGATAACTTGTGTTACGTTAACTATCAATGTATATATTTGTAACAACGTTTGATTTTCCTTAAGCCTTACAGCTAGCACTTTTTCTAAGAGAATTTCTTGAGTGTTTTTGAAAAGAAGACATAGTCCTGGCTCAATGCAGATTCCAGGGATACTAGAGAGATTGTTTATGGCTCTGACTGGGTAGATTGCCTCAGGCAAGCTATTTTACAGGTAATGAAAGGCTAGGTTATCACTGCTTCTACATCACAGCTGATGAATCCTCGGGGGGAGCTTTTAAAAATATGAATTCCCAGATACTACTCCAGATCAGTTAAATCAGACCTTGTGGGCTGGGATCCTGCTTTTTTATTACTAGTATCACTTAAAGCCTCTCCAGGTGGTTTTACTGTGCTACCAGGATTGAGAACCATTGGACTAGATGATCTACAAATGCTTTCCTAACTTCCACAGTCTATGAATTAGTTTGTTTTCCTTGGAAACAGTCTTTTTATTCAAATTGTTGATGGCATTTTCACTGTCTAATTTGCAATTTAAATATTAGGAGGTTTGAAGAAGTAAACATTGCAGATTTGCAGCTCTGAGATCTCTAACAATGTATAGCTAGAGAGGTGGGCAGTTTTGCACATTAGTACTTTCTGTGTACCTCAGTGTCTACCTGGCTCCTTCAACGGGCATTTCTGCCTCAGTTTTGAGATTGGAACCCAGTTTGAAGACAATTAGGTAGGGTCCTTTAACTTGGCATTAAAAAAACCATTAAATAGAAGTCCAGGTGTGAAGGCTGTGGTGGTGCTAATAATGCAGCTGGGCTGGGAAACATTGACCTAATCCAACTTGTTATAAAATGTAAGACGTACTTTAGACACTCTATTATTAATTACCGTATGTGTAGCACAGGACTATGTGGCTTTAGGCAAATTAATTACTGTCTCTAGGCCAAAGTTCTGATCTGTAGCATAGAGTTAGTAATAATACCTTTAAATGGGATTGTAGTGATACTTAGTTGGAATTATTCATACAAAGGGGTTAGTTTAGTACCTGGTACATGGCAATCATTTACAAATGATACTTGCTATTACTACTACTGCTGTTTTTATTATTTTTATTGAACTATAGTTGATATAAAATATTAATTTCAGGAGTGCGACATAGTGATTCAACAATTATATACATTACCAAATTCTCACTACAATAAGTATAGTTACCATCTGTCACCATACAAAGTTTTTCCAATATTGACTAAGTTCCCTGTGCTGCACTTTCATCCCTGTGACTTATTTCATAATTGAAAGTTTGTACTTCTTTACTGCTATTGTTGTTGTTATTGATCTCTGGCCAGGGATAGTTCGAGCTAAAATCCCAGCCATTAATTTTACCTCTTGTCTATGATTCCTTGGGTTTCACATTTGCCAGCCTAGATGCTACAGGCTCTGAGGAATTTGGGGCTTGAGAAGCATAGCCATATGCTAACTTTCAGCCTTTCTTTGTTGCTTCTGCTTTGTGTGTTTCTACTTTCTCTCAGGCCTACTGCCTCTTAGATGACTCACAATTGTCCTGACTTTCTTGGAGATGCCATTCTCAAAGTTTTTCATATGCTCATTCATTCATTTATTTGTTTGTTGATTCATTCATAAATTCATTCATTTATTTATTCCCTCATTCAAAGTAATACTTAGGAATTAAATATTTTGGAAAGGTTTTTCCTGAGGCAGAAATCACTTGTATTCAGGTGTATAAATACAGGTGCTTCATTCTCCACTGCACTGAGAATGAGAGCATGTATCTAAAAGAACTAGGAAAAGGTCACAGAGAAAACTGCATGTTACTTCTGAAGCTCTGAAAACCACTCCATCATACCCAAAACCATGTGTGCAGGAGACATTTCCTTTCTGGGGTGCTAAAAGAGGCCATCAGGGTCTTAACTCCAGACCTCAGCCTTCTGTCCAGCACATGGCAGACACTTAATAAAAATACTTCTCTCCACTTTATATTTGCAGTAAACTGTCTGCAGCATCTATCACATATGCACAATATGACTGGTTTATTTGTTTGGAAGGATAATCAGGGGTTTGAAATCCTGAGTAAAAAAACGTTAGTTCCCCAGAAGCAAAAGGATGAAGAAAGTTTGCAAATTTGTGTTTGTTGCCTTTGTGTCACTGAGCCTCTTGCTCATTAGGGTCTGTGAATCCAGGTCGGGCTTGCAATACATTCATACATATGCTGACTGTAGCAGGAAGTGACAAGCTCTTGGTAATGTTAACCATATAATATGGATGTTGAAATCAATCTTCACTACTTTTCTACATGATGTCCAGTGGTGAAACAGAACATCAAGAGCCCTGGTTTGCAAAAAAGTTCTTTATTTATCATTCTTCTTTTTAAAAAGGCCTATATATGGGCCACATAATTGACAATGTTCAATTTGGTCAATTTGATTTTTTAATGTACATGCTATTACACTGCTGACTTTAAGAACTGATTCCATGTATGTTGTGTTAATTAATTTGGATTTTGTGTTTGTATAGATCTTTGAGGCACATGTTCTATTTACGCATTTTCTTGTTGGACACTAGGAGTTTAGTTACCATCTTGCTCTTGGGGGACCTTAGTGAACCTGTAATTCAGGAAGGATGACTGCATATTGGCACACTTATTGCCTTAAAGGGTTTGTTTATGGAAAATCTTGATTTACCTTAGAAAACAACTTTCTTAGTTTTTATAAAAGAATATATTTATATTGTAAAAGCTTTTAAAAGTAGAAGAAATATAATGAGGAAAATAAAATTACTTTCAATTTGACCATGTGTGTGTGAACACAAAACTATTATCCTCCTTAACCCCTCTTCCCTGGATCAATTTAGCAAAATTATATTCTATTTACTCAGCATTATATCTGAAAATGTTATCAGGCCATTATACTTTTTTGTGTTTTTTTTCGGTTTTATTAAGATATAATCAACATACAACACTGTATAAGTCTAAGGTGTACAGCACAATGGCTTGACTTACATATATTGTGGAATGATTACCACAAAAGTTTAGTTAACATCCATCAGTGCATATAGATAAAAACAGATTTATTTCCTTGTGATGAGAACTTTTAGGAATTACTCTCTTAGCAACTTTCTTATATACCATACAGCAGTGTTAATTAAAGTCACCACGTCATTATGCTTTTTGAAAGAATTATTTTTTGGGCTGTATGTTGTCTGTTCTTTTGATAGATAACCCATCTATTCCCTTCAGTTAGTCATTTAGATTGTTCCTGATTTTTCACAATTACCAATAATGGTATGAACAGAAATTATGTGCAGGTGTGATTTATAGGTGATACTGATAATATTCCCACATTTGTTCTATCCTGGTTCAGGGCCAAGTCTGGTAGTTGTGTTAGTAGAAGGTTGGAAGTTCATGTCTTGCGATTTACTTTTATCTAATCATTAACATGTAGCTTGGTTTGGAGCTTGTTTATAAGCTTATGCAACAATTCTCTTTTCAATGAATGTGTAATTTTGTTCTTCATTCGGTATTCTACATCCTTATCTAGTTAATTTATTCTTCCAGACACAAACAGGGCCAGATGATACTACAAAAAACAGGGCAAACCTTTTAACTCAGTTCTCCTGCATTCATTGTTCTTTTCTGGGTCAAATTCTGAGAATTATCTACCTCATTCCGCAAAGTAGTTCTTATGGTTTAAAAGGATCATAGATTAAAGAAGTCAATGAAATGATATATGAAAATGGAATCATGAAAAGTAAATCCTAAGATAATAGTTTAAACCAAAGACAAAGCTTTAGAATATAGAAATGTGGACCGTAGGGCCCCAACAGTCAGTCACTTTGAGCTTGAATTAGGCCCTCAGCTGCCAAATCAAAGTGGGAACTGTATTTTGTCACATAATTCACAGTGACCTCAAACTAAAAACATACTGTGCATTTAGCAGGTGAAACACTTTGTGGAGCACAGTGACAGTTTTACCTTATTCAATCTACTCTGTAAATTCTGATAAAGGTATCCTGGACCATTTCATGTTTGTCCTTAAAAAATACCTATATGTTGAGGCATACAGCGTAAAAAATATAAAATGCTCAAGTGGCAGCCCCTATATACATTCAAAATGCATGTGTCTTGTTTAGCTGGGTTTGATCTGAGACTCCAAACCTTTCTCTTAATTTATTTATTCATTTTTGACTATATAATACATTCATACTACATGGGTCAAAAAACATAAGGTACGAAAGGACATACAGTAAACATCTTCCTCTCACTCCTGCCCTGCAGCCACCCAGGTGTTTACCCCAGAGATGACCCATGTTACCCCTTTATTGTTACAGTCTTCTTTTTTAGGGTTCTGAGGATTAGGTGAAACCATTAAATGAGATCAAGAAAAAACCGGATACAGTTTGTCAGATAATTTCAATATTTGGCTTGAAAAGAGAGCAATGACAGTAACTGTGCTCTCAAGATATTGATTGACTCAGCTTGGCTTTTCTGATTATCTGTGGTTAGGGCCAGCTTCGTGGGTGTGTGACTTGTAAGGCTGCACAGCGATCTCTGCATTTGGTTTCATGATCTGTTCTGTCTTGAAATCCTTAATGATTTTTGAACAAGGGGCCCTGTATTTCCATTTTGCACTGGATCCTGCAAATTATATCACTACTCCTGTTGGTGATCCTTTCCAGATGAAAAGCAACAGAATAATTTATGACTTGAGGAGTCCATGATGGATGTGGGACAGTCACTTGCTCTGAATAGACTTCAGGTTCTCACCAGTCTGTGAGGTCCACTGTGTTGAAACATTTGCTGAAAATGTGAGAAAATTCCTGCTGGAATAAAATTTCTACAAGAATGGGAAAATACCAAACTGAATAGTAATGAGCTGCTTTGAGTGCTAAGCTCCAGATAGGTTCATTATATTTGTACAGTTAGCTGTTTCACATTCATCGTATCCTTAAAGACCTAAAGGTTTGGTTTTGGCAGTTGATGTTTTAACCATACCTAAAGGCTGAGGTTATTATACTCAACAATGGCCACTTAATACACGTTCTTGTACTCACACATAAATTTGCATGTGTTTGTTGTTTGTATAAACCACAGATATTGGATATCAAACTCTGGTTTGGAGTTATTGCTGGGGAAGGGATGTGGATATTACCCAGAAATGATCTGTGTAAATGGAGTTATCCCACTGCCAGCAGGAAAAACTTCCCGACTAACAGAGTTCAATCTCCCTCATTTTTTTCCATGGTACAGACAAATGCTGATTCCTTAGGGGATGACATCTGCATAGAAAATAAAGACTCAGGCAGGGACAACTCGGGTGGAAGAGCTATAGGTCTTTAGAGCATGGCCATTGTTTTGTAGGGCATGTTGCAGTGGAGACAACAGTAGGAATCTGTTAATGAACATGCAGTACCACCCCTGTTTATCACCACATTATATACAATAGTCAAGATATGGAAGCAACCTGTGTCCATCAATAGGTGAATGGATAAAGATGTGGTACATGTATACAATGGAATATTATTCAGCCATAAAAGAAGAAATTCTCCCATTTGCAACAACATGGGTGGATATAGAGGGTATTATGCTCAGTGAAATAAGCCCAGCAGGGAAAGACAAATAAATACCATATGATTTCACTTATTTGTGGAATATAAAAACAAAATAAAACAAAACAATGAACAAAACAGCAGTAAACTCATAGACACTGAGAAGTGACTAGTGGTTACCATGGGGGAGGGGTTGTGGTAGGTGGACGAGGAGGGGAAGGGGGATAAAGGGGCCCCAGATTCTCAATCATAATATAAGTTGCTCACGGAGATGGTGGTGCAACATGGAGAATATAGTCAATGATTCTGTAACATCTTTCTATGTTGATAGATAGTAACTGCACTAGTGGGGGTGAGAATTTAATAATATGGGTAACAGCTGAAACACTGTGTTATATATTTGAAACCAAAATAAGATTGTCTATCAACAATACCCCAATTAAAAAAAGACATTAAAAAGATAAAGTAAAAAGGTTGAACATTTGGTTTCCTAAATAAGTAAGTAAGTAAGTAAGCAAGTAAATAAATAAATAAATAAATAAATAAATAAATAAGCAGTGCCCCATTGGTGGGCTTTGAACACCAGCACTTACTAAGGCTACACAATAAGGGCTGTGATGCCAGAAAGAGGCCTTCCAAGCTAGTGCAGGCCTCATGGGTAGTAGGCTTGTCAGATGCTCTGCTGAATTCAAATTTTAGATGTGCAAGAAATAATTTTTTTAGTATGTATGTCCCAAATGTCATGTAATTTTTTTTTTTTTTTTTAGATAGTTATTTTTTATTGAAGGGTAGTTGACACACAGTATTGCATTACATTAGTTTCAGGTGTACAACACAGTGATTCAACATTTATATACATGATAATTCTAGGTACCAGCTATCACCATACCAAGTTGTTACAATATTTTGACTATATTCCTTATGCTATACATTACATCCCGGTTGCTTATTTATTTTACAATTGGAAGTGTGTACTTTTTTTTGGTTGTTGTTGTTAGGGCATCTCTCATATTTATTGATCAAATGGTTGTTAACAACAATAAAATTCTGTATAGGGGAGTCAATGCTCAATGCACAATCATTAATCCACCCCAAGCCTAATTTTCGTCAGTCTCCAATCTTCTGAAGCATAACGAACAAGTTCTTACATGGAGAACAAATTCTTACATAGTGAATAAGTTACATGGTGAACAGTAAAAGGGCAGTCATCACAGAAACTTTTGGTTTTGCTCATGCATTATGAACTATAAACAGTCAGTTCAAATATGAATACACATTTGATTTTTATACTTGATTTATATGTGGATACCACATTTCTCTCTTTATTATTTTTAATAAAATGCTGAAGTGGTAGGTAGATACAACATAAAGGTAGAAAACATAGTTTAGTGTTGTAAGAGAGCAAATGTAGATGATCAGGTGTGTGCCTGTAGACTATGTGTTAATCCAAGCTAGACAAGGGCAATAAAACATCCACATATGCAGAAGATTTCTCTCAGAACAGGGAGGGTGAGGTTCTAAGCCTCACCTCTGTTGATCCCCAATTTCTCACCTGATGACCCCCCTGCGACTGTGCCTGTCTTAGGTTGTTCCTCCCTTGAGGAATCTTACCCGTCTCTGGCTAACCAGTCATCTTCCGGGGCCATACAGGGAAATGTTAAGTTGGTAAGTGAGAGAGAAGCCTTATTGTTTGAAATGGTTAGCTTTTTATTTCTTTGCATATTTATGCCCTGTGGCTTCTATGCCGAGCATTTGTCTTGAGGTATCTTTACCACTTGGAGGAGTTATGATACTCGGTAAATTTGATATGAGGCACGAATTCTATTTAAGAATTCGTTGTAATTAGGAAGGAAGAAGAAAAGCTATAGAAGTAGCAGGCGGGAGAAAACATGGGAAGATTGATTATTTCTTTGACATATCTTCTTGTAGAGTAACTTCAGCATGTATAGATTTTAAGCTACTACTTAAATTGCGCACACACATTAACATAATAGGAGTATAGTTACATAACCAAAGCATACCTGTAATTACCAGCCATCTCCAGTGAAACCAAGAAAACCAGTTAGGCACCCTAGGCATTTGTGAAAACTTATCAATGATATGATGGTTATTATCTAACTGAATTTGAATAGTTTGAGAAAAATCAGACAAATTAAAACAACCCATTCCTGGGCACTGTTCACATCCCATATGTTCTTTTAACAGTAAATAGTCTGTAGTTGTAAGATTTTGGAGCGCTACAATTTGCACTTCTCCTAATTCTTGGTTGAGTTCCAACAGTATAGATCCAGTCAAATTTGTTGTTTTACTGTATGCACAGGCCAGCTTAGATATCTCCTTCATTCCCATGGCAAGTCCAGGAGCTGGTGGGATGAGTGCATCTACAGCTGTAGCAGTGCGTGGATCTTTGTTGGGGTTTTTTGATGATCATCTTCTGGCATGAGTCTTCCCGAGAGTGCTGATGTTGGAAGTTCTCTTTCATATTGTATCTTAGTTCATTTTCGGGGTAGCCAAATTAGGCTTTGATCCTCTGTATAAACACAAACAGACCCTTTGCCTACACTTTTATATGTCCTTTATATCATTGTGTAGAACTCATTAGAAGTCACCACATAGGAACTGCATTTTTTTTTTTTAATCATTAATCTACACTTACATGACGAATACTTTGTTTACTAGGCTCTCCCCTATACCAGGTCCCCCCTATATACTCCTTTACAGTCACTGTCCATCAGCGTAGCAACCTGTTGTAGAATCACTACTTGTCTTCTCTGTGTTGTACAGCCCTCCCCTTTCTCCCACCCCGCTATGGATGCTAATCTTAATACCCACGTACTTCTCCCCCCCTTATCCCTCCCTACCCACCCATCCTCCCCAGTCCCTTTCCCTTTGGTACCTGTTAGTCCATTCTTGAGTTCTGTGATTCTGCTGCTGTTTTGTTCCTTCAGTTTTTCCTTTGTTCTTATATTCCACAGATGAGTGAAATCATTTGGTATTTCTCTTTCTCTGCTTGGCTTGTTTCACTGAGCAAAATACCCTCCAGCTCCATCCATGTTGCTGCAATTGGTTGGATTTGCCCTTTTCTTATGGCTGAGTAGTATTCCATTGTGTATATGTACCACATCTTCTTTATCCATTCATCTATCGATGGACATTTAGGTTGCTTCCAATTCTTGGCTATTGTAAATAGTGCTGCGATAAACATAGGGGTGCACTGATCTTTCTCATACTTGATTGCTGCATTCTTAGGGTAAATTCCTAGGAGTGCAATTCCTGGGTCAAATGGTAAGTCTGTTTTGAGCATTTTGATGTACCTCCATACTGCTTTCCACAATGGTTGAACAAGTTTACATTCCCACCAGCAGTGTAGGAGGGTTCCCCTTTCTCCACAGCCTCGCCAACATTTGTTGTTGTTTGTCTTTTGGATGGCAGCCATCCTTACTGGTGTGAGGTGATACCTCATTGTAGTTTTAATTTGCATTTCTCTGATAATTAGCGATGTGGAGCATCTTTTCATGTGTCTGTTGGCCATCTGTATTTCTTTTTTGGAGAACCGTCTGTTCAGTTCCTTTGCCCATTTTTTAATTGGGTTATTTGTTTTTTGTTTGTTGAGGCGTGAGAGCTCCTTATATATTCTGGACGTCAAGCCTTTATCGGATGTGTCATTTTCAAAGATATTCTCCCATACTGTAGGGATCCTTCTTGTTCTATTGATGGTGTCTTTTGCTGTACAGAAGCTTTTCAGCTTAATATAGTCCCACTTGTTCATTTTTGCTGTTGTTTTCCTTGCCCGGGGAGATATGTTCAAGAAGAGGTCACTCATGTTTATGTCTAAGAGGTTTGTGCCTATGTTTTCTTCCAAGAGTTTAATGGTTTCATGACTTACATTCAGGTCTTTGATCCATTTTGAGTTTACTTTTGTATATGGGGTTAGACAATGGTCCAGTTTCATTCTCCTACATGTAGCTGTCCAGTTTTGCCAGCACCATCTGTTGAAGAGACTGTCATTTCTCCATTGTATGTCCATGGCTCCTTTATCAAATATTAATTGACCATATATGTCTGAGTTAATGTCTGGATTGTCTAGTCTGTTCCATTGGTCTGTGGCTCTGTTCTTGTGCCAGTACCAAATTGTCTTGATTACTATGGCTTTATTATAGAGCTTGAAGTTGGGGAGTGAGATCCCCCCTACTTTATTCTTCTTTCTCAGGATTGCTTTGGCTATTCGGGGTCTTTGGTGGTTCCATATGAATTTTTGAATTATTTGTTCCAGTTCATTGAAGAATGTTGCTGGTAGTTTCATAGGGATTGCATCAAATCTGTATATTGCTTTGGGCAGGATGGCCATTTTGACGATATTAATTCTTCCTAGCCATGAGCATGGGATGCGTTTCCATCTGTTAGTGTCCCCTTTAATTTCTTTTAAGAGTGACTTGTAGTTTTCAGAATATAAGTCTTTCACTTCTTTGGTTAGGTTTATTCCTAGGTATTTTATTTTTTTTGATGCAATTGTGAATGGAGTTGTTTTCCTGATTTCTCTTTCTGTTGGTTCATTGTTGGTATATAGGAAAGCCACAGATTTCTGTGTGTTGATTTTGTATCCTGCAACTTTGCTGTATTCCGATATCAGTTCTAGTAGTTCTGGGGTGGAGTCTTTAGGGTTTTTTATGTACAGTATCATGTCATCTGAAAATAGTGACAGTTTGACTTCTTCTTTGCCAATCTGGATTCCTTGTATTTTTTTGTTTTGTCTGATTGCCGTGGCTAGGACCTCTAGTACAATGTTAAATAACAGTGGGGAGAGTGGGCATCCCTGTCTAGTTCCCGATCTCAGTGGAAATGCTTTCAGCTTCTCGCTATTCAATATAATGTTGGCTGTGGGTTTTTCATAGATGGCCTTTATTATGTTGAGGTACTTGCCCTCTATTCCCATTTTGCTGAGAGTTTTTATCATGAATGGATGTTGAACTTTGTCAAATGCTTTTTCAGCATCTATGGAGATGATCATGTGGTTTTTGTCTTTCTTTTTGTTGATGTGGTGGATGATATTGATGGACTTTCGAATGTTGTGCCATCCTTGCATCCCTGGGATGAATCCCACTTGGTCATGGTGTACGATGGTTTTGATGTATTTTTGAATTCGGTGTGCTAAAATTTTGTTGAGTATTTTTGCGTCTACGTTCATCAGGGATATTGGTCTGTAGTTTTCTTTTTTGGTGGTGTCTTTGCCTGGTTTTGGTATTAGGGTGATGTTAGCTTCATAGAATGAGTTTGGGAGTATCCCCTCCTCTTCTATTTCTTGGAAAACTTTAAGGAGAATGGGTATTATGTCTTCCCTGTATGTCTGATAAAATTCCGAGGTAAATCCATCTGGCCCGGGGGTTTTGTTCTTTGGTAGTTTTTTGATTACCGCTTCAATTTCGTTGCTGGTAATTGGTCTGTTTAGATTTTCTGTTTCTTTTTGGGTCAATCTTGGAAGGTTGTATTTTTCTAGGAAGTTGTCCATTTCTCCTAGGTTTCCCAGCTTGTTAGCATATAGGTTTTCATAGTAGTCTCTAATAATTCTTTGTATTTCTGCGGGATCTGTTGTGATTTTTCCTTTCTCATTTCTGATACTGTTGATTTGTGTTGACTCTCTTTTCCTCTTAATAAGTCTGGCTAGAGGCTTATCTATTTTGTTTATTTTCTCGAAGAACCAGCTCTTGGTTTCATTGATTTTTGCTATTGTTTTATTCTTCTCAATTTTATTTATTTCTTCTCTGATCTTTATTATGTCCCTCCTTCTGCTGACCTTAGGCCTCATTTGTTCTTCTTTTTCCAATTTTGATAGTTGTGACATTAGACCGTTCATTTGGGATTACTCTTCCTTTTTTAAATATGCTTGGAGTGCTATATACTTTCCTCTTAAGACTGATTTTGCTGCGTCCCACAGAAGTTGGGGCTTAGTGTTGTTGTTGTCATTTGTTTCCATATATTGCTGGATCTCCATTTTGATTTGGTCATTGATCCATTGATTATTTATGAGCGTGTTGTTTAGCCTCCATGTGTTTGTGAGCCTTTTTGCTTTCTTTGAACAGTTTATTTCTAGTTTAATGCCTTTGTGGTCTGAAAAGTTGGTTGGTAGGATTTCAATCTTTTGGAATTTACTGAGGCTCTTTTTGTGTCCTAGTATGTGGTCTATTCTGGAGAATGTTCCATGTGCACTTGAGAAGAACGTGTATCCTGTTGCTTTTGGATGTAGAGTTCTGTAGATGTCTATTAGGTCCATCTGTTCTAGTGTGTTGTTCAGTGCCTCTGTGTCCTTACTTATTTTCTGTCTGGTGGATCTGTCCTTTGGAGTGAGTGGTGTGTTGAAGTCTCCTAGAATGAATGCATTGCATTCTATTTCCTCCTTTAGTTCTTTTAATATTTGTTTCAGGTATGTTGGTGCTCCTGTATTGGGTGCATATATATTTATAATGGTTATATCCTCTTGATGGACTGAGCCCTTTATCATTATGTAATGTCCTTCTTTGTCTTTTGTTACTTTCTTTATTTTGAAGTCTGTTTTGTCTGATACCAGAATTGCAACACCTGCTTTCTTCTCTCTGTTGTTTGCTTGAAATATCTTTTTCCATCCCTTGACTTTAAGTCTGTGCGCGTCTTTGGGTTTGAGGTGAGTCTCTTGTAAGCAGCATATGGATGGATCTTGCTTTTTTATCCATTCTATTACTCTGTGTCTTTTGATTGGTGCATTCAGTCCATTTACATTTAGGGTGATTATTGAAAGGTATGAATTTATTGCCATTGCAGGCTTTAAGTTTGTGGTTACCAAAGGTTTAGGGTTAGCTTGTTTACTGTCTTACTGTCTAACTTAACTCGCTTGTTGAGCTATTATAAACACAATCTGATGATTCTTTATTTCTCTCCCTTCTTATTCCTCCTCCTCCCTTCTTCATATGTTGGGTGTTTTGTTGTGTGCTCTTTTTAGGAGTGCTCCCATCTAGAGCAGTCCCTGTAGGATGCCCTGTAGAGGTGGTTTGTGGGAGGCAAATTCCCTCAACTTTTGCTTGTCTGGGAATTGTTTAATCCCTCCTTCATATTTAAATGATATTCGTGCTGGATACAGTAGTCTTGGTTCGAGGCCCTTCTGTTTCATTGCATTAAGTATATCATGCCATTCTCTTCTGGCCTGTAGGGTTTCTGTTGAAAAGTCTGATGATAGCCTGATGGGTTTTCCTTTGTAGGTAACCTTTTTTTTCTCTCTGGCTGCCTGTAATACTTTGTCCTTGTCTTTGATCTTTGCCATTTTAATTATTATGTGTCTTGGTGTTGCCCTCCTTGGATCCCTTGTCATGGGAGTTCTGTGTACCTCTGTGGTCTGAGAGGCCATTTCTTCCCCTAGTTTGGGGAAATTTTCAGCAATTATTTCTTCAAAGACATTTTCTATCCCCTTTTCTCTCTCTACTTCTTCTGGAATGCCTATGATTCTTATATTATTCCTTTTATATTGATCACTCAGCTCTCTTAAAATTCTTTCATTCCTGGAGATCCTTTTATCTCTCTCTGCATCAGCTTCTCTGCGTTCCTGTTCTCTGTTTTCTAGTCCATTAATGGTCTCTTGCATCTCGTCCATTCTGTTTTGAAGTCCTTCCAGAGCTTGTTTTATTTCTGAATTTTCCTTCCTTAGTTCTTGCATATTTCTCTGCAAGTCCATCAGCATGGTTATGACTTTTGTTTTGAATTCTTTTTCAGGTAGACTGGCTAAATCTATCTCCCCAGATTCCTTCTCAGGGGAAGATGTAGCAGATGCTGAAGCTGTCTGGGTTAGTCTTGTCTGGATCATATTTTTTTGCCTTTTCATGTTGACAGGTGCTATTGACTGTCAGCTGGGAGGGCCAAAATTTTCACTTACTACTGGCCTTTCTTTACTGGGGCAACTGCGACCCCTAGTGGCTTGTGTTGGGTAATTGCGTGTAGAGTGGGTCTTTGTGTCTTGCCTGGCCGGGAGGGAGAAATTTCCCTTTCCGTGGGCGGAATTTGTCTCAGGCTGCTTCTCTGCTTTCGCAGCGCCCGGTGGGGTGATGGATGGGGGGGCTGCTTGACTGTTTGCCTCCGTGAGGGGTCTCAGAGCTGTTGCCCAGGGGGTTAGTGCACCCGGTTTTCCCTGTAATTTCCAGCTGCTGTACTGTGACCTGGGTTGTTTCCGTCAAGCTGTTAAGTCCCTGTCCCTTTAAGACTTTCAAAAAGCCCCCGCTTTTCTTTGTCACAGGGGCATCAGCTTCAGCACCCGCTCAGAGGTCTTACTCCCTGTTCCCCCAGTATCCAGGGTCCCCTGGGCATGTACTGTGTCTACGCTCTGGCCCGGATGGCTGGGGCTGGGTGTTCGGCAGTCCTGGGCTCCGTCTCCCTCCCGCTCTGCCTATTGTTCTCCCGCCGGGAGCTGAGGGGAGGGGCGCTCGGGTCCCACCGGGCCGGGGCTTGTATCTTACCCCTTTCACCAGTCGCTGGGTTCTCGCTGGTGTAGCTGCAGTCTGGCCACTGTCCTGCGTCTTCTGGTCTCTCTTTTAGGGCTAGTTGTGTTTGTTGTATTTTCAAAAGTATATATGTTTTTGGGAGGAGATTCCCACTGTCCTACTCACGCCGCCATGTTGGCTCCGCCCATCATGTCATGTAATTTTTAAGTATAATTATATCCTGTGAAACATTTGGGATATACTTATACTAAGAAAAAAAGTCATTAGTTGTTTGTCTGAAATTCAAATTTAACTGTCTGCCCTGTATTTGTAGTTGCTAAGTCTGGTCATCCTACTTTGGGGCAGGATAAACTGGGACTCTCAGAACAAGATGCAGACTGGATAAGAACTAGTCTCTCAGCCACACTGCTTACGGTCAGTCACCAGGCCATAGTGGGGAAAATCTGGAGGTCAGATGAAAACAGACTGCTAACTTCTTATGGTTTATTGTATGTTAACTGTGAACGATGAGTTGATTCAAGTTTGTATTAATACTTAACATTAACTTGGCACTTACTATGTGCTGGTCACTCTACTAATGTATATATATTTTTTCTATTGGTATCATTAGTATACAATTACATGAGCAACATTATGGTTACTAGATTCCCCCCATTATCAAGTCTCCACCACATACCCCATTACAGTCACTGTCCCTCAGCTAATGTGTATTAGTTTCATTGTTTTATTTAATTGTTATGGAAATCCTATGAGTGAGATACTATTATTAATCTATTTTAAAAGATGAGAAACAGAGGATCCCCTCCCAGATTGCAATATAATTCATGTGCCATAAAATTCGCCTTTTTAAAGTGTACAATTCTGTGATTTTTGGTATATTAACCAATGGGTATATAACCATCACCACAATCTAATTTCAGAACATTCTCATTACCCCCCAAAAAACCCTGTACCCATTAGCAATCACTCTCCATTCTCCTTTCTCATCAGCCCCTGAGAACCACTCATCTACTTTCTGTTTCTATGGCTTTACCAATTCTGGACATTTCATAGAAATGGAATCATACAATATGTGACCTTTTTGACTGGCTTCTTTCACTTAGTATATTGTTTTCAAGGTCATCCACTTTTTTTTATTATGATATCATTAATATACAATCACATGAGCAATATTGTGGTTACTAGATTCCCCCCATTGTCAAGTCCCCACCACATACCCCATTGCAGTCACTGTCCATCAGCATAGGAAGATGCTATAGAGTCACTACTTGTCTTTTCTGTGCTATACTGCCTTCCCCGTGCCCCCCTACATTATGTGTGCTAATCGTAATGCCCCTTAGTCCCCTTCTCCCTCCTTTCCCATCCCCACTCCCCAGTCCCTTTCCCTTTGGTAACTGTTAGTCCATTCTTGGGTTCTGTGAGTCTGCTGCTGTTTTTGCTTTGTTGTTATACTCCACAGATAAGTGAAATCATTTGGTACTTGTCTTTCTCCGCCTGGCTTATTTCACTGAGCATGATACCCTCTAGCTCCATCCATGTTGTTGCGAATGGTAGGATTTGTTTTCTTCTAATGGCTGGATAATATTCCATTGTGTATATGTACCACATCTTCTTTATCCATTCATCTACTGATGGACACTTAGGTTGCTTCCATTTCTGGGCTATTGTAAATAGTGCTGTGGTAAACATAGGGGTGCATATGTCTTTTTGAATCTGGGATCCTGTATTCTTTGGGTAAATTCCTAGAAGTGGAATTCCTGGGTCAAATCGTATTTCTATTTTTAGTTTTTGAGGAACCTCCATACTGCTTTCCACAATGGTTGAACTAATTTACATTCCCACCAACAGTGTAGAGGGTTCCCTTTTCTCCACATCCTCACCAGCGTTTGTTATTTGTCTTTTGGATGTTGGTCATCCTAACTGGTATGAGGTGATATCTCATTGTGGTTTTAATTTGCATTTCTCTGATGATTGCATTTCTCTGATGAAAAGAACACCTTTTCATGTGCCTGTTGGCCATCTGAATTTCTTCTTTGGAGAACTGTCTGTTCAGCTCCTCTGCCCATTTTTTAATCAGATTATTTGATTTTTGGTTGTTGAGGTGCATGAGCTCTTTATATATTTTGGATGTCAACCCCTTATCAGATATGTCATTTATGAATATATTCTCCCATACTGTGCTCTGTTCCTTTTTATGGCTGAATAATATCCCATTGTATGGATGCAGCATGTCGTCTTTATCCATTTCTCAGTTGATGAACATTTGGGTTGTATCCACTCTTTTTCTGTTACAAATAATGCTGCTATGCAGATAGACAGAAGTTTGATAGGGTAAGTAATTTGTTCAATGTCATGCAATTCATAGATAAAAGGTCTAAAATGCAAAGATTTAAAATGATAAACATTAAAGATGATTGAGAGCCTGAACTTGTAACAACTATTTCGTATTACTTGGCATTCTCACAAATCCTGCCTTTAAGAGTAGCCCAAAGGAAGAGGAAGAGAAATTCCCTCTAGCTTTCTCTGTTTTCCGTCTCAATGTCAAATCTTATACTTCTCAGTATTTAGGCTAAGAAAAACACCCAAACAAACAAGTTATCCAAAAGACTGTTTGTAGTTTCTGAGGCTTCACAAAGTTTAATGCCTCATAGCAGTCATATCTTGTATTGCCAAGGAACAGAAAATAAAATCAAGAAAATAAGCATGCGCACACACACCCACACATACGCACACAAATCCCACAACCCATAAAGCAAGAGAGAAATGGTTTGAGGGCCATTTTTGTTGTTTTACTGCTTGTGTCAATTTTTCTCTTTTTACACTCTCCAACTGTGCAAAGACCTACAGCTCATACAAACAAGAGGCAATGTGGAGAACAGCAAAGAAACCAGAGAGCATCAGATTTCACTCCTAGGTAGCAACTCACTGGAATTCTACCCACTGTAAACAAGAATCCCAAAACATAGAGGGGAAACACTATACTTTTTCTCCTTAGCACACCAGTTAGCCAATATTTAACTATCCAGCTAGGAAACATACATGCTTCATTCCAGTAACAGCTTCTTTTACACAGTGCTTTGCTAGCTATTGGGTAAAAGGGGGAGCACGTTTGAATCGAGCTGTTTAAAACAGAGCACACTGTGCCAGCTGGTTGGAAGGAAGGCAGACTTCCCCCAGGGCATGATTTCAAACAGGGGCAAGCACAGGTAAAATCTTGAGTTCACATTTCCATTAAAAACAGGGATTGTGATTTCAACCCTGCTGTTCAATGTTCTTTCTCCTTTTATTTTTTTTCCAATTGAAAATTCCCAGTCTGTCAAAGATAAAATTTAGAGAGAACCTGGCTCCCTGCAGCAGAGCCACATAGTTCAATCATACATTAAAACTATCGTGCAATGATTTTGCTCACAAGGCCCATGGATGCTTCCATATTGCTGCCTGAAAGCAATGGATCCCAGGAACTCTTTGCTCTAATTACAGGGGGTTACATGGCTGGGGTAAACCAGGTAACTCCCTGGTGTCTGAATTCTAACTTGTGAAATGAGACTTATCCACAGGGGTTTAAGGAAACTAAGGTTTACAAAGACCTTTTTGGATGAAAGACAATGTAATGGTGACCATAAATAATAAGACAACAAATGTTGATGTCATCTCTGGCGGCCAGAGGACCCAACACATTCAGTAAATATGAGTGTATTTAAACTGCACATGAGGCAGAAAGGAGACACATCTCAACACTCACATTCTGTGAGGAGACTGAGGACCTCGGAGGTCAAACTGAGCACCTACCTTTTTGTTGCCTGACTCTCAGTGGGATGCAATTTTCACAAATTTATATTGTACTTTAGGTAAAATCATGGAGAAAACTTGATTTTATGATTCAGGTTCGTGTCCACAGAGACCTATGTGAATATTTTCGCTACCCAGTAATTTATGTAAGAGGAAAAGAGTGTGCCGATCATCTATGTGCTCCACGATGTCAGAGCACATGGATCATATGGAGAAAACAAACATTAAAAGAAAACCACAAAGAAGGAAAATGGAAAAAAATGCAGAAAAAAAATGAATAAGAAGAAGAGTTCGACAAAACAGTTTGGAAATGACTGATATGTTTCTGTCCGACTTAGACACCAGCACTTACACACACAGACATACAGCCTTTGGGGAGTGACAAGGTACAGGTTGTATCTTTATATGTAATGAAAATTACTCTCCAAATGGCAGTTTAACTTATCTTGTTGGAATATTACTAGTATACTAAATATTCCTATAAATTACTCAGCTGGCTTTTACAGTACTGATCTGAGCTATTTTAAATATCTAGAATGTTATATTCTGCTTTTAAACTTGATGAGAAAGGAATAAATTGCTCACTTTGGGGAAATGTAATAACTCTTCTAGGCAATTTGAGTGCCATTTAGAACACTGGATGAGTTAACTTTCTAAATGGTATCCTAGAATGAATGCACATTTGAAAGAGAGTCCTTTACCCCTTTCTTGGTGGTAGGTTCAGGATTTACAATGGAATTCAATGGCTTGATCTAATTAAAATATGAGTCTGGTGATTTTTAAATGTTTGATCAGTCCTAGTCTTAGAAGATATCCTGAGTAAGCCCTGCTCTCTCTCTGGGGGCTACAAGATCCTGATGGGTCTGTCTGTGCCATTTACAAGGTTTGGATTCAAGATTCCATTTAATCCTACTTCTTTCCTGAACAACGCATGGAATTTCAGAGGGAATGGAATTGTATCTTTTGGGGGGTGATTTGAGTTCCCTTCACCTTTTCTTCTTACTTATTTTATGGGATATGGTGACTAGAATGTCCTAAAGCTATAAGATATAATAAATCTCTGTCTAAATTTGATGAAGAGAGATTGGTTGAGAAGATATGTTGCCTTTCGTTGAATTAAGTAGATGTTGACACAAGGAAGAGGTGAAGTGATGGCCAGGAATATGGTATATCTTGGTATATGTTCTGTGGGTCCTTGAAAAGAATGTGCATTGTGTTGTTAGATACAGTGTTCTGATGATGGTTAGATATTGTTGGCTGATGCTGTGTTTGAGTTCTGTATCCTTGCTGAATTTCTATATAGTTCTAACAATTTTTGAAAGATTGGTGTTGAAGTCTCCAATTTTTTTTATTAATGTATCATTGATATACAATCTTACGAAGGTTTCACATGAACAACATTGTGGTTTCAACATTCACCCATATTATCAAGTCCCCCCCAAAACCTATTGCAGTCACTGTCCATCAGTGTAGTAAGATGCTATAGAGTCACTACTTGTCTTCTCTGTGCTGTACTGCCTTCCCTGTGACCTATTTATATTATGTATGCTAATCATAATGCTCCTTAATCCCCTTCCCATCCCTCCCCACCCACCCTCCACAACCCCTTACCTTTGGTAACCCCTAGTCCCTTCTTGGAAGTCTATGAATCTGCTGCTGTTTTGTTTCTTCAGTTTTGCTTTGTTGTTATACTCCACAAATGAGTGAAGTCATTTGGTACTTGTCTTTCTCCACCAGGCTTATTTCATGGAGCATAATATCCTCTAGCTCCATCCATGTTGTTGCAAATGGTAGGATTTGTTTTCTTCTTATGACTGAATAATATTCCATTGTGTATATATACCACATCTTCTTTATTCATTCGTCTATTGATGGACACTTAGTCTGCTTCCATATCTTGGCTATTGTATATAATGCTGTGATAAACATGGAGTGCATATGTCTTTTTGAATCTGGGATCTTATTTTCTTTGGGTAAATTCCTAGGAGTGGAATGACATTTCTATTTTTAGTTTTTTGAGGAACTTCCAGATTGCTTTCCACAGTGGTTGAACTAATTTACATTTCCACCAACAGTGTAGGAGGGTTTCCCTTGGCTGCATCCTCACCAGCATTCGTTGTTCCTTGTCTTTTTGATGTTGGCCATCCTAACTGGCATGAGATGATATCTCATTGTGGTTTTAATTTGCATTTCCCTAATAATTAGCGTTATGAAGCACCTTTTCATGTGCCTGTTGGCCATCTGAATTTCTTCTTTGGAGAAGTGTCTGTTCAGATCCTCTGCCCCTTTTTTAATTGGGTTATTTGCTTTTTGGGTGTTGAGACATGTGAACTCTTTATATATTTTGGATGTTAACCCCTTATCAGATATGTAATTTATGAATATATTCTCCCATACTGCAGGATGCCTTTTTGTTCTGCTGATGGTGTTCTTTGCTGTACAGAAGCTTTATAGTTTGATGCAGTCCCACTTGTTCATTTTTGCTTTTGTTTCCCTTGTCCAAGGAGATGTGTTCAGGAAAAAGTTGCTCATGTTTATATTTAAGAGATTTTTGCCTATGTTTTGTCTAAGAGTTTTATGGTTTCATGACTTACATTCAGGTCTTTGATCTATTTTGAGTTTACTTTTGTGTATGGAGTTAGACAATAATCCCATTTCATTCTCTTACATGTAGCTGTCCAGTTTTGCCAACATCAGTTGTTGAAGAGGCTGTCATTTCCCCACAGTATATCCATTGCTCCTTTATTGTATACTAATTGGCTGTGTATGTTTGGTAATTTATTCCAGGGATGCAAGGATGGTACAATATTTGAAAATTCATCAACATCATACACCACATCAACAAAAAGAAGGACAAAAACCACATGACCATCTCAATACATGCTGAAACAGCATTTGACAAAATTCAACATTCAACACCCATTCATGATAAAAACTCTCAACAAAATGTGTATAGAGGGCAAGTACCTCAACATAATAAAGCCCATATACAACAAACCCACAGCCAACATCACACTTAACAGCAAAAAGATGAAAGCTGTTCCTCTATGATCAGGAACAAGACAAGGATGCCCACTCTTCCCACTTTTATTCAACATAGTATTGGAGGTCCTAGCCATGGCATCCATACAACAAAAAGAAAGAAAAGAAAAGGCATCCAGATTGGAAAGGAAGAAGTTAAATGGTCACTGTTTGCAGATGACATGATATTATACATAAAAAACCCTAAAGAATCCACTCCAAAACTACTAGAACTAATAACTGAGTTCAGCAAAGTTGCAGGACAAAATTAATACACAGAAATCTGTTTCATTTCTATACACTAACAATAAACTAGCAGAAAGAGAAATCAGGAAAAGAATTCCTTTTACAATTGCATCAAAAAGAATAAAATACCTAGGAATAAAACTAATTGAGGAAGTGAAAGACCTATGCTCTGAAAACTATAAGACACCCATGAGAGAAATTAAAGAAGACACCAATAAATGGTGAAAATAAAGAGGACACCATGCTCATGGATAAGAAGAATTAATACTGTGAAAATGGCCATCCTGCCTAAAGCAATCTACAGATTCAATGCAATCCCTATCAAATACCAACCACATTCTTCAGTGAAATAAAACAAATAGTTCTAAAACTTACACAGAACCACAAAAGACCCCAAATAGCCAAAGCAATCCTGAGAAGGTAGAAAAAAGTTAGAGGGATTACACTCCCCAACTTCAAGCTCTACTACAAAGCCACAGTACAATTTGGTATTGGCACAAGAACAGACCCATAGAACAATGGAACAGAATTGAGAGCCCTAATATAAATCCAAACATATATGGCCAATTAATATACAATAAAGGAGGCATGGATATACAATGGGGAAATGACAGCCTCTTCAACAACTGATGTTGGCAAAACTGGACAGCTACATGTAAGAGAATGAAATGGGATTATTGTCTAACTCCATACACAAAAGTAAACTCAAAATAGATCAAAGACCTGAATGTAAGTCATGAAACCATAAAACTCTTAGACAAAACATAGGCAAAAATCTCTTAAATATAAACATGAGCAACTTTTTCCTGAACACATCTCCTTGGGCAAGGGAAACAAAAGCAAAAATGAACAAGTGGGACTGCATCAAACTATAAAGCTTCTGTACAGCAAAGAACACCGTCAGCAGAACAAAAAGGCATCCTGCAGTATGGGAGAATATATTCATAAATTACATATCTGATAAGGGGTTAACATCCAAAATATATAAAGAGTTCACATGTCTCAACACCCAAAAAGCAAATAACCCAATTAAAAAAGGGGCAGAGGATCTGAACAGACACTTCTCCAAAGAAGAAATTCAGATGGCCAACAGGCACATGAAAAGGTGCTTCATAACGCTAATTATTAGGGAAATGCAAATTAAAACCACAATGAGATATCATCTCACGCCAGTTAGGATGGCCAACATCGAAAAGACAAGGAACAACGAATGCTGGTGAGGATGCAGCCAAGGGAAACCCTCCTACACTGTTGGTGGAAATGTAAATTAGTTCAACCACTGTGGAAAGCAATCTGGAAGTTCCTCAAAAAACTAAAAATAGAAATGTCATTCCACTCCCAGGAATTTACCCAAAGAAAATAAGATCCCAGATTCAAAAAGACATATGCATGCCATGTTTATTTTTGATGTAATTTTGAATTTGCTTTGCTAATATTTTGTTGAGTATTTTTCCATCTGTGTTTATCAAGGGTATTAGTCTATAATTGAAGTCTCCAATTCTAAGTGTGGAGTTATCTCTTTCTCCTTTCACTTTGGTTGCAATATTTTGTAGCTGTATTATTTGGTCCATATATATTTAGGATTGTTATTTTTTTTGCTGTTATGGCCTATATATCATTATGTAATAGTGACTGTCTCTACCCTTGGTAGTTTTCTTTGTTCTGAAGTCTGTGTTATCTGATATTAATATAGCCACATTCCTTTGATTAATATTTGCATGGTGTTTCTTTTTTTTCATACTTTGTTTTCAACCTGCCTAGATTATTTATTTGATGTGAATTTCTTATAGACAGCATATACTTGGGTCATGTCTTTTTATTTTATTTGTCAATATCTGTCTTTTAATTGGCACATTTACATAATTTTACTTTAAATATAATTATTCATATGTTAAGGCTTAAATCTGTTATTTTATTTTCTGTTTGCTCCTTTTTTTCCCTCTGCTTTCCTATGGATTACTTAAACTTATTTTTTAGAGTTACATCTTGATCTATCTATAGCATTTTGGGTGTATTTCCCTGTATAGTTTTTTAGTACTTGCTACAGGTATTACTTTATACATGATTTATCAGAGTTTATTGGTATCAACATTTTATTTTGTGTGAAGGATAAACACCTTAGTTCTCCTTATGTCCCTATACTCTCACTCATTTGTAATATAATTGAAATATTTCTTCTCATATATTTACAACTATATCAGTGTTATAATTTTTACATCATTCATCAAACATAATTTTGAATACTTAAGAGGGGTAGTGAATTCTGTTGTTTTAGCTCACCATGTTCTTCCTTTTTTGTGGCTATTTCAAGGTTCCTTCTTCAACTGTATCTTTTCTGTTTTGAGAAATTTAATATTCCTTTGTAATTGACTGGTTTCCAACTAATTCTTTAGTCTTCATCTGTGAATGCCTTGATTTCCTTCTTATTCCCGAAAAGTAATTTTTTTCTGGGTATAAGATTCTGAGTTAGCCATTCTTTTCCTTTAGAACTTGTGTCTTTCCTTGTGGTTTCCATGTTAATATATCCACTGTCATTTGATTTGTTTATCCCTTATAAGTAAGATATTATTTCTGTCTCACTGTTTTCAAAACTTTTTCTTTGTTTTTATTTTTCAGAAGTTTGACTGTGATGTCTTGGTTTGGATTTCTTTGTATATATTCCTATTTGTGGGTCACTCAGTTTTTCTTGAATATATAGGTTTATATCCTTTTCCAAATCTAGGAAGTGTTCATCTGTTATTTTTTTGAATATTTTTCAGTTCTTCCCTCTTTCTTCTCTTCTTCCATGATTCCAAGTGACACAAATATTAGATCTTTCTTTGGTCTTAGAGGTCCCTGAGCCTTTGTTCATTTATTTCACTTCAGTCTATATTTTCTCTGTTGTTCAGTTGGGTAATTTCTATTGTGTGACTTCAAGTTCAACTGATTCTTCCCTCTTCCTCTCTATTCTGTTAATGAGTTCATTCATTGAACTTTTAATTTTTTTACTGAAATTTTTAGCTTTAAAATTGCCACTTGTTTCCTTTTTATATCTTCTATTCCTTTACTGAGACTTTCTGTTTTTTTCCAGTGTGTTTATAATTGCTTGTTGAGGTATTTTTAAGATGACTGCTTTAAAATCTTTGTCAGATAATTTTAATATCTCTGTCATCTTCGGTCAGGATCCATTGATTGTGTTTTTAAATTAAGTTTGACATCTTCCTGTTTCTAGATATGTTGTATGATTTTTTATTCAAACTTAGATATTTTGGGTAATATGTTATAAGATTCTGGATCTTATTTAAAGCTTCTGTTTTAGCTGTCCTCCCCAGTGCCCGCTGTCAGGGGAAGGAGGGCATGCCATGTCATTACTGTCAGGTTGGGGTGGAAGTGCAGCTTCCTCACACAACCTCTGTTGACGTCTGAGGTGGGGGAGGCTCCCCAGCACTGCTGGGTGGGGAAGAAAGTTCCAGCTTCCAGCTAGACCTTTTCTGTCATCTCCCTGGTGGGAAGGAGGGGGTGGTGCCTTGTTCGGGGTCTCCGTGTGGCCTCCATGGACACCATGGAGTTTAGGGGATGTGGCCTCATTACCAGTGGGTGTTGGTCTAAGTCCTGACTCTCCACTAGGCTCAATCTGACACTATCCCACTGGGGAAGCAGAGGGATGCCCTTTTACTGCCAAGTGGTGGTGGAAGTCCAGGCTCTGCTGATAGCATGGGAGAGGGCTTGTTCCCTGGTGGGGATGAAAGTCCCACTTCCCTACCTGGCCTTTTTTGACAGTATCCTGGCAGAAATATTGGGTATTGGCTCCATCATATCCTCTTGAGGGCAGAAGTTTAGACTTACTTGCTGGCATAAGTGGGGGTGTGGCCACAGTTTTTCTCTGTGGTGTTTGGCTGAGGTAGAGCAGTTATTGCCTAAAAGTTTTGTCTTGCTAGGCTGCTGCTTTTCTGGTCCTTTTGCTAGAGAGAGCAGGCTTTTCTTGGGACTAATTTTGTCTGTGCCCATTGGTGTTTCTGGGTTGCTGGCTTCTCAATACCCAGTGTGGAATATACATGGCAAAAAAAACACCTCAAGGTGCTCACCACTGAGTTGTTCTTCAGATTACAAGATCTACCTGCTTTGCTCTACCTTTCAGACTGTTTCTTTGTTTGTTTTATAATGTCCAGGGGTTTTAGTTTTATTTGTTGGGAGGAATTGCAAATGTATGTCTATATCATCTTTCTATAGATCATGGACTTTGTAAACTGTAAGGAACTTAAAAGATGTTTAACATCATGCTTACAAATTATGCCTCCTGGAGGTCCCAATGTGATCACAAGCTTCCTTATAAGTGAAAGAGGGAGGCGAAAGGGTCAGAATCAGAGAGATACTTAAAGATACTATGTAACTGGATTTGAGGATGGAAGAAAGGGCCATAAGCCAAGGAATGAGACAGCCTCAAAAGCTGGAAAAGGTAAGGAAACAGATTCTGCCTTTGAGCCATTAGAAAGAACACAGCCCTGCTAACACCTTAACTTTTGTGAAATCCATTTTGTTCTTCTGAAATACAGAACTATAAAATAATAAATTTGTGTTGTTTTAAGCTCTAAGTGTATGGTAATTTGTTACAGTAGCAACAGTAAACTAATACAACACCAAGCCAATCAACCAAATAAAAACAGAAAACTTACTCAGGAATGGAAGCACTGTGATATAAGGGACTGGCAGTGAGCACTGAATGCCTTTGGATAGAGAATGAAGACAAACTAACTCTAGGAATTATGGTATCAGAATAGACAGTAAATGTGTAGTCTATTGACAGATTAGTGGTGATATGAGCTAGATTGCAGTTACGATGCTTTACAAAGAAACCTAAAAATGAATTGGCTTAAATGAAATAGAAATGTATTTCATTCTCACTTAGAAGTCTGGGTAGACAATCTAGGACTGTTTTGGTGGCTGTGGGTACTGGGACCCGTGGCTTCTACTGCTTTGTTGTCCTGCCATTATCAGCATGTGACTTTCATCTTTTGTCCCATGTGGATGCTTCAGCCACCAGCATCACGTCTTTGTTCTAGCTTGTGGAAAGGTAGAAAAGAGACCCGGGTAAGGACATTTCTTCCTCTCTGTCAAGGCATGGCCCAGGAATTGCATACATCACTTCAATGTTTTGTTGCTCAGAACTGGGTCAGAGGGTCACACCTACCGATGAAGGAGGCAGGGGAATGTGGTCTTCAGCAGGGATATCTTATGCTCAACTAAAACTTGTGTTATTAATTGTGAAAGGGGAAAACAGAGGTTGGGGAAGAAGAATCAGTTTTTGCTGCACTTGATATTGTAAAAATAATGATGTAATCTGAATCAAGAAGTGAGGAGGGAGAGAGAAGGTGATGTGATCCACTTCTTCCTTCACATTTTTATAGCAGGAAGTCAGTACATTGGGAACATCTAAAGTTGAAACATGTAGTTGAAATTATTTCAACTTAAAACTTAAAAAAAATTGTTTACTTATTTTTTATTAAGGTATTATTGACATACACTCTTATGAATGTTTCACATGACAAACAATGTGGTTACTACATCCACCCATATTATCAAGTCCCCACCCATACCCCATTGCAGTCACTGTCCATTAGTGTAGTAAGGTGCCACAGATTTGCTATTTGGTTTCTCTGTGCTACACTGTCTTCCCTGTGACCCCTCACACCATGTGTACTAAACACAATACCCCTCAATCCCCTTCTCCCTCCCTCCCCACCATCACTCCCACACCCCTCCCCTTTGGTAACCACTAGTTCCTCTTGGAGTCTCTGAGTCTGCTGCTATTTTGTTTCTTCAGTTTTGCTTTGTTGTTATACTCCACAAATGAGGGAAATCATTTGGCACTTGTCTTTCTCTGCCTCGCTTATTTCACTGAGCATAATATACTCCAGCTCCATCCATATTGTTGCAAATGGTAGGATTTGTTTCTTTCTTATGGCTGAATAGTATTCCATTGGGTATATGTACCACATCTGCTTTAACCATTCATCTACTGATGGACACTTAGTCTGCTTCCATATCTTGGCTATTGTAAATAGTGCTGTGATAAACATAGGGGTGCATATGTCTTTTTGAATCTGATTATTTGTATTCGTTGGGTAAATTCCTAGGAGTGGGATTCCCAGGTCAAATGGTATTTCTATTTTTAGTTTTTTGAGGAACCTCCATATTGCTTTCCACAGTGGTTGAACTAGTTTACATTCCCCCCAGCAGTTAGGAGGGTTCCCCTTTTTCTGCAGCCTCACCAGCATTTGTTGTTTTTAGTCTTTTCAATGCTGGCCATCCTAACTGGTGTGAGGTGATACCTCATTGTGGTTTTAATTTGCATTTCCCTGATGATTAGTGATGTGGAGCATCTTTTCATGTGCCTATTGGCCATCTGAATTTCTTCTTTGGAGAACTGTCTCTTCATATCCTCTGCCCATTTTTTAATTGGGTTATTTGCTTTTTGGGTGTTAAGATGTGAGTTCTTTATATTTTTTGGATGTTAACCTCTTGTTGGATATGTCATTTACAGATATATTCTCCCATACTGTAGGATGCCCTCAACTTAAAACTTTTTGTAA
Source organism: Manis pentadactyla (assembly GCF_030020395.1). NCBI lineage: Eukaryota > Metazoa > Chordata > Mammalia > Pholidota > Manidae > Manis > Manis pentadactyla. Next base: position 209,293,794 of record NC_080020.1, on the reverse strand, counting down.
TCACTTTTTGACTTAAGAATGATCTTTTTAGGAATACTTATGGTGGAGAAACAATTGATATTTAGGAATTACTTCAATTTTATCTCAGTTTCATTTTTTTTATAAAATAAAATGAAAAATAATTTTGAAAAGTTAAAATAGAATGCATATTATGATTCTGTTTTAATGAAAGTCAATTGATATTTCTGGATAAATGAGTGGACAGTACAACTAGAATAATATTTATGTAATGGTAATTATGACTATAGGCTGTAGGATTTCAGGCAATTTTTTACTTTCTTCATTAGACTTTTATGTTTCACTTTAATTTTTATAATGAGCACACATCATTTTAAACAAAATGATGAAGTCTTTTTCCTTAACAAAGATACAGTCATTACTAGTTGAGGAGGAAGGGATTTTTACAGTTTTACAAGAAGTGTCACAGAGCATAATTAGTGCAATAACACAAGCTTGAATTTCTACAGATCTCTTTAACAACTTCTCCTAATGTATTAGTTATGTTTGCTGTTTTACATATCTCCTTTCTGTTTTCCTGTCATGAATAGCAGCAAACCCCTCAAACTCAAAAGTGAATATTTTTAGATAGCAGGAAAGTGGAGCTGTTTTCATTCTTGAAGTTCTTGTGTAGGCAAGGATCTCCAAGAAGGAGAGGAGGTGGTGATAGCTGTGAAGAGAAAAGGATGCAGATTGAATTCAATGGATTGTGGAAAGAAAGAGACAAACTCATGGATCCAATCTGGGATTGACAAGGGAATGTGCCAGGCCTGTCACCTTCTAAGAGTTATGTACTTGGCCCAAAGCTTCTGCTGCTCTGAAAATAGTGTTTCCTATCATGCACCTTATCTTCCTGGCCATTGGGTCATTGCTTATTCATCCAGGAGTGGGTGCTTAATAGAGGGAAAGCAGTATTTCAGCTGGCTGGTGACAACCAATATGGTTTGACTTGAAGTATCGTGTGTGCATCTCCTGTGTTATGCTGTGTCATTGATGGGTCTCCCATGAAGCATCCTGTGAGATGGAGAGCTGTGTGTAGGAAGGTTAGCCAGTGGTGCTCTTGAGATCAGCGTCTCAGGAAGGGGCCAGGAGAGGACAGAAGGAACAGCTGAGTGGTGACCCAGTCTCAAAGCAGTACCGAGCAGGTCCTGTAGGGAGTTCTGGAGATGGAATACCCTTCAGGGATGGCCCAAGTTGAGCCACGAGGGCTAGGCCTTTATTCCCTCTATCAGTAAGTTCCAGACACCCAGGAATGGGACAGTTCCTTGGTGAGGCAGCTGTCTTCAGCTGATACAACCTCTGTAGGGGGCTGAGGGTCGGGTACTGTCTGTCAGCAGCAATTCCCAGTGGCTGGGGAGAAATCCCTTTGTTTCTGAAGGGGATCTGGGTGGCACATCACAGTGTTTGTCCACGTCAGTGCTTTTCACCTTTTACTGGCCATCAGAATCTCTGCTTATGGATTTAAAGCAGGTAACACAGGTTGTATTACCATGGTCCATGGAAGAGCATGAACATCATTGTGAAAAAGGGGCTATTGAGGCCATCATGAGGACTTATTTTGTAAATCAGCATATTAAAATTGGTGAAACATGCTCAAATACAATTTTGGCAGGATGGTGGTGGGTTTGAGCTGTTGTTAGTTTTCTTTCACTGCTTTAAGCTGGGACCTTCAGGTGGAGGTAGTACAGTAATTCCTTTGTTACCTTGAACACGAAAGCCTATGTGGGTGGTTGCCTAGCAACCCTTGCCTCTTTTGTATTCTTTTGTAAAAAGGGGTTTTTGTATTGTATGATGCAAAATTTTGTATTTGTATTTATTGGTGATTTAAAATGAGATTCTTATTTGTGTGTTAGAATACAGCAAATTCCATGTGGGTCCATCAAACCTCTGAGTAATAATTATGAGACAGTGAAGCCTTATTTGGTGAAACTGCAAGCAATAACGGCTCCACAGTCATAAAGCCATTTCAGAATCCTGCTGGAAAGCATAAAGGGCTCAAAGAATGTGCTACATGTAATGGAACTGCATGTTTCTTATGAAATGTTGCTGTTTTAGTACATACGTTATTAGTGTTCTTATGGGCTAAATGTATTTTTATTCTAGATACTATCCTAAGGTTGCTTAGCATTCAAGGCTATAGGAATAAGAAAGATGCAAAATAATATAAAATGTGTAGAATATATTTCTTATTTTCTCTGGGAATTTATGGACATGATTTGCTGGTCTTTTTTTTTTTTTTTTAACTTTCAGTGAGGAAAGCCTTAGGTTTTCGTGGGGTTTATATTCTAATTTTCATCTTTGAACTTGTTTTGCTTGGTCTCTTAAGGGTCCTAAAGGGTGATAACATCTGTTAAGTATTCATGGTGGAAGCCATGGTCATCTTCAAGTCTGGAAAAATTATATTATGATCTGCAGAGATAATCTTAGGGCACATATTTAGCTGCCCCAAAGTTTGTGTAAGTGGTGAAACCCAAATACAGAGTTGAAGTGGATTTTAAGGTCTTCATCTATGCAAAAGTTCCTAATTATGTAATGAAAGGATCAAATAGAAGAGTATTTTTAGAAATTAATGTGATTCTTTTAGTAACATGGAGCTAGTATTCAACAGTGTTCAGCAGCTTTTAAATTCCCTGTGTTTGACAAGACTTTGGCATAAGACTGGTTATATAAGTAACCAAGTTAGCAGGTTCCTTAAATCGTCTGTGCAAATGTTCTGCAGCAGAGGCAAGAAGCAATGGATCATTCATTGGCCAGTGGCTCTTTTGGAGCAACCTCTCATTTGCAATATGAAAATTTTATTTACTATGACTTCAAAAAATAAGATAGGACTCGAATAAAGCTCTGGAGGGAAACCCTCTTCCTGTAGTCTTGCCCGAGAGTTTACCTTGAGCTGGGTTAGCCATTTGGGAGCTGTCTTTCTAGGGGGCCAGCCACAGGGCTGATTCAAGAGGGCTCAGGTGGCAAGAAGGAGAATACTGAATTAAATGATATTTTAAATAAGACCTGAAGTTGATGTTTACTCCATCATCTAATTGGGTGATCACTTCACCCTTGATCCAGGCAAACTGTGAGTCCATGCAGTTTAAACACCAACTGTGATGAATATATTATTAGAGGCATGGGCAAAATATCCCGGAACTCAGAAGAGGGAAAATTAATTCCACCTGGGTTTGGTTCATGAAAGGCTTACTGGAGGAGGTGAGTTCTGGACTGGAATTTGAAGATAAATAAGACTCTACTTGGCTGAAGCCCTCCTCACCCTGCTCAGGCTCTGATGCCCTTTGCTGAGCAGCTGTGGATGCCTATCACCAGCAGGACATGTTAATGGGTACTTTGCCTGGTGTCACCTAATGACTTTTGGACTGAATTGTAAGTGATTTGTAAGGTGGGAAGGGAAGAGAGGAATGGGCAGGGGAAAGCAGGAAAAGGGGAGAGATGAAAGATGAAGAGAAAGGGTGAGAAGCGGAGAGAAGGGAAGGAGAAAGGGAGAATGAGAAGAGGAAAATTGCATTTAAGCTTTTTGGCTCTTTCCTTTTTAGCTAGTTCATATTATTCCATTGCACAAAAGTCCACAGTCCATTCTTTGAGGGAGTTAGATAGTTTCTGCTTTTTGCTCTTAAATATTTGCATCAGATATTTAATATACATGCAGTTATGAGAACACCAGAAAATAAGTGGCATTAGACTTCATTTTGGAACCGGTGGTCTCTCTTACATATCTCCCATTTGGTAATCTACCTCTTTTTTTGTCTTCCTTCAGAACAGCCTTACGTTTTAGAACAAAATCATTAAGTTATTTATTTGAACATTCCTGGGCTATCTCATCATGGATGGCTTAAATAAACCTTGAAGTTTAAAATATGATTTGGATGTATACTTTAGCAACTAAAATAAAAAGTTCTAAATTTTAAGTTTAGATTTTGCTTGTTGCTTGAATTCCCATTGAAACTCATGTGCTTCATTTAATACTACACAAGTCTCTTGCGAGAACTGTTTTTAAGGAATGGCTCAGTAGGTTGGATGAGGACTGAAAATTGAATGGCTAAAATAAAACATTGCTGGAGTAGTTTTGATTATCATCTAGAAGTTTCCTACTTGAATGAATACTTTTTTCCCCCCCAAAATAGGCTATTTTGATAGGTAGTAAACTTTTACATAAAGTATATCATATTATTCTGGAATTAAGCTTATGCCTTCCTTTGTTTCAGCAAACCTTTTAGAACTCTACATATTTCTTTATTTACTCTTTCCCTTTACTCATCTCTCTTTCAATCACTCAGCATATATTTGTTGCTCAGTTGCTGTGTGCTAAGCATTTTTTGAGTTGCTGGGGATACAGCAGTTAACAAAAGAGACAAAAATCATTTTCCTTATGGAGCTTATGGGTTACTAGGGGTGACAGAGAATAAGCAAGACAACTAAGTATGAGATAGGTATGTTAGATTGTGCTAAGTGTAATGGAATAAAATACAGCAGGGACCGGGGATAGGATATGTTGCCATGTGGTGGGGCAATTTTAGATGAGGTGAGAACATGGGAAGGGCCTTCTGGGTAGAGGGTGCAAGTGCAAAGGAACATGAGATGTGAACATCCCGAGCAAGTTTCAGGAAGAGTAGGGAGCTGAGCACATGGTTCATAGAGTGATGGAAGGAGGTGTAGGAGACATCAGATGTTAAGGTGCGGGGTTGCAGAACACTTGGAGCCTTATAGACCACCATCGAGATTTTGCATTTTGCACTGCGTGAAGTGGAAAGCCATCATGCTGACCTCTTATTACCTTATCTTCCTTACTTTGAATGCTCTTTTTCTTCTTTCCTTTATTATTATCTTCAAATTTTCTGTTTTAAGTATCTCGTTCTCTGACCATTTGCCTCTTCTCTTTCCTGTTTTATTCTGATATCTCAGCTCTAACCATTTGCAACCACATTAGGACCTTTTATCCACTGAATGCAGAATTTTTCATTATTTGTTCCCTTCACCTTGTCCTGTCTTCCCTCCTACTCAGCTTGGATTCTGGTCTGTGTTACTGCAGTCAATACTTGTATTTACCATTGATTTCTCTTTCCTTTGTTTTAACTTAGTTAGAAAAGACCAACTCTGCTTATGCCCAACTCCACCCATCCTGCATCTGTCACCCAGTGCTGCATATATCTGAAATATAACACATACCCATGGTGACTGGCCTTAGTTTGAATTTACACCATAAGTCCAAAGTGGGTCCTGAACACAGCCCAGCAATCCTAATTATTTCTCTCTTCCCTTTATCACCCTTCGTGGTCCCAAAATACTATTTTCCATCTTAATGCCCCACCTTTAAACCACTAACATGCTTTGCCATTTCTCACTCTCACTGGTGATTTCTTGCTTCACTGAGGAAAATAATGAACATAGTACTCTCTCCTCTGTGAAATATCAAATCTTCTCACCTACCTGCATCTGCACCTTCTGCTCTGCCCTTGTTCCTTTTTCAAGGGAGGAACTTGCTTTTTCCTAAGGCCGGCTACCTCACTGAGACTCCTGGATATTGCTCCTGGCACTGTTGCCTCTCTCTCTGGCAACACAAGATTTTTCTCCTTTCTATGGAATCAACATACATGTTAGAACATATCCCATCTGCAAGCAAGCAAGCAAGAAAGCCAGCAGAAAAAAACAAAAAACCCTTCCTTGACCCCACACCCACACTTTTTTAGCAATGACCCCATTTTTCTTTTCTTTATAGTAAAACTCTTCCAGATTGTCCATGCTTGCAGTCCCAACCTTTTCCTCTTTCATTCTTGTTTGAATGCTTCGATAAAAATTTTATCCTCACCATGACAAGAAAACCTCTTTTATTAGGAGTGCCAATGATTTCTACACCATCAACTCCAATGATCCTTTTTCATTTTTTATTTTACATGAATCTCAGCAACATTCAACAGAGTGGATCACTCCCTTCCTGAAAGTTTCTTCACATGGGTTCTGGAATATTTTATCTGATTTTCCTCCAGCTTTATTAGTTTGAATAATTATATCTTAGATGCTTATTATTCATTCATATTTGGAATGAATTATGTATTTTATAAATGTCTTTTAGCTCCTTTAAACTTACGATGATGAATATATTAATATGTGTTGACTGTTTTGTCATTCTTATAATGAACTCTATTTGGTTGTGGTATATTATTCTTTCATTGTATTATCTAATTCTATTTGTTTATATTTTAACTGGGATTTTTGCTTAAATATTATTCATAAATGAAATTTGTATGCTATTTCATTTTGGTGCATTTTTTATTAGGTTTTGATATACATTACGTTGGCTTTTTAAAAATTATATGTCATTTCCTCCTTTCTCTGTAATCTGTGATAATTTACTCTTTTTATAAAAGTGATTCCCATTCCTTATAACTAATTCATGTTTGAAAGGAAAAGCAAAACAAAATGAAGACTCACTCCAAATTCTGTCATTTGAAAATAACTATCAATAATATTAGATGAACATGATACCAGATATCTGTTCATATGTGTATATATGTACAAAGAGCAGCATGCTTAGAGCATAGTAGGTGCTCAATTAATGATATATGTTTATTAAACAAATAGAACATTCCATGGAACTAACTTTGTCAACATGGAGTCATATTAAACTCTTTATTTATTAAATTTTATTAATATTCATTTTAAATAAAAGTTAAAATTAATTTTACTTGATTTTAACAGAATAAAAACAAATAATTGAAATAACTGGAATTTGAGATGTTTTAGAAGTTCAGATAAATTTTTTATCATAAAATGTTAATTTCTAAAGGATGCCTTTAAGCTAAACAATCCTACAAAAAAGTATGGTTTCATTTATTATATTTATTTTTACTTACTTTTTAGGTAATACTGGTTGATAGCATTTTATCTGTCTTTACCTCATTATTTTATTAGTGTTATGTTATCATATTTATTTTGCCTACTTTATGTTCTTTACTCATAATTCCTAGTTTGTTTCCCGTCTTATTATCATTACTTAATACTCACCAGTGATTCTTTTAACAAGGCTTCTTTGTTCATCTCAGTTGCCTTGTTTGCTTTCTTCAGTAGAATTTGCAAAAAAGTCTTGTGGGTGCCATCCTGCCTGCCTTTAATGTTAACATTATAATTAATCAGCCTTTCAGCTGGATAGGCTCTGGATTGTTCACATTCCCTCAGAACTTTGCATATATTATTAATATCATCTTCTGGCAGTGGATGCTTCCTTCTATGCAGAAGGCTAAGACCGGACTGTTTTTAAATTTTATTTCATATTTAATGATACTATGGAGTTTCTGTCAGAGAGGAGGAGCTTCTGGGTTCACTTCATCTTCACTCACCCATCTTTTTCCCAAAGCTGTTCCCACTCTATCTGATGACAAAAGGGAAACAATAGGGCACCCATCTGATTTTGGTCCTATTGAGTAGACAGATATAATCCAAGACTCACAGTTAAATTTGAATTTCAGATAAGCAGTGAACATGTTGTTACTATTAGTATGTCCATGTATAACTGGGTGTCCTGTAATTTTATTTGCTTAACCTGCCAACCTTAGGTACTGTGGATTATCCATTGGCTTTCTTGCCTTGGTGGGCAGGGGGTATTTGATGAGAGCATCACAGGGGCCTCTCAGTATTCCTTCTGTCCCCTGGCTTATTGTTTTCTCAGAGGATCTCATGGCATTAGTTTTTTTGTTTGTCTTCAATCCTGCTGAGTCCTTATTCCTTGGGGGATAATTAGGGCTGAGTAGAACTAAGAGATGTATCTCCCCTCTTGCATTTTTTCATGGCCTATAGAAAACCTAGCTGACATTTCCCCCACCTTACTGGGAGCCTGTGGAAGGCGGTAAGGGCTTCTGCCTCCTTCCAAGCTGGTTGGTCCATCTTTCCAGGAACATCTCAGTCACTCAGTTTGCTTCTCTGTGAATTGGGGCTATTAGTGAGAGTTCTCAGTATATTTTACCTCAACTTTCCCATGTACCTCTTGAGACATGAGCCAAAAATCATACTATGCCATGCTGTAACATACTAGAATCTTGGTCTGTTTTCTTGTAGACAGTTGTGACAGAAATTTGGACTCTATTTGACTTGCTTGTGTGTTTATGTGTGCATGTTTGTTAGTTTTCTTCACTGTTTTTCCTCATTTTTGTTGGTGGGGGACGCGGCATCTGTGATCCGACTCAGTTTCGGTGTAGCTCCTGGAGTGGGGGTAGGGGTGGGAGAAGGGTGTTCCCAGCCTGGGGCGAATGAATGAATCCAGTGAAACCGAAATAAGTCAAGGGAGAAGGGACAGGTTGGGAGAAAGGCTTTTATTTCTTACAGTTTGCTTGGGATTGCTAGCCAGGCCCAGCTTTGACCGCTTCCTTCAGCTGCAGTGGGTGCTCTCCTTCCCGGTCTGCTGCTTCCGGGAGGAACTCCACGGGTGGGTCCTTGGTGGCTGGCAAACGCCAGACCAATCACCTACCAGGAATGGAGGGGAGGAGAGAATGGACGTTTTCTCTCCACCCCTTGCCCTGGATCCACTGGGGGCTCTGAAACATCCATTGGTATGTAAATGGACTGAGGCCGGGTGGGAGATTCTGGATATTACGAGTAAAAGCGTCCATTTACCCCACAAGTGGTTTGGGTAGTTTGTTTACTCCGCCTGCCCCCACACAACCAGCTTTTATATTCATTGATCAATTCCATAGTTTTGTTTCCTGATTTATTGCTGTTTTAATTACTTTTTTAAGGTGGCAACGTTATTTATAAGTGTAAAGTCTAATAAATTTTTACCTTTGTGTACACTTGTATAACCACTACCCCAGGCCAAGTCAGAGAACTTTTGCGCCTGTTGACTTGAACTGCAGCATGAACTCTGTGCGCCTCTTCTCTAGGAATGTGTCTCTCCCTTCCCACCCACCTCTCTCCAAGAGGTAATTATGCTGTTCATTTCTATAGCCATGAATTAGGATGCGTTATTCTTGAATGTCCAAGGAATGGATGTTATAGTTGGGTTGCTGGCTTCTTTTGCTCAACATATTTTCAAATTTCATTCATGTTTTGAGTGTATCCACTTTAAATTTATTTTCATGCTCTCCTTATGGATATTTTGTTGTTTTCCATTTCAAGTGTAATGGTGAATTTTTGTGTCCATTTGGTACCATGGTTCAGGTATTAGATTTTCCTTGTGGTACACTTGGGTTTTGGTAAGTGTTGCCCTCATGCAGTTTTCTGATTCCTCTGCCACTGAATTTTGATTCACTCTTTGACCCAAGAGTTGTATAGAAGAATTTATCCTAAAAGCTCTAAAGTATCTGTGTTTTTAATTTCTATCTTTGTTATGTATTTCTAATTTTATTGCATTTTTGTCAGAATATTTGTTTTGTGCCATTTCTATTAAGAGTTATGTTGAGGTTTCCTTTAGTACATAGCTATATCCACATTTAAAAATGTTCCATGTTCCCCTGAGACAGTACTTTCGTTTTTTAAGAATGCATGGAACATTTATAAAGATTGTAGAGTAGACAAGAAAAGCTGAATGATACAGTTAATAAATATAACATTTTTTTCTCACAATTTGTACATATTACTCCATTGTCTTCTGGCATTTAATGCTGCTGAAAAGTATGAGATTAGCTTTATTTTTTTTTCTTTTGCAGACTCTTGTTTCTTCTGCTTAACTACTTATAGACTTTTTTCTTTTGAAGTTCATTAACTTTGCTATGTTTCTGTTTCAGTGACTTACTAATAATTTTTACTTCTGTGTAAACCCTTTCAATCTGCAGATTGCTACCTTTTATTTCAAATAATTGTTTTCTATTATCTCTCAATGTTTTCTATTCTGCTTACTCTGCTTTTTTATTCAGAACTATAATTCAGATGGTGGATGTCCATTTTCTTTATTTCATGCCTATTATTTTATCGCTAATAATTTTTTTTTGTGGGGCCACTTAAGTGACATTAAAACTGTATTAACAAGGAAGACAATAGAGTCATAATAAAAAAATTTTAAAGTAATAAAGGAATATACAATTATGCATGCGATTGGTGACAATAATGTATAATCCCCTTCAAGAGAAACAAAAAAACCCAAAAACCTCGCCGTAAAGAAAAGAGTAGAAAAAAAAAATTTAGTGGAGCCATGATTGTTCTAGTCAGGCTTCTCCAGAGAGACAGAACCAATAGCATGGAGATAACTATGAAAGAGAGAAAGAGAGGAGCGGGGGGGAGAGATTTAAGGTTAAGGAATTATGCATGCAATTATGGAAGCTGACAAAATTTGCAGGGTGGGCTGGCAAGCTGGAGATGCAAGAAAGAGTTCATGCTGCAGTTCAAGTCTGAAGGTAGTCTGCAGGCAGAATTCCCTGTTCTGGGAGAGTTCAGTCTTTTCTCTTAGGGTCTTCAAGGATTGAATAAGCCCCATCCACATTATGGAGGGTAATCTGCTTTACTCAAAGTCTAATGATTTAACTGTTAATCTCATCTAAAAAATACCTTGACAGAAACATCTAGAATAATGTTTGACCAAATATCTGGGCACTGTGACCTAGCCAAGTTGACACATAAAGTTAACCATCACAGTGACCCTAAGGCTTAATACTCTTTTAATTTACTTTCTAAATACTTGCCTGTGTTTTCCAAAATACATGATAGTGACCATTGACTTTCATGGTGGAAAAAGGCCTGTAAACACACTTTAAAGCACAGCTTCCTTGGAGTTGGCCCAAAGCCTCAGTGCTCTCCCTGGGGCTTCCAGTGCCCCATGGAGAATTCCCATGGCAATTCTCACCAGTGTCCTCTATTACTGTTATCTATGTCCAGCGTGTGTCTTCCTCTGCTGAACTCTTAGAGGTCAGCAGCCAAGTCTTACTCCTTGTTGATTCTCCTTCAAGCCTGGGAAGTCATCTTCAAAGAAGTTTTAAAACTGGGATTTTAGTTACTGAAGGAAGGAAGAAGTGGAGGCTGTGGGAACCTGTGTAAAAGCATGAATTTCAGCTGCAGGTTATCTGCTGTTTCCTGAGACACACACCCTCCTGAGAGGAGCAGCTGTGGGTGAGGGGACGGAGCTCCTATTCCAGCTCCTTTGAAAAATCACCTGAAGATTTTCTTCCCTTTATTAAAATTACCTAAAAATTAGCAGTACTTTGATTTTCTGCAGTTCCTTTGAGTTTTAATTTGTTGTTTATCCTTCAACTTCTCTTTTTATTTCTTGCTAAATGTAATATTGACACATCTGCTTCATTTATTTCTGATAAGTTCCCATAAATGGATGGGATCTCTATAAACTAAATCCATCTTGCTTTTATTTTCAGTGTAAATTTGGAAGTAATTTTCCAAAGATAAAATATACTGTTCTCAAGACACAAATAAATTTTACTGTAAAATGATGCCAACTGCTTGATATATAAATATTTAAAGGAAAGTGTGGTGTGACATAAACTATAATAGTATGTTGTGATAAAGAACTTAAGCTCTGCCAAACATAAAAGAAACTGATTTTGGAGCAGTAATCAGGGAAGAAAATAAAGATGCCCCAAGTGTTGTCTGGACCTTGAGACATAGTTGGTGGTTCTGTGTCTTCCTTGAGGAGCTTCCCTTCTGTGGTATCTCAGATGCTTGGGATTCTAAGGAACTTTAAAGGGCACTTACTCCAAAAACAAGAATTTTTTTCCATTAAATCATCCAGTATAATGATTTTCTAGTTTCTGCCCAAATACCTCTAGTGACAGGAGGTGGAACCTGAGGATAAAGTATGAAAAAAATATGTAAGAACCTGGAAGTATGGTTTCTCAAAGAGGAAAGAAACTCAATCTTTGAAGGGAAAAGAGAATCTGGAGATCCAGAAACTATTAAACTATTCCTGGGCAATGCAATCCAGGAAGATCTTCCTGTGTGCTAGGTGAGGCTTCAGCGTGAGAGAGGCTTCTTGACTCTGGTCAAGAAAGAATTCATGAGCAGGTCCAGCAGGAACAAGCACAGAGCGGCTTAATGCCAAATACTCAGGAAGGGAGTCTGGGCATGCTCCAGAGGTGAGCAGCTCTAGTCACTTTTATGTGCTTTTCCTTTGAATTCTGTGTTCTTCCTCAAGCCAGTCCTCCCCATCACTGACTCTGTTTTTACTAATACTGATCTTTCTACTACTAATAAGGTTTTCATTATGTGATGTTTTTCTTAGGCTCATTTTTCCTCTTCATTTTCATCTAATGTCTTACTTCTTCACTGACCTCATGAATCTCTTCCTCGATGTCCATTTCTGTAGGGTGCCTGTCCTCTTCAGTCTTTTTGAAGACCATGAGATCTTACCTAGAAATGTTTCCTGTTCTCCAAGTGTTACTTGAAATAATTGTTCTTCCAGTGTATGTTATCCATCTTCCTTTTGCTCATTTTTTATTCTTCCTCCTCCTTATTTTTTCCCTCCTGTTTTTGATTTTGTGTGAACTGTACACAAGCACCATGTTTGAAAGTTCACCTTATTCATTCCCTCCAAATGGGGTGGCCTGATTAACTCAGGAAGTGGGGAGTGGGACTTTTTTTCCCTCAAAGTTGTTCTTTTCTCACTTGAGAACTTAAAACTATACCACTGACCTCCAGGGTGGAAATTTCAACTTTAAGCCCCTCATCTACTTAAGGAACAGAGACCCAAATGAGTCGTGAATTCAGGTGGATTGTGTTTACATTCTGTGCATTACATATGATGACTCCTCTGTCCTGGGGCCCGTCTCCCCTCAGCTTCTGTCTGTTCCACACCTTAGGTCAGCCATTCATTCAACGCAGGACGCTTGGGTGAGTGAGGAGTCCTGGACTCATTGCCAAGACCTTTCGTTTGCTGGTGTAAAGTTCATTTAATTCAGCCAAGCAGATTTTTTTTTGCCTGTGTTTATTGTCCATCCTCATCTCCAGATTTTTTCGTGGACAGATTGTTGGGTCAGAAAAAAAATAAGTATACAGTACCCAACTTCTCTGGTATACAGAAGTTTCTCAGTCAATATTTGTTGAATTCACACTATTTGTTTGCACTTTCTTCTATTGATTGCTCACAGCTCCTTTTCCCATTTTTACAAGCACAGAATTTTGGGTAGGACATTTAGGACTTTCTTATTTTTTAAAGGGAAATTGCATCCTTAAGAGGTATGGATCAAGTATTGATTTCTATGGATTCTTCTTTGACTAGGAATGAGTTTCCCTACTTGGATAGTCTTGATTTTTGTTACGATGTTTTCACCACTCCCTAGTTTCACCATGGGTGCATTTTTCTGACTCTGCTTTTGGTTGTCTTTCTCACTCATTTCAGTGAGTTTCTGGGAAGGGAATTAAGTAAATATGCATTCATTCTGTCACATTTTAGCAAAAATTTTCAAGTTATTTTAAAACAAAATATAAATAATAAAACAACTGTTCCCATGGGACATGTTTGAAACTGAGACGGATGTCACCTCCATTTCTAGGTCTCCCTGTTGCTGGTACTAGGGTCGGCTGTTCTGGTGTCTGCCCGCCCCCCACCAGAATTCATGAGGTCCTCAATTCATGATTAATCAGCAGGGTTGTGACTTGTTTTCTTATTTTGACTTTTGAAACCTGTGTTTCTATGGACCCTTGATTGTTCTCTCAGCATTTTTATTCAAACCTTTTAATACCTTGCATTTAGCTTGTTTTCAAGTTGTTACCTTTCATGCTTTAATTTCTCACTCCTGGTTTTCTGCATTGCATCCCAAGTCCACCATCACTCATGGTCTAAGTGTAGAGCTTACTTGTAAAGATGGCCCACCATTCTGCGTTTATTACTTTATTTTCCACTTTATGTTGTTTATTAAAACTATATTTTCTGCAAACAGATGATACATGGTTTCATCACGTGGTTTGATATAACCAGATTTACATAATAAATAATATTTGTTGAGAATTGATTGATGATTTCAGTGTCTGAAATTGTGCACCGTTTTTTAAAATATACTTCCATGCTGTTGGGAAGAAAATGATGAGGCCAGAGCATTCTTGGTGGGCAAAGTGGCAGGGTCAGAACCTCGGACCCAGGACCATGCTTTCATACCTGAGGGTGGCAGAGGCTCTGGAGCCAGAACAATACCTGAGATACGTTAATAAACTTAGTGTCCACCACTTATGTGTGGATGTTAGTTAATACCTAAATCGCCTCACAGAATTACCACCTCACCAACACTATTCTAACAGGTGTGAGGTGATAGCTCACTGTGATTTTGATTTACATTTCCCTAATGATTAGTGATATTCATATACCTGTTGGTCATATGTATGTCTTCTTTGAAAAAATGTCTGGTCAGCAACTCTGCCCCTTTTTTATTCAGGCTGTTGGGTTTTTTTTTTGCTATTGAGTTTGTGTGTGTGTGTGTGTGTGTGTGTGTGTGTTGTTAACATATTTGGATATTAACTCCTTAACAGATACATGACTTGCAAATGTTTTTTTCCCATTCTATAAGTTGCCTTTTCATTTTGTTGAAGGTTTCCTTTGCTGTGCAGAAGCTTTTTAATTTGATATAGTCCTATTAATTTATTTTTGATTTTGTTGCTTTTGCCTTTGGTGTCAAAATCCATAAAGCATTGCTAAGACTGATGTCCAGGAGCTTACCCCCTATGTTTTCTTCTAGGAGGTTTTGGTTTTAGGTCCTATATTCAATTTTTAATCTATTTTAACTTGATTTTTGTGAATAGTGTAAGATAGGGGTCTAGTTTCATCCTTTTGCATGTGACTATCTAGTTTTCCCTATACTATTTATCAAAGAGACTATCATTTTCCCATTGTATATTTTTGGCTTCTTTGTCATAAATTAATTGACCATATATGCATGGTTTTATTTCTGAGCTGTCTGTCCCACTGATCTATGTGTCTGTTTTTTATGCTAATATCATACTGTTTTAATTACTATAGCTTTGTAATATAATTTTTAACAAAGAAGTATGATGCCTCCAGCTTTGGTCTTCTTTCTCAAGATTGCTTGTCTATTGGGGATTTTTGTGGTTTTGTATGCATTTTAGGATTGTTTTTTCTGTTTCAGTGAAAAATGTCTTTGGAGTTTTGATAGAAATTGAGTTGAATCAATGGATGGCTTTGGATAGACATTTTCACAATATTGTCTGTGAATTTGGAAAATTTTACCATTTATTTGTGTCTTCTCAATTTCTTTTATCAATGTCTTACAGTTTTCAGTGGACAGTGAAATTTTGTTAAACCCCTCATTCATCTCCTTGGTTATATTTATTCCTAAGTATTTTATTTTTCCTGATGCTATCATAGGTGGGATGGTTTTCTTAATTTCTCTTTTTGATTGTTGCTCGTGTATACAAATGCAACTGATTTTTGTGTATTTGTTATGTTCTCTGTAACTTTACTGATTTCATTTATTAGAGCTCACAGTTTTTTGGTGGAGGCCTTAGGTTTTATATATGTTATGTCTTCTGTAAATAGAGACAAATTTACTTCTTCCTTTCTGATTTGAAGGACTTTTATTTCTTTTCCTTGCATAATTTCTCTGACTAGGACTTCTAGTAGTATGTTGATTAAGAGCGGTAGAAGAGGGCATTGTTATCTTATTCCTGATCTTGAAGAAAAGTTTCCAGTTTTTTGCCCTTGAATATGATGTTAGCTGTGGGTTTGTCCTATATGGCTTTATTATGTTAAGCCATGTTCTCTGTATACTGAGTTTTGGAAGTTTTTAATCATGAAAGGTTGTTGAATTTTTTCAAATGCTTTTTCTGCATCTTTGAAATGATTTTATCTGCCATTTTGTTATTATGGTGTATCACATTGATTGATTTGAAGATGTTGAACAATTTTTACATCCTGGAATAAATCCCAGCTTATCATGGGTTATGACTCTTTATGTACTGTTGAATTCAGTTTACCCTTATTTTGTTGAGGATTTTTACATTTATGTTCATCAGGAATAGTTTTCTTGTGGTGTCCTTGTCTGGTTTTGATATCAGAGTAATGCTGGCCTGTAAAATGAATTTGAAAGTTTTCCCTCCTCTTCTGATTTCTGGAATAACTGGTATTAATTCTTCTTTAAATGTTTGGTAGAATTCACAAGTGTATTCACCAGTGGAAGCATCTATCTCTTTTGCTGGAAAATTTTTGATTACTAATTCAGTCTCTTTAGTAGCAAGTGGTCTGTTCAAATTCATTTCTTCATGATTCAGTCTTGGTGGATTGTACATTTCTAACAATTTACCCATTTCTTGTACACACTTTCTTATACACATTTCATATACACAGTTTATTGGTGTATAATTGTTTGTAGCAGTTTCTTAAGACCCTTTGTGTGGTGTTGGTTGTAATGTATCCTCTTACATTTGTAATTTTGTTGAACCCTCTCTTGGTGAGCTTAGCTAAAGGTTCATCTATTTTTGTTTTGTCTATCTTTTCAAAAAACCAACTTATTTTTATTGATCTTTCTATTGTCTTTCTAGTCACCATTTCATTTATTTCCACTTTGATTTTTGTTATTTCCTTGCTTCTGTTAACTTGGGCTTCACTTGTTCTTCTTCTATTTCCTTGATTTGTAAAGTTAGGTTGTTTATTTGAGATTCTTCTTTTTTCTTGATGTAGGCAGTTATCACTATGAACTTTCCTCTTAAAACTGCTTTTGCTGCACCCCAGAAGTTTGGGCGTGTTGTATTTCCATTTTCATTAGTCCCAAGGTATTTTTTAGATTTCTCTGGATTTCTTCATTGACCCATTGGTTGCTCAGTAATATTGTTCAATCTCTACATATTTGTGAATTTTCCAGTTTTCTTGCTGTAATTGATGTCTAGTTTCATAGTATGTGTTTATATGCTTGATATGATTTCAGTCTTCTTAAATTTATTTAGACTAGTTTTGTGGCCTAAGATATGATCTATCTTGGGAATGTTCCAAGAGTGCTTTAGAAGAATGTATATTCTGTTGCTTTTGGATCAAATGTTCCCTTTGGTCTAATGTGTCATTTAAGGCCAATATTTCCTTATTGATTTTTCTATCTGGATGATCTATACATTAATGAAAGTGGGCCTTAAAGTCCTGTACTATTACTGTATTATTGTTTATTTCTCCCTCTCAGTCTGTTAATATTTGCTTTATAAATTTACATACTCCTATTTTGGGGGTATACATATTTATAGATGTTATACCATCTTGTTGAATTGACTTTTATCATTGTATTATGCCTTCTTTGTCTCTTAATAACAGTTTTTTCTTAATGTCTATTTTGTCTGATGTAAGTATAGCTATTTCTTTTGGTTTCCACTTGCATGGAAAAATGTTTTCATCCCTTCACTTTTAGGCTGTGTGTGCTCTTAAAGCTGAAGTGAGTCTCTTGTAGTCAGTGTATAGTAGGGTACTGTTTTTTATCCATTCAGCTACTCTATGTCTTTTGATTAGTATGTTTAGTCCTTTTACACATAAAGTAATTATTGATAGGTAGGGAATTATTTTTGTCATTTTGTTAATTGTTTTATGGTTGTTCTGTAATTCTTTTATTCCTTTCTTCTCTTGTTCTTTTACTTTGTTATTTGGTGATTTTCCATAGTGTTATGTTTAGATTTCTTTTATGTTTTGTGTGTTTATTATAGGTTTTTACTTTGTGATTATTATGAAGCTCACATCAAACATCTCAGATTTATAAGTCTATTTTAAGCTGATAATAACTTCAAATGTACACCAAAGCTCTACATTATCCTCCTTCCCAGCCCTTTTGTTTTTGACATCACAGTTTATGTGTTTTTATTTGTATACTAATTAACACATTTTATAGTTATAGTTATTTTTAAATACTTTTGTCTCTTACTTTCATATGAGAGTTATAAGTGATTTACTCACAACCATTACAGCATTACAGTATTCTGAATTTAACTATATATTTACCATTGCCAGTGAATTTTATGTTCTCATATGTTTTCCTATTACTAATTAGTGTCTTTTCAGCTTGAAGACCTCCTTTTGTCATTTGTTGTGAGGTATTTCCAGTGATGATGAACTTGTTCAGCTTTTGCTATTTGGAAAACACTTTATCTCTCCAGTTCTGAAGGACACCTTTGCTGGGTAGTGTAGGTAGTGTATTTTGGTTGGTAGTTTTTTCTTTAGGCGTGTGTGTGTGTGTGTGTGTGTGTGTGTGTGTGTGTGTATGAATATATAGGCCCTTTCCCTTTCCCTTCTGGACTGTGAAGTTTCTACTGAAAAATCTGATAATCTTATGACACTTCCTTTACATGTAAGAAGTTGATTGTCTCTTGTTGCTTTTAAGGTTCTCCTTGTTTTCACCTTTTGACAGTTTAATTATAGTGTGTCTTGCTGTGGATCTATTTGGGGATTCCTCTTATTCAGAACTCTCTTGGCTTCCTGGATCTTGATGCCTGTTTCCCAGGTTAGTGAAGTTTTGAGCCATTTTTTCTTTGAATTACTTTCTGTCCCTTTCACTATGTTCTGCTCCAACCCCTATAATGCATATATTAGTTCACTTGATTGAGTACTGTAAGTTCTTTAAGCTATCTTCACTCTTTTTCATCCCTCCCTTTTTTTTTCTCATTTAAGTAAATGAATTCTCCATGTGTATTCTAATAGATACTTTTCAAGTGGAGAGTGGGAGATGGGCATCATTTCCTGCCCACTCTGCACTGTGCCCTGGCTGGATAGCAGTTTGAGAAATGTTTTTTTTGTTTGCTACAGCCCTGTGGGGCTTGTGAATGCCCTGTGGGACTTGTGAATGCATGCTGTGTTGGCTGTGAGAGCTAGGCAATCTAGGGTCTTATCCCTTGGGCAGCATTCCCTAAAGCTGGGGTGCAGAGATGTTTAGAAACTCCTTATAGGGAGATACAGGTGATTTGAAGTGGACTAGAGGGAGAAGGTGGAGGGGATATCTGCTGGCTTCCCTGGTCTCCAGAGGGGATCACAGTCAACCCCTTGATGTCTACTATATTAGAAGCCTGACCCTCAGGCAGCAGCTTTTATTTTTTTCTTTTCTTCTTTTTTTTAAATTTTTTTACTGATATACACTATTATGAAGGTTTTACATGAAAAACATTGAAACACTGTGGTTACTACATTCACTCATATTATCAAGTCCACCCCATACTCCATCGAAGTGACTATCCATCGGTGTAGTAAGATTCAGGCAGCAGCTTTTTATGTATGCAAATAGGCTCTTTTCAGGGAAACACTGGAAGGGGACATGTTTTGTCTTCTCTCTCTGTGTTGCCCCTGGAGCTATAGCCACAGTGAATCCTTGGAGCCCTGTTAAGAACTGTTTTTTCTTTTCTATAGTCTTGTGGATCTTGTGAACGCAAACCATGCTGGATTTCAGAGCTAGGTGTCTTGGGCACCCATCCCTCAGGTTGAAGTCTTAAACATTGGGATGCTAGATGTTGGGCCCAAACCCTTTGTTCCTTGGGAAGATGGGAGTTGGGGAGTCCCCTCCCAATTGTATGGTGCTATGTGGGGGAAGGATTTATGAGAGTGTGTCTCAGTCTTTCCCACTAGAATCAATGTGGGTATTTTCTCATTTGTTTTATATATAGGAGTTGCTCAGCTAATTTGTGGATTTCTTTCAGACGTAATTGCTCCTTATGTATTCAGTGTGTCTATGGGAAGAGGGGAGTTCAGGAGCCTCCTGTGTCACTACCATGGATTGGAACTAGTAATGAGCCTTTGTGTAATGTTCTGCTGCTTCTCACTGAGCTATGCCACCTTGAGAGAGGTGTGACATGAGTAGTCAAACTATGTCTCATACCCTCTCCAATGTGTCCAAACTTGTATTATTTTTTCCCAAGTGGTATGCTGGAAATTCTCTGCTGTAAACCTGGGCATCCACAAGGACTCTCTTATCCATGGATGATTATCTAAGACAGTGTCCTCCTGGGAATCTGAGACCACAGCCTAGAGGGTCTGGAGTCAGGGCACCAGCCCCTGCAGGGTCTACATCTGGGATGGAGTTCTCTATGTCTATAACCCCATTTACGGATGGGCGATATTGCTCCCAGGTTCCATGGCATATCGTGTGGATCTCACAGTTCCCACAAAGACATTTTTTTCCATGGATGGATGCCAAATGATTGTCTTTGAGGGAAGAAATTAAGATGGACACTTTATTCAGGCAACATGCTGTTGTCTTTACTCCCCTACTTTACTTCTGTAGGTTTTCTTGAAGTTGACCCGATCTTATTTTCTTATAGCTACAGGAAAATGACTTCCATAGAAAGAAATTGTGGAGGTCAGATGTAACTGAGATATAGAGACCCCTGTGGTGTTTTGTTTTAAATGACTTTTTTATTAGATACCAGAATGCTTTGAATGTTGGAAGAACAACACAGACTTAATCTTTACTCTCTCTTAAAATAAAGTCTTGTTTAGCATGAAAGATGTTCACTGGAGTTCCCTTAATTCAATCTCATTTGTTTTTAAAGCAAAGGTATATATAGGGTGAAATATTGGGTGGTGTCCCAATGCCTGGGTTTTCTTAAAAAATATGCCATTGCCTTAATCAGTGATTGCAAATTAACTATTATATTTAGCTATTGAGTGCCTCTGGGTGTCTGTTTATAGAATTGGAAACTTTAAATGTCATGATTTTTATAAACCCAGTAGAGGTTGTAATGATTGATGAGGTACTATGAGTTCACCAGATGTCCTCATCCATGAAGAAAGCCCAGCATTCTGCATACTTGGCTAAAGTTTTTGATTGTTTAATTTTAGTAATTGTGGGTAAAACTGCAATATTTCCAGAATCTCTTACCTGGCTTTAGTACATCTCTACACAATAGGTGTTTCCAAGGGCTGGAGAGAAGTAGTCCATCTCCATATCAATAGGTAATTACATGGACAAGAGGGCTTATCTGCCCTGGAGAGGTTGGGTGGGAGTCTCTTCTTCTGCAGCTGGGTGGCAAGAGACAGGGGAGAGCAGAGGTGGGCTGCTTGTAAGAAATAAACGGGTTTCTCCCACTTTATTTCTCTCTTTGACTGATTGTGGCTTCAAAGGATTTTGCCCTGGGATTTCCCCCCCAGAGTTATAGTAATGAACCAGGATTTCTGTATCCTGCTGGCAATAAGTATAAAAGGAAGTTACATCTTTTTTAGAAAAAATTGGAGACTGACAAAATGGAGGAGAAATAAACAGTTAAAAACTTAAATTAGATTTCTTTTTCAAGATGACATATTTTGGCTAGACAAGGCTACTTTAACCAAGTAATCTAAGTGATTCTTTATACTTTTTGAATTTTAAAACTTTTTGTTTCAGATTTTTTTTTCTTCATTTTAAGTTTTTGTGTCACTCAGTAAGAGAGTCTTATTCTGAGCTTGCAATTGAAGTCTGAATTCATAGTAATCAGAAATTGGGGCAACCTTTTCTGTGTTTTTCTAGGTGTATGTTTTGAAAATTTTAAGTTATGTTTTCTATTTTCATTTTAGGAATTAGAATATTGTACTAGATATTCTCTCTGCTTCGAATACTTTCATCCCACCATCATACTTGGCTGGCTCCTTAATGCCATTTAGACCTTAGAGAGACCCTCCTTGATGATACACCTAAAATAGCTACTGGTGACTCCCTTTCACTTTGCCTGTTTCAAATCTCTGCATAGCACTACGTCCACCACTGGGTATTTCCCTTCTCTTCTCTTCTTTCCTTTCATCCCTCTTCCTCTCTAGCTTTAGACGTCTAGTCCTTGTTTAGATGTCTGTGCCCCAGCTGCTCACAAGGCTATGTAAACTCTAAGGGAGTCACCTCTATTTCCAGCCTCTAGAACAGGACGCAGAATATATGCACCATGAAACATCAAATGAATTAATGAAGGAATGAATTAGAAGTTCCCTAATATTCCAATGAACACAATATTGAAGGAATTATAAATAGTGAACATTGCATAAAGCATTATTTATATTTCAAATGAGTGTCTGAATGAATGAACTGCTATATCCTTAGGGAAGATGTGGTTCTTGGTACGGTCCCTCATGTAAATGTAATAAATTCCTTCCATTGAGATATTTTGCTTTTTCCAAGCTCATGGCTTTTCTCTTGATTTCATTCTTGAGTCCATCCTGAGCTCAATCCACTGCCTTCTTTTTCTTATTTTAATGGGGCACATCTAAAATATTATTATTTTTTAAAAAAGGAAGTGTTTCTTTTTATATAACAGGAGCTAGTAGCTCAGAACAGTAACTTACATGAATTATTTATGAATTATATTTTGAGTGTGGGGATGCAATATATTCTTTTAGCAATTCACATATTCAGGTGAAAAATTCATATTTACTATGTGCTGGGCCCTGGAAGTATAAAGATGAAAACTGTAAAGTTCTTCCCCTTGAGGAGCTCACATATCCTTGGGGAAGATAATTTACAAAAGCATATAATTTGATGAGTTCAAAAAGGTGTCATAGGGTGCATACATTGTTTCTTGAAAATTGCAAAGGAGTTTGCCAGGAGGGTAAGGACAAGACCATTCTCACGCATGTGCCCAGTGTCCTCTTAGGAACTAGGTTCTACCAGATTCCAAGTCATTTTCCAAACTATCGCCTACCCTGTACATGTAATTCTAAGGAATAGGGTTGCTGCTTAGTAGTGTCTGGCATATGGTACATATTTAAAAAAGTATTCAGTGAATAAATGAGTAACTCTGTGCTTTGGGTAACAGAGATCCATGAAAAGTTTCCTAGTGGGGTATATATACACGAGTATGCTTTTTTTTTTTTAAAGAAGCTCCCACTGACATCCAGGGTGTCAAGACCTAAAGTTGGGGAGAACCTGGTGCCGGTGGAGCCTGCCAGGATGATCCAGGAAGGAGTCAGGACTCTGGCTTTTCCTTGGATCATGTGAGCAAGAGCATTATTAGCAGCACATATGCAAAGCAGGATGGGTGATGGTCAGGGAAAAGAAGGTAGGGATGTTTAGAGGAAGAGGTAAGGGCTCTTCTGTCTGTGGGTGACTGGGCACTGCAAGGACTCTTTCCAAGTTACTCAGAAGCAAATAATCTTTGGATTTGAATCATTGGATTGTTACTATTACTCTCTGAAGTTACAGCTTCCAAAATAAAATCTCTTGTTGTTTTTCCCTGAGACCTGATATTTGTCAACCTTGCTCCTGTTTTAGGACAATTTGGCTTTTTAATTTTTTTTTCCCTGGGAAAGAAAAACACTGCCAGCCCTCCTCAGTAAGAACTTGTCTGTGATGGAAAAGTCTGTCCTCTAGAATGTCTCCCACATAGACAGAGGCTGAACTCAGGGCAGAAAACAATTGTCAGGGCCAGCTGGCAGCAAGCGCTCCTGCTCCTCATGCTGCCACGGTCTGTCTCAGTCTCGCAGTGTGGAGGTGCTCAGTGTATGACATAGTGGTGCTTCCTGAATCTCAGCTGGGTAAAACCTCTCACATATGTGTACCACCTGTGTGATTATCAATGTTTCCATTAAATAGACTTTAAGCAACTAGTATTAAAAAATTAGGCCGATTCTAAGCAAACACATTTATGGAATCACAGATTTTGTGTGCTGCTTTTCTTTCCCTTAATGCACGTTAAGATAAATTTATAAACCACAAAATGTGTTTATTCCTGTGTCAAATAAAATGATGTTGTGTTTCCCTAATGGTACAGGACTTCCACGCTGGGAAGCTCTGGGGCAGCGTATTCTGATCACTGTGACACAAACCTTTGTGAGCAGCAGCTCTGGCTAAAAAACATATGGAGGTAGGTAAAGAATAGTGAGGGGCCAGCCAGTACCTCTGTCCCCTGATGGCTGTCTTGGTCTGCTGGTCTGATGAAGGGAAGGATGAGGTTCTCAGTAAATGAAGAACCTAGAGTACACATTTTTCTTCCTGGAAAGAGATGTTAAGCCCAGCTTTGGTGTGGCCGAGATACATGATACCAGAGACTGAGAGATCTGCCGTCTCTCTTGTCCGGACCCAGCACGGCACAGGACGCAGCCACAGCACTGCTGGCAGCATGAGCATCCAGGAGGTGCTCGAGATGGAAGAGCGCTTGGGTTTTCTCTGGAACTTTGGCCCCCAGTCTGATCTTGGCTGTTTTGAGTGACCAGATCTCAGGTAGCTGGGGCCTGCTTGCTCACATAGTTTTTCAGACATCAGTGGGTGCCATGTAATCAAATGTCAGGAACATACAGGGTTATAGCTGCTGTTTGAGGGAAGAATCAGGGTTCTCATTAACCAAGCCATCACTCCTTTGTATGTGTTTGGTCACTGAGGAGCTGAGTGAAGAAAGACCACTACTTTTAGCTGCAACTACAAGGAGAATTTGGAACAACAGCACTGCAGTAACAGTAACACTTCAATGAATAAAACCCATGGGACACATGCTCTTTTACAGGGAAACCATCATGCTTGAGAAAATACAAAACAACAACAGTAAATCACAAAGTTGCTGCACATGCTTTTACTTGACTGAAATAAAAACACACCAGCAAGGAAGATAATCCAAGCAATCAACATAAAACCTTTTTCACAGTTTGTGTTGTCTCCTCCTCATAGTGGAGGTGAATGAAGGATTCTTTGGTCAAAAATTCTCTTGCGCCCCCAGCCTCATCTCTCTGCGCCCACCCAGACATACTGCCGCACACTCCAGCGTATTCCCTCCTGCATGCGTGCTCACCACCTCCTCTCCTCACACTGTTAAAGACTTTTCATTTCTTCTTCTTCATTATCAGAGTTGAGAAGAATCCTGATAAGAAACCCAAACCATTTACCTTACTGATTATTAATTGATTATATTTTAACCTGACACATCCTGTGAGCATGCTCTATAGACCAGAGTTTTGCAGACATCAGTGGGTGCCATGTAATCAAAAGGAACATGAAACGAGTCAAACAAGTTCAGAAGTTTCAGGTTTGAACACCTCCTTGCTTTAGGACTTCTCAGAGACTTTAATGTGTATGTGGAAATTATACATTATAAGTAGAGTATGTGGCATTCTGTATTTCCCAAACTTATTAGACCATGGTAAAATTTTATTTTGAGCATCTCCAGGAATTTATGTTTGTCTGACACGCTCTGGAGAATGCTATTTCAGCTGAAACTCAAAGAAGTGTGCCTAAGCAAAGTGTGTCTAAGTTATCAGTTTACACTGTATAATGTAGTAGGTTGAATAGTGGCCTGCAAAAGATTTGTGCACGTCTGCACCCCTGGGACTTGTGGATGTGATATTATTTGGAAATAAGGTTTTTGCAGATGTAATTAAGGGCTACCCTTACATGAAACATAGAAGGGGATGACACAGAGATACACGGGTGAAGAAGGCCATGTGAAGAAGGAAGCAGAGACTGGAGTCACGTACCATAGCCGAGGAGTGCCAGGAGCCAACAGGATCTGGACGTGGGAAGGAAAGATTGTTCCCAGAGCCGTTGGAGGGGGCACGGCTCTGCTCCCACTGCTTTCAGATTCCTAGCCTCCAGAACAGTGAGAGAATAAATTTCTCTTGTTTTAAGACATTTTGAGGTAGCTTGTAGCGGCCCTCAGGACCTAATACAGTGCCCTTTACTTTTATTTGTGGAGTGTAATGACTTGAGCTTCGACTTTTTATTTTTCAGAAAAGATTAGGCATCAATAAGTACACAGATATTTTTGAAGGCAGGGCTTGACTCTGCTTTTTGATCAGTGAAAATAAGTTGATTTAATCTTTTTCACTTGGTTGGTTGGAGGGATTAGAAGAAAAATGTGAAGAAATGGCCATGGCTACTATCCAACAGGTGGTTCTTTCCTTTGGGTCTCTTTGCAGCATTTCCCCATCTTGGTAAGGGGCTGCTGCATCCGTCCTGTTTTCATCTTCCTCACCTGATCAATCAGAGATCCTGATAATGTTAACTTCCAAATATTGTTCCAGTCCCTCCTCTTATTCATCTCTTTACCGCAGTGCCTGAGTCCAAGCTTCATCAACTCCTGCCTGGGCTACGGGAACCTCCTGACTCACCCTGTCTTTACTCTTATTCCTCTAGAATAGACATTTTACACCCAGAGCATGTTGTGTATCCCCCTTTATCCCATCACTTTAAATACTACCATGGCTTCCCACTTGTCTTAAAGACCAACATCCTGAATATGTGCTACAAGGCCTGCTGTGGCCTGATCTCTGTTAGCTCCCCAAACTCATTTCACACCCTGTTCCCCTCTGCTCTCGTCTCTCTATCCTAGAGGACAGAGGAAATCCATATTGTTGAACCCATGCATAACTTCCATTCCTGCCTCCCTGGCCACCTTGTTCAGGAACCCAGTGAGCAAGCACGGGTTCCTGGGGGAAAGAGGCTAACAAACAACTGTTTATAGAAAGCCCCCTTCCAGTAGTGGCCCTTTGGTCATCATTCATGTGGGGCAAAAATATCCTTGCACTGCAGGACCATTCTGATAGGTCCATGTACAAAGCTCTTTCCCGAATCCCCTTTTCCTGAATCCCCCAAAGGACTCAATCCTCCCAAGTTCTTGGTGATCTGGAGGAATCATGAGTCACTGTCCATGACTAGGTATGCATTCTTAGGTCTTCTCTGCTTCTAGGCAAGGTGGCCCACAGGAAGAACCACTGGCCCTGCTCGCTGCAGCAGTTCACTGTTGGTCAGCAGATTGGATGGAGGTGTCTGTAAGTCAGGCTTAAACTGTCCTCTTGGTCAGGTGGTCGTAGAGAACTCCTCTCTGAACTTGAAAAGTAGGTTGACAGAGAAGTGTTTGGTTACGAGCCCTTTAGAAATGAGACTTCAGAAGCAGCCACACCGGGAGGGTGAGCCACCTGCTTATGCCTTCAGGATGCACTCAAACCTGATCTCATAAACATCACATCCACTTGATAATGGGTGCTGCTGGGCATACTTATATTAATGGGTTGTTAAATAGTGCCTAGTTTCCATGTCCCCTGGTTTTCTATTATAAGGCATTCAGTCTCAACCAGGGCTCAATAGCAAGGCAAGAGTGGTTTCTCAAAAATGGGAATCATTTAATTGAAAGTGTGTGATTTTACTACACAATCCCTGAGGCTGCTTTCTCCTTTGGAGATAGCTATGGGCTCCTTTCCATGGGCTACTCTGTTGTAGACAATTTAAGCCTCTTTGGACCCTCTGGGTCCGAAGTCCAGGGGTTTTGGGTTCCTCCTTACTGCGCAGTTGGGGAGCTCCCTGTTACTGGCATAGAGAGGATCCCAGCGTGGGTCTTTTTTCTTTCCTCCTTCCAGGGTTCCTTCCTTCCCCTTTGATTTTCTACTTTCCTTTACAGATTTAATGAGCTGTCTCTTCCTCAGTCTGCCCTGCTGACCATGGAAAGACCCTGTTTCCTTCTCAGTTCTCACACTTAATGCAATCCCTGCCCTTTTCTCCCCATACCCCAAGACTCCCAGATTTCAATTTTTATAATTCTGTCACTTTTGACATTATAATAGTTAGCACTTAATTCATTTTTTAAGTACTGTAACTCTTCCTTAATCTAGAGTCCTGGAGCACATCACCAATTCCCCTACCTCATTTGACCTTTGTCAGAAACTTTCTAAGTAGAATAGATGGATTGAAGCCACCCGTCCTCTTTGCTAATGAAAATGTCACATAATAAGTTGAATTTGCCTTGGGACTTGGGTTGCTGCTGAAACTGGGTCTTGGGACACACAATAATTGTAGGGGCCAGGATATCTGCTTCATTCTTATTTGAGAGTTGTTTCCTCTGAGAGCGGGACATACGTTTTCTCTGTTAAACTTTCCTCAAGAAGGGCCTGCTAGGCCATTGGTCCATGGCACCAGCGAGGCCTCTCACAGGAGGAGGGGTGCTTGAGGGCATCTGATCCAAGCTGGTTTAAAGGCCTGGAGACATGCACTGGCCCTTGCTCGCTGGGCAGCTTTGAATTCATGTTTCACTCTTCATGGGCTTACCAGGTTATTACACTTCATCTCTCTTCCTAAAATCCCTCCTCTTTCTTAATTTCTGTTCAGACAAAATACCATCCTCCATTATATATCCTTTTCACATATTTATGGGCTCATTTCATGAGCTTCCCATTTTTTTATGAACCATGCAGCTGCCCTTGTTTATCTCCCTGGGAATTTTCATTTCCTTTATTATAGTACTTTTATTCCTTGTCACTCATTCTGTTCACTCTTACACTTAATGCTGTGGCCCTCTGAGTCTCCAGACTTGGTGCACCGTCCTCAGGGCGGTCTCTGTAGATTTATGCCACCCCCGCCCCCCACAGTGGAATTATAGAATTTGTACATGTAGTCAAACAGTAGCGTTTATTCTTCTCCCTGGCCAAGCTCGTAATAGAAACTTCTTTCTAATTTGCTATTCTTGTTTGCCCCTGGGTGTCTTTTTTTGTTATTAGTTCCCTATTTCCTCCAGTCCCTTGGACATGGCACTCGGTTGAATGAGTTAGCATTTTTCATGTTGAGTTTTATTCAGCTCTATCTTCCCTATGTTTCTAAGCTTTTTTTTTTCTATTTTTGTCTTATTTTATGTTTGCTCACTGATATTGGCAACAGCTCTCAGATTAGTAACCTCAGGAAAATCTAATTAATTTGCTGGTCACTCTTTCTCCCAAACCTTTATTAGGATATAACAACTTAACACCAATTCCTCGGCACCGTGCTAGTCATTTTGCTTTCACACAAGTCTTTGAGGCAAAATGAGAAAGGACCTTGTAGGTGCATCTGTCCACTCTATTAATAGTTTACCTTGCATGTCATCTGGATCTGCTCATTTATACTTGCCCTTAGATTTTCCAGCTCTTTATTCACTTGTGTTTTCCTGTAAGAATTCTTTTTATAAGATTTTTATCATTTATTAATTGCCCACATTTAGAGGCTTTCCAAGTTAAAGATGAACTCCCCCCCATCTCCATAAATTGTCATTGAGGGGTCAACCAATATTTGTTGAGTTCTTATTATGCTTTAACCATGTAAATATTGTTTCATTTAGTGAGTAGCACTCCCACATACCACTTTCTGTACATTCTGAAGCTGAGGTGCAGAGAGGTTTAGTAAACTTATTAACTGGCATATGGTGAGAAGTAACTAAGCTGGGATTTGAACACAGGCCTTTCTGACTTCGTGGTCCAGGCAGCATCCAGTACACCAGGCAACCTTGGGGTGTCAGTTGGGCAGCAACACTACTCTCTGTTTCGTTGGCTCTTTGCCAGGGGTTTCGGTGTACCTGGGCAGAGCTGAGACATCCGGTGAGGAAGGTAGCCAGGGTGCTCCTGAGGATGTAGGAACCTCAGTGTGCTCTGGGGAGGGTTTCAGGAACTTCTGGGGAAGGCGATGCCTGGAAGGTTGGTCCAGAAAGCACTGGTGTGGCTGCCTCCTCCATTCGTGACCTCCCTTCATGACCTCTTAAGACTCCCCCACAATTTAACACAGGTCTTCTGACTGCAGGTGGCTCCCTGTGTCTGCTGCAGGAAGCTTTTAGCCTGTTTAGCACAGTATCACCTTGAGAATATGATATTTTTTTTAAGCCCTATTCTGGTGGGGCATGAATTTAGAATGACAGGAGAAAGCTGACATAGAACAGTATAAAGAACAACAGAGAAAAGTCATAGTAATTGTATAAAAGGTTGACTTTAGTGAACTCTGTGGAGGCATTTTGTCCAAACAGGCTCAGTACCTTGGACACTACCTCTGTGTTGTCAGCTAGGCTGCGGCTAGGATTCTCTTTCACACACACCCTCCTGCCACAGACCTTTCCCTTCTGGTCTACACTTGAGTGGTCCCTAGGGAGCCTCCCTGGCCTGGGGCCTGGAACTTACTCCCATAGGTCTAAGCATTGGACCAGTCCTGCCAGTTCTAACTTCCATGACCCAGGCAGCGACTTGGAACTAGCCCAGCCTAGGTCAGGTTTCTGGTTACCCTGCCAAACAGGAGGAGAGGTCAGGTGGATCAAGGTTTGGTTTCTTGGAACAGGAAGAAACCAAGGGCCAAGTGCTGGAGATGTGTTCAGTAATAGCTCAATAATCAGCATATACTGTTGAGCACTCACTATAGAGGGCATTTAAAATGATATAGGTGTCCCAAATAGGGTTGCCAGATTCAGTACATAAAAATACAGGACGCCAAGGTAATTTGAATTTCAGATAAACAGTATGTATTTTTTAGCATATGTTCCAAATCTGCATGGTAACTTCTCCTGGACTGCATGGATACTGTGTGGCTGTTCAGTGGCACAGTGGCAGCTGGCATCCTATACCGTGGATGAACTTGAAATATTGCATGGGACATACTTATACTAAAAAATTATTTGTTGCTTGTTTGAAATTCAAATTTAGCTGGGAATTCTATATTTTATTTGTTTCCCCAGTTCCAAAGGAAGATGCCTTAACTCAAGTAGTAAACGCCTCCTTGGGGAGATAGAGTCCCCTGCAAAGATCTTCAGCAATACTAGCGGCTCATTATAAAGCCAGACAAATGCCCTGAACAGTAAGCTCAGAAATATGACTTCTGCTAGATCGAAGAATACAGGACTTTAGTAGGCAGACATACAGTGTGCCCGGAGGGGGTGGGGGTGGCTTTTAGGTGGCTAAGTGGACCTAAGCACATGAATGGAGGTGGGGAAGCTCAAGACATTGTTAGGGGGTGTGAAGTAGGGCTGGGTAAGAAGGGAAACTGGGGATGGAGTGAGGGGAAAACTGATTTTGAACTCTGTTCTGGTGTTAGTGTGGGGTCATTAAAATCTTTAACTATGGGGAAGAAACAGAGTCATGTTTTAGGAAGCTCATGGTTTCTCCTAAGAGGAGCCCGAGGTGGAGAGAGGTTAGGTCATCTGCCCAATGCCAGACTTGTCGTGGAGAAAGGAGAGAAACCATGTGGCAGTGGTCAACTTCAAGTAACTAAGAATTACATATGAAAACATGGCTTTAGGGATTTTTTTTCCCCCTTTGTGCTCTTTTTCTAGATTGCACAGAAACTGCATAAGTGGCAGAGGTGTAAGTTGACAGCCTCTACCCTGGAAGAACTGGGTTTCTTTCTAAGTTTAGAGCTTAGGAAACATAAAATTCCATAGCTATTGAGAGTATTCCTCCCCATGTGCTGTGATGGCACCAAGGGAATGCATGTTCACCTGGTTCGTGCTGGCCTCCCCTATGGGGTTATCCAAGAGGGCCATGGAACCTTCACTGTTAAAAGAGTCAGGCTTAATCTACTAAACTGTTGTTATGGCCAGTGTAGATTGTCCTCCAGCCCACCTGTCTCTTTTCCAAACAGATATGTAGCACAGTAAGAATGTGACCTATTATTTTAGTGCTGCCAACTTTAAAACTGTTTGCAATCTGTGAATTTTATAGTGATTATGCTATTTCTGCTTAAGTGCGAGGGCAGTACTTTCAAGGGAGCCTCACGCTGTTTGGATAGTCCAGTGCTTTATGCTGTCCTTTTGTCTGGGCTGACCCTAAATTCATGCATCAAATTAACCTCAGGAAACATGAGCAAATCTCCAACCTTGTAATTTTCTGGGTGACTGAGATCGTTTTCACATAAGTATTTATAACTTTGTTTTTCATCCACAGGTTTTAATTTTTTTCCTTCTGTATTAACTAATAAATTCCTGTTGTCTGGATATGTCAGGCTAGAAAATCACCTGGGTTAGTGGTGCTGTAGTAGAGATGTAGTCATTAGAAGGGATGTTAGACTAAATGACTTTTAAGGGCCCTTCCATTTATAAGATTCTGTTATTCTATTTCCTTGGTGACTTAAAATAAAATTCTATGCTGATTTTCTCATAGTAGCCAAAAATTGTAATTGATGGAAGAAGGGCTTACAAATATTGACTGATCACACATCCTCTTTTGTGTAGGTTTTATGAAGTGATATATTATTGAAATTTGTCTTTTGATAAAAGTGATTTGATTGCTTAGCAACTGTTTATATAATATTGGCCAGTGAAAATTTTTGATGTTTCCCCAAGCCTTACTGTTGGAACAATGAATTGGTCTGAAAGATAATAGCATTAGGACTGGAAAAGACCGAGATGTAAAATATAGGAGTCATTCAGGGTAAGATATGAGAGACAAATCATTCTCAAAGAGTGGGCAGTGTTCCTCATGACTCAGAATCAGCTAGGAAGTTTAAAAAATACATAGGTTGCTAGACCTCACCTTGGAAATTTTTATTCAGTAGATCTGGGGTGTGATATTGGAATCCTCTCCTCCCCAGAGAAAGCTGGGTTCTGCCCTCTTTACCTGCTTAACAAAAATTGATCACTCCCTACACCTTCCAGTGCCTGTGATCATTCATGTGGGCTAGGGTTATCCTAGGAAGCAGCTGTTTCTCAAAGTCACAACCATGATTTGGGGAAACTGCTGCCCCTCCCTTTAGTTTCTATATCACCCCTGTGCCAGACCCCATGCATCTCACACCCTGTTTCTCCTGATACCCCTTCCCTTCTCCCCATGTATCAGTAAAATCAAGAAATTAAACCCATTAAAAAAAATTCCTCCATGCCATACCTTCCTTCCTGAATCTGCCCTTATAAGTAAGCCTTAAGAGGTCAGATAGGATCCTGAAGAGAAAGGTTAACGTAATGTTTTAGTCTCTTTGGGCTGCGATCACAAAATACCATAGACTGGGTGGCTTATAAACAACAGAAACTTACTGCTCACAGCTGTGGAGTCTGGAAATCAGGATCAGGATGCCAGCA
This sequence comes from Manis pentadactyla, assembly GCF_030020395.1. Classification (NCBI taxonomy): domain Eukaryota; kingdom Metazoa; phylum Chordata; class Mammalia; order Pholidota; family Manidae; genus Manis; species Manis pentadactyla. Next base: position 209,261,226 of record NC_080020.1, on the reverse strand, counting down.
TGGGCAGCTGTGGGCTCTCTTCTGGACTGCACACTTCTATCTTCATGTGGTGGGAAGGGCTAGGGCGCTCTGAGAGATCTCTTCCAGAAGCACGAATCCTATTCATGAAGGCTCCATTCTCCTGACCTAGTCATTTACCAAAGGCCCCACCTCCTCGTACCATCACCTTTGGAGGTTAGAACTTCAATGCATGAATTTTGGGGGAACACAAACATTCATATCATAGTACTTAAGCATGGATGATACCAAGTTGCAGGGTACTTTTACAATGTTGTATGTGTTACAGTAACTTTGTAAATCTGCAGAATAATGTATCTTTTCATTTTCTAGTTTGGTCATAGGTCATTTACATCGCTGCAGGATTGAAATCAGTGAGTAAAGATTTTTCGCTTTTAGTGTGGACCTTCCCCAGACTACAGAATGCACTGCTCCCATAATGCATTCTGTCCAAAGGAAGACAGTTACTCCCAGTCTAACTTTGACTTATGAAGGAGTTTGAAGACTTACGTTGACTTGTTTGTTTTCTTTTGGTTCAGGTTTCACTTCTTCCTCAGTAATTGCTTTTGGGAAAGACATTTAACAGAAAAGCAAACTGTTGCACCTAAAGATTGATTATACCATTTCTTCCATTTCTCTGTCCTTATCAATTTTATGTGACATATGTGAAAGTCAATACAATGTTCATTTTTCATGACTACATGAAGAAACTGCTCAGCTATAAGAACCTTTAAAAAGAAATCAGAGACTTTACCCCTTCCTCCTTAAATCACTATTGAACATGTTTTCCATTAATATTTTCTAATATGTGCACACATATTTTGAAAGTTTTGTTTTTTACTTTGAGTATTATGCATGGTTATTTTGGAAAATGTAGAAAAAATATTTATTAAGAAAATAAAAACCATTTGCAATCTCACCAGTGAGAGAGAATCATTATTAATGTATATATTTGTAATTCCTGATAAATTTTATGCTGGTATATACATAGAATATTTATTCTCTCTCTCTCTCTCTCTCTCTCTCTCTCTCTCTCTCTCTCTCTCTCTCTTTTTTGACACAAGTGATAGTATATCCCCATAACTCTACATTTATTTTAATTTACCCATACATCTTACAGTCACTCTCTGTAAATGGAAAGGTACTTCTTTTCTTTTTAAGGGACTACACATTATTCCATTGCATTGAAGTCCCCAAATTGATTTAACTGGTTTCCTATTGATGCCTATTTAAGTTGTCCACATGTTTAGTTATTGAAAATGTGACACTGATTGTCCCTGAACCTATATAACTTTTTATCCAAATGTGAGGTAGTATACCTGCAGGATGAAGTTGTACCAGGGTCTAAAGTTTGATGGATATAGCCAAACTGCCTTCCAAAGAGATTGTACAATGAATACTTCTATCAGCAGTGTTTGACGGTGCCTGCTTTCCTACACTCATACTATCAAATCCTTGGACCTTGTGTTCTAGTGGGTGACACTTGTTATTTAATTTGCGTTTCTCATTATGAAAGTGTTTGAACAACTTTTCCTTTGTTTAAGAACTATTTTAATTTCCTTTTCTCTACTTCATGTCACTTAGCCAGTGGTATCAGTTCCATGTCGCATTGGCCCGTCCATAGGGAAGCTCACAACTAAGCAGCTGGCTTCTCTCAGAGTGAGCAGGGGAGAGAGTGAGAGAGAGCAAGCAATATGGAAGCCACAGTCTTTCTGTAAATTAACCTTGGAAGTGACGTTTCATACTTTTGCTGTACTTGTTAGGAGTGAATTACTAAATCAAACCCACATTTGAGGGAAGGGGATTACACAGAACATGAATACAAGGAATCACAGCAGTCATTTCAAGGCCACCTACCACAGAGCACACGTTTCACTGCATCAACACTGGCACTGAATGTTTTTATGTTTTATAAACTTTTCAGTTTGGTAAGTAAAAATAATCATACTACTCAATAATTTATTTTTATTTCTTTTACTATTAATGAAAAGCAAAGTTCTGCTTATTACTTATTGGATGTTTCTAATTTATTCTTTAAACTATTCATTTTTCCCATAGTTTCCTTTAGTAGGTCTGAGTCTCCCCTCATTCATAGACTTGTAACACTAATTTAATTTGAAATTGTGACCTTTCTATAGAAGGATGAGTTCCCTGTAAACTTAATGGAGCTGAGGGAAATTCATATCTCATTTTGCTTTGTGGTTCAATACAAGTACTTGTTTCTTAACAAAAAGATTGACTATTAACTGTGGCTACCATTGGTGTTAATACTGAAACACTGAAGAAAAATAATGAAATATTTGACATTTATTCCACCAGCTGCCACCGGATTTGTAATGACATGTTGACATTTAATGGTTTTAACACTTGTTATAGATGATCTAGCAATTTGTAGGCTAATCATTAGCATTTAACTTTTTGATGCAAAACTGGTTAAGACTAATTAAAATGCCATGCCTAAGAACTTGCAGAACTATTAAAGCCTTTTCTATTAAAAAGCTCCGAGAAGGCCAACTCTTAGTTTTGCTTAGAAGATCAAGAATTAAATAGTAGTGAGTAATATCACCTACAACTGCAGGAAGCTTGTTATTTCCTAAGACAGTAAATACATCTTACATAAGAAAGAAAACATCACTTTTGTATCAAATCAGTCAATATGTGACCTTGGGCCAATCATTTCAGCCTGTTAATTTCTTCATCTACAAAAGGGAGACCTATGGCTTTGTTACATATTTGAAAATGCCATGAACATTGATGAAGCAATATCCATAAGACATAAAATTTATGGAATATTTGTTTTTGTGAGTCTCACTAAATTCTCTGCTTTGTAATTCAGCCCCCTCCATTGCTGGACAGCTTTAGTTGTAGGACAATTTTTCCTTATTTTAAACTAAAACCTGTGTTCTGCTAATTTCTACTCATCTATTGTAGTTTTATCCTCTGAAACCATGCTAACTTTAATCTCTATTATATGTAAACATGAAATCATTTCCTTACTTCCCCTCTGAGATTTTTAAAAATCTGTATTATGCAGTATTCACTTTAAAATAAAATTTGTTTTTTTATTTAGGAAAAGCTTAAAAGATCTGAAGGGACTGTCATTTTCTTATGTCAAATCATAATCAGTAAACCTAGTCAATCAAAAGTCAGCTACATGCAATGCTTTGCCACAGAATTACATGGACATTTGGTCATTACTTTTTGGTTGTTTGTATTACAGAGGAGGCAAATAATGGGGCCGACAGAAAACAAAAGCATTCTGACAACTGAGCACATGCTGAATTTGTAAGGTGAATTCAGCTCACAGAGAATGCCTTGTTCTGGCAGAGAGAGGACTCTGGCAGGTGGAAATGGAAGAACTGGAGGAGGATCTGCTTTACCTTTGGGGATGGGTGGTGGGCTGGGTGAAAATGTAGAGAAATTTCTAGAGCTATGGCCATAGTAAATGCTCACTATATTAATTGATCTTTTAGTATGACGATGTTTTATTCTAGTCTTTAGGGCTGCTGAAAGCACATAACTGATAGTACTGTTTTGTTACTGGTCATCTTTAATCTTTCTTCATGCAATTTAACTATTTCTATCAGTTCATATCTTTAAAATGTGTATTATGGATCAGACATTGTGCTGGGCCCTAGAGACATTAAAGTGAATTAGACTAGGTCTCCTTATTGAGGGAACTTGTATTATAGATGAGTGGCAAGTATGAAGACAAGCAAGTGCTGTCCAGAAGCCCAGGCCTTCCCATCGAGGTGGGTCACAAGGTAGACAGGGGGACCCTTGAAAGCTTTTCAGAGGGAGGCTGAGGCTGGATCTTGAAGGCTGAGTGAATGAAGAGAAGGGCTTCCTGGCATAGGGACAAGGATGCACAAAGGCAAGGCAAGAATCTACAAGGCCTATTTATAGACAACCACTGGTGATTGGGAATGGCTTCAGTTAGGGAACCAGAGAGGAGCAGTGGTGGGAGGTAAATCTGGAGAGGGAGCCAAAGGCCCTATCACACCAGCCATCTGCCAAGCCTTTCTTTTAAAGGCGTTGTATTGTGTATTCTTCTTGCATCCCGCTCTCTCTGCCTTAGACTTATGTTCTCATATTCTCCCACCTTGTTCCACTAACACCCCTGATTTGCTTGCCTCCAGGCACTACTTCTAAGCTCTCCTTCCTGTATGTTTTCATCCCTGCCCTCAGCCCCTAACTCCAGGCTGTTCATTTAGGCTTTGACCCTTGCTGTGGGCTTAGTGTGCCCAGGCTACTTAACTGGACTAACACTTGTTAGGTGGTTTGTGGAACTTTTAATTTGGAGCTGTATAAATCAGTATAAGTTAAAATTTTAAAACCTTCTAAAAATGTTCTATTTCTTTATGTAAGACAAAGTCACTAGTTGAAAGTTTAACAGTATCAGTACACTTTCATTGCAAAGGTCAGTAACACAACTCAATATTAGTTTAAAAAAAAGAATATGTGAGTTCATCTTACTGAAAAGTTCAAGTACAGATCAGCATCACTCATTGCCAGATCCAGGGCTCAGCAAATGGCAGCAGTGACTTTCTGTTTTGGCTCTTTGTTATTCTGTGCTGGCTGAATTCTCAAGCAGTCTCTCTCTAATTGGTGACTCCAGATTCATGGCATCCATCGAGTTAGCATTCTCAGTGCAAAGAGTGCTTCTTCCCAACAGTTTCATCCATCCTTGATTTGAGCTTCCTTGCCCTGGACCTTGTCATGTGCCCATTCTTGAGTAAGTTACTATGCTCAGAAGGATGAAACACAGCTAAGTGACAGGCCATTTCACATGTCTGTGTAAGGAGCTGGGGACTTTGAGATAGCTGATGTCTAAACCATATGCACAAAAGTGTGCAAGGAGTGGTTCACGTGACCATTGATAGAGGGAGAAATGGGTGCTTGGCAGGAAAACAGAAGGTGTCCATGTAGTTTGTACAATTGAAAATTCATTCTTTCATTCTGCAGATTTATTGAGTGGGATATTAAGATACCATGAAATATAAGCATGGTCACTGTCCTCAGAATGGTCATAGTCTCAAGTGGAAAAATATATGTCAGGTGCCATATTAATCAACAAGCAACAACTATGTATGGATTCCCTTTGTTCAGTCTTGTCTCCAATATTATCACAAGAAATTCCGTCAAGGCTTTGCTGAAACCAGTATGTACTGCAGATACTATGAACTTCAAGCTTGAAATGAAAATATAAATTAAATTTGTATTGCATTAAAAACATTCATAAAAATGTTTTGAATACTGTACCAGAGATTATGAATGAAGACTGGGATATACTCACTGGAGGAGAGCCAATGAGTAAACACAAGCTATTTTCCCATTATTTGGGTGGAAGATTGCAAAATCTGGGGTTCAGAACCTTTTGAAAGATAAACGAATATTAGTTTGGCAATCTTGTATGTAGAAATTGTCCATGGGATGGTTAAGAGTGATCATAATCTTAAGAAGTAAAAATGATCATAAGTGAAAATCATATAGACAAGAAAGAAAGAAAGAAAGAATACATGTGTTCCAGGAGGAAACATCTTTAAAACATTCTGTATTCAGTTGAAATTCTTATTGGTATGCTAAGGCACTCACGTGAAATATACTACATATTTGAAGATGTAATACACATTTTTGTATGCAATAATCCAAAACAACATGGCACCTTACATTTACCTAGGCCCATTTATAATCAGACCTTTTAGATGAGTGCCAAATATAAGTAGCTTTCTCAACGGCATACATCTTACCTTCTTGTTCTCATGGTTTAAACAAAATTCTAAACCTAAGTGTTACAGCTTGCATTTGAACTTTTTCGTTCTTGGCTTTGAGGATCTGCTAGGGAAAGTTTATGAAGAAAGAAATGCATAAATGTAACACTCTGGAAGAACACTGTTGTCCTGGTCAAGAATCTCAATAGAGAAGGCATAACCTGCTTTTCCTAACTTAGATTGTTCATGAAAAACATGTCTTTCTCCTTCCTCTTTTGTTTAAATTAAAGAGATAGAAGAGTATTTAAAAATATGTGTATAGTAAAACAAATACAGGGAAACAGTATACCCACCACCTAATTTGACTAATGGAAATTTACCAGTAATTTTGAAGGCTCCCTGTTTCTCTTCTCTGGCTCTATAAGTTCCTTCCCTCCCCTCCTCTCTCCTCCCCTCCCCTCCCCTCCCCTCCCCTTCCCTTCCCTTTTTCTTTCATAATAAATTATTTAGTTTTCCATGTTTTTGGACTTCACAAAAAAGAAATTAAGCTGACTTTTTGCTTCTCTTTTCTGTGCTTTTAATTTTTTCTTAACATTATATTCTTGAGATGTATCTATGTTATTGCATGTAACTATACTTTCTTCATTTTAACTTGTAGTTATTTCATTGTAACATCTGTACTAGCAGGCTTTTCAGATCATTCAGGTAGTGTGAATTTAGTTGTGTAATTCTTTTTTTTGTTTTTTTTTGGTAGTTGTGTAATTCTTGAAGGCTAACTTGTAATTTAAAATTTCTATGGCATGTCTTCTATGGCATCCCCTGACTTGGCTTTATCCTCTGTCCCCAGCACCCTAGGAGGCCAGGAAAAGTGAAACTCAAATTCACCAGTGTTGACATACTTCTGGACAAAATCTGGCTTTAGTGATTTGCTCACCTCTCTGAATTCCTGTTTCCACTTAATTTTTGGCCTCAGAATATTTCTTAGTTGTGTTATCTATTTGAAATATCTTAAAAGAAGCTTCAATAATTTATCTATTCTTTTTTAGTTGTCTTTAGAAGCAGAGTTGTTTGGGTTCTTAACCACCATACTGTTGGAAATGGAGTCCTCCATAGTCCTCCGTGGTCTCTTTATCTTCAATATTAAGACCTATAAACCATTTTGCCTTTAACAAAGGCAGACAAACATGAATATCTTCAGATATACCAGCGGGGTAGAGCTCAATGTGCCTGTTTGTTCTTGTCATAGAATAATGCATAAAAACCCATTAGGGGCTTAATGAAGTTTTTCATGCAATTATAATTCTGAAATCCAGTTTCGTAGGTAGTTTATCTGACCATGGATGATGTTTCAGCCTTTTGGCTTTGTTGATGAAATGGCAGCGAATTAAATTAGGTCTTATGGTCCAAACAAATTTGAAGGATTCTTTTCCCCTTTCTTCTAAATATTTGTTTGAAGTGAATCTCATATAATAAACATTTATTTTATAATATTAACTAGGAAGGTAAACAATGAATGAACAAATAAATAACTACCGTTCAGTAGTTCAGTCCCAGTTAAATGTACACAGGACAGCCTTCAACTGGTTATCAATGAATGAGTCAGGTTTATACCTGGCCTCATTCATCTTTCGTACATTCTGCAAACCTGACAACAGGGGAGGGTTGGGAAAAGAGGTGTTCAGTGAAACATTGTAAATACTTGCCTCACATCAGCCACTAAATTGAATTTCCAGCATAAATCCTATCCTGGGCTTCAACAGTGCAGTATTATTTGGAAAGGTACAATTGATGTAAAGATAAGTGCCAACTATTTATCAAGCCATACCATTCTTTTTCTACCAAGAGGTAAACAGGTTGTAGCATTTGCTGTCATGGAAATACATTGAATTTTCAAGGACTGCTTTCTAAAGTCTGGTTATGTTATTTGGAAACATTTTTGCCTGAAATTCTGGTTGTGAGTTGCTCTGAACAGGGTGGACTGTGAGGATAATAGGAACTGTAACTGTATTATAAGGACCTTAAAATCTTAAAAGCCTCAACTTGCCCTCAACTAGCTCAAGGCAAGACAGAAAGTTTCCTGAAGATGATAGAGAGACTGTGTCTATGGTCAGAAAAGAGTCATCTCAGTAACTGGCTATTAGATAGGTACCAGCCATAGTGACGTAGCAGGACTGGATTCCCAGCACACAGGCAAGTCTTAAACACGAGTGCATGTAGCATCTGAATATTAGTTGAGAAACACATTATGTTATACATCAGCTCCATCTAAGCTACTTCCTAAAGGGGTTATTCCTTCTACCCCATCTCCCATTCCTCTTAGAAAAGAACAGAGCAATTTTTAACTCTTTATGTTCTAAATCTTAGTGTATCTTTAATGGTAATAAAAACCATACCACTGTACTCATTCAGATGTGTTTGCACAGTGGCCTTTTCTAAGGAATTTTCCCATGTTACATGCAAAAGAGGTACCCAGAGTCCTTGAAGACCAGGTCTCCTACATTCTAGACACCAAGTTTTAAAGGTTCTGAACATCTTGGCTGCTAAATATTCATTCCTCATTTCAGTTATAAATAAAAATATTATCCCTGCTTTCCTTTCATACATTAGTTAGAGCTAGTGGCTAAGTGGAAAGATATCTGTTTGTAGGTTACCCAATTTATATCACCTCTAAGTAAGTCATTCATCTAGACAGCTCATCCTGAGTTTGGTCAAGTAATTGGTGAAGATTATATTATTCCAAAGCTATTTAGTTTTTTCTTTGTTCCCATTGACTGAGAATTAGAAGAGTAAATACATAAATTAAAAATAGTTATTTGTCTTTAAATATTCTTGGTTCGATAAACAAGTCTATAATCTGTTCAGTACAGAAAACTCTACCAGATGTTGCGTTTTGATCTGGCTGCTGAACACGACGGCGGTGGTTCTGACAGCTGCAGCAGGCAGAGCGGTGCAAAGATCCTCACGTTTCGTGATGATTTTGGTCTCTATCAACATCCACTGATCTGGGAAATAAGCAACTGTGATTATCAAATTTAGAGAAGAGTTCTGAAATAGGAGAATGTTTGAATCATTTGAAAAAGCACCCTTGTAGATAAAGTTTTGGCACTGTTTCACTTCAAGAGACAATTTAACATGATTTTGGGTTTCCTGAGAGGTTGTTGAATTGTTCTCGTAGACTGAGAAACACGTAGCAGCAACATGAGAGTGGCCAGGTTGAATATATTTTACTTGTCTATTTTATTTCCTTGACTATAAACAGATATTTGATATAGAGCAAGAACATCTTCAGCATTTACAGTGTCCAGTTTAATTTAGTTTGGCTGTTTAACTGTAATCTGTAATCACAGATTTTGTGTTTCCTGGGAAGGTACAGGTAAAATTCCAAATTTAGAAGATAGATGATACATATATTTGGCGGAACTGCTAATCTAGAAAAATTTAAATTCAACCTAAGATAGAGGAGAAATCCTAAGATGAGATCATACACATGAAGAGAGGCAATAGAGTCAAGGATTAACCCATTAATTCTCAGATATGTGAAGCAAATTTAGATACTGGAAACATGGCTTGGGTGGGTTGTGGCTAAGAATCTATATGCACCAAGGTCTTAACAATAAAAACTGGTTAGCCTGATTTTCCAGTATTTATAATGTTATCATTTGTGAGGGTAGTTTTTCTCAAGAGGGTGTTGAGTAGTGATAAGAATAGCTACAATATTAATAGTTACAGATAACTTTTACATTCAGAATTTAGTAAGTTCTACTTATTGTCACTTTTTTTTTTTTGAGAGGGCATCTCTCATATTTATTGATCAAATGGTTGTTAACAACAAGAAAATTCTGTATAGGGGACTCAATGCACAATCATTAATCAACTCTAAGCTTAATTCTCAACAGTCTCCAATCTTCTGAAGCATAACGAGCAAGTTCTTACATGGTGAATAAGTTCTTACATGGTGAAGAGTGCAAGGGCAGTCATCACAGAAACTTTATTATTGTCACTTTTTTTGTTCTTTGCAGTAACTCCCCAGTATAGGTACTTACATGATCTCTATTTTACAGGTGAAGAAATTGAAGTTCAGAGATGCTATGTAACTTGTTCAGCTAGGAATAAGGAGCCAGGATTTAAAATCTGGTACTTTTTATAAAGCACAAGATTACAGAATCAGTGGATTTAGAGAAGCATATTCTGGGACTAGAGCACAGAGTGAAGCTTGGGGTAATGGTCATTTGCTTAGATGGCACACTGAAAAGGATGAAGCAGAGTATGGAAAATAATTATATGGGCCTTATTATGTACCAGGTAGGTTCTGCAAGAGTGGGATACCCAAGGCTGTTTAGAGGCAGTGAACCTGTGGAAACCTGCTCTTTACTGCTGTGCCTCATTTCTTTGTGTGGGACGGACCAGCTTTTAGAGTGTCATATTCCAGTTACCCCAGACCACTGGTGTGATGGGCTGGCATTAAGGACAATGAAAATATGCAAAATATGCTTTTATGAGTGGGCCTCTTATGAGCTGTCAATCTTTTTTTCCAGCAGTTCCTCCCCCTTTCCTACCCCTCCCCTCCCCTTGTACTTCTAGTACAATTTCCCACTTACTTGTTTTTAAACTTGCTGTTTTTGTTTGGAGACAGATCAACTATCTTTCGAACTCCTCCTTTCTTGTAAGTCATTTGAAATGCGACTTCAGTTGAAAAGCTTTTGCTGACTCCCCATTAGGGAAGGCTTCAGTGCTCCGACTGAGGTTTACACATTCTTCCTTTAAAGCAATCAGTTTGCTTGTCTCTTTGACTTCCTGCCAGGTTGTGTACTCTAAGGTGAGAGGTGTTGTTGTTATTTTATATCTTAGTGCCTTGCACATGATTCCCCCTAATAAAAAATGTATTAAAGTTCAATAACTGAATGGATCAATAATAGTTGGAGGGAGACTAGTAAAGTGCCATAGTAAAGAGGAATTTGGGTGAATATTCACATATCTAAAAGCAGATCTGGTGAGACAGGTGGGTGTGGATGAAGGTGAGAAATGCAGAGGGGATAGTCATGTGGGAACAGTCAACAGGCTACACAGCCAGGTTGAAATTATGAGTCGTACATACATTGTTCAAATTATAAAGCAGGCAAAACAGCAAAATGTACCAGCGATAACACTATTCAACTCTTTGGTGAGCTGCTCAGAATTTTATGGCGCTAAAAGCAGAACATCTGATTAATGTTTTACAATTTCAGCTTTCAAAAGACAGAGGGAGTAACGGGGAAGGCCGTTCAGGATGTTAACAGCACTGAAAGGCACAGTGTGGGAGAGGAAGGGGCTCTGGGGGAAGGACAGTCGGCAGTCTTTGCAAGAAATGATTACCTTTATTTTTCTAACCATAAAAATTATACACACATTTGTAAAGACTAGAATGTAAAGAAAAGAAATATATGAAAAGAGAAATAACCCCAAATCTCCTTTAATCCTTTTTATTACTAACGTTTGTGGTAGTTCTTAAGGTCTTTAAAAAATATGCACACACACACACACACACACACACACACACACACACATATATATATATATATATATATATAATATAAGCAATTTTTACACATTTGGGATATATGGTTTGGTAACGGTTTTAAAAAATGCTATTTTGAGAATAATTTTTTTGTATTTTAGATCCCTTTATAAATCTTTATGGATAAATGATCTATGGATATATGTCAGGAATAATTAATCTCTTAATGGATTTTTGCTATAATAAGTGATGCTACAATGAATATATTTAGGACTTAATTCATATTGGTAAGTATACCTTTTCTGGATGAATTTCTAGAAGTGAAATTATAGACAGAGCATGACTATTAGGCTCTTTGTATATTTCACTGAAGTTCCTTTCTTGAATTGTACTCCCACTGGTGGAGTATGGAAGCGATGCTTTCACTTGGCCTGTACATGAACACGGTGTATACACACACACACTCACACATAATACTAATAAATACATTATATGTGTTTTGATTTGCATTTTCATGATTATTAAGAGTTTCTTTGATTACAGAAGACATTAAAGATTGCAGAAAGTTCAATGCACTTGTTAGCCACTGAATTGCCTCTTTAGAGCTTTCGCCCATTTTTTTTCTTTCCTGACTTATTCACTTTTCTTATAAATCAGTGTATACTATCGGGCTTCTTTGGATTTACTGTCTTTGCTCTTTACTTGGCTTCTGCATATAAAAGGAAGGAACGGGAGGTGATCCAGCAAGTCAGAGTCCTCCCTCCTCACAGATACAGGGGGGAAGGCGTGGCTATTATAAATCTTTTATTTCTATCATCGTCACTTTTTCTGACATTTGTGTGGTAGGTGGAAAAAGAGAAACTGAGAACTCAAGTGCGTAGTTGGGGAACTAGAAGAAAGCAATGAAGGGTGGTGAAATATGCTACCCTAAACATGCCACTTTAGCATAAGGATTATATTCGAGCTAAAGGTGCTTGAAAAGCAGCAGGTGTTGGAGGGATACTCTGCCTTCTTTTCTTCCTGAAAGCAGAGTTATAACTTCCATATCAAAGGTGGTCTCACTACACCAGGAGGAAAAAAACATTCTTACCACAAGAGGTGGGAGTCAAGGCCAGGAGAATTTGTACAAACAGACCTTGTTAAAATAACTTATATTTTTCTTTAGTCTGCCCATATACTTTTAGTTACTTTATCACACTTGCTTCTCTTTGTTCAACCTAATATATAAGCACTTGGGTTTGGCATCTCTTGGGGTCTCTATTCCAGGGCTCCCATCTTGTATAAAACTTACATTAAATAAATTCGTGTGCTTTTCTCTTGTCATTCTGTCTTTCATTTCAGAGCCCTAGTAGAGAACCTAAGATGGGTAAGGGAAAACTTTTCCCTCCCCTCCAGCAATGTAGTGGAAAACAAGTCGAGAGTCCCAGGAAGGAAGGTGTGATCAAGAGTGATACTGCCCTGGAGGAGTAGCCATGGGATGTAAGAACAGTAATGAACACTAGGATTGTTATCAGTAAGAGTATCTGTGAAGAACTTAGGAAGTTTCATTCATTGTTTAGTACTTTATATATTCTCCCCATTTAAGTTTCCACCACAATTCTATGACATGGTGCTATTTTCCCATTTACAGATTGGAAGACTGAAATTTATAGAGGCTGAAAATTGTGTTGTGATCCTACCATTAATATAAGATTCAAATTCAGATTTTTTCGAATGTGAATTCCAAATATAATACCACGACAACACACTGTATTGTGATGAAAAGCAATGAAAGCGTTTAGGAGCTCGGTTTACATAAAGGCTCCTTTTGCATTGCTGAGCTCTCCACCGCAATTTATTTAGGCAGACATGAGATAACCATCTATTAGCAATGTCATAGAAGGGATTCTTAAATGCAAAGGAACATAGAAGTTTCTCCTGAAAAAGTGTAATTGTTGGGTTTGGTGGTCTTCCCAAAGGAGAGGGAGATACCCCTGTTACAAGAAGGTAACAGTTGTCATTTTGGACATCTCATATTATTTCCAGCGATATATGCACATCTCTGGCCATCATATCTGGAGGCATTTTGTCTTTTCATAAATTATATCCACACATGAATTTTTAAATAAGAGGTATAGGTCATTAATGTTCAGTTACTGGTTTATAGGACAAAGTTTAACATTAATGTGCAATTGACTCCAGGACTACAACACTCTGAATGGGAGAAAATAGTCCATGTTTATATTCTTGGATATATTTATTAGACTGACCTCCGTTTTACTGAATTTATAGCCATGGAAGTGTTTCAGCTTGTGTGTTTCTCTGTATGTAACCTTTATAATTTAGATAGTGGTGAATGATTGGTGGCCTCACACTTACTGATATTTGTAGCTGCAAAGACCTCTGCCTTCCTGTAAGTGGCAATTATATTTCTTTAATCAATTTGAAGCACATTCTGGATTCACTGCAAATCTCCTGACAGTGGACTCTGTTCAGTACAGGTCAGGAAAAAAAATAGCAAAAATATAAAAGACCAAATTATGATATCATCAAATACAGTCAAAACAAACAGCTGATTTCCATTTGTAAGTTCAAATAATACTGTCTATGTTGTCTGTCAAATACATTCAAAAGCTATATAAGCTGTATGAAAATAGTTATTCATAATCTATAGACAGCAAATTCTTGAGTGCATAGACTGTCTTATTTATCTCTGTGTCTGCAGCAACTTCCACAAATCCTGGCATAAAATAAGTACTGAATAGATGTTATAGACACATACACGGTTTTGATTACAGAGGAGTAATATTTAATCTCATCTGTGACTATTAAAAAGTATGTTTTGATTTGTGATGTAAAGTGAACCAATTAAGATTTTTCCATTGAATTTTATTAGTCATGTGTTTGAGTGATGACCATTAAGGAGATTTGGTTAAGCAAATATCAATCTGTGATTTTAGTGGGGATATTAAATTTTAATTTCTAGTATTACTAAATAACAATGTAAAAATATTATCTTTTAAAAAACATATTTTGAGGGTAAACAATAGTTGTAAGTCTGAAAGGAGTTAAAAAATATAGAGATTTTCCCCACTTCTTGGGGGCCCAACCAGCTAGATTGGACTGAGGTTGTAGATGTGTTTTTGTGGCTTCGTGGGGGCTTCCTAGTGGGAGCTTGGGAAGAAGGGGCAGGGCGGAGCTGGGGACCAAAGGAGGGGCAGGGCACCAGGAGCAACTGAATGCTACCCTGTTATCCTTCTCCACTCCCTCACTCCCTCTCTGTGGGAAGAAACTCCAGTCCCATGAATATGGACACCCTGCACCTAAAGATAAGGAACTCTCAGACAAGTTTGGCTCTGCTTGACCCCATATCAGTTTGGAGGGGAAGGCTTGGACAGATGGCCGGGGGATTCCATGAAGTTCAGCCACTGCAGGTGAGGCCTGGCTGAGAACCCACGGAATGGGCTCTTCTCCTGAGCCAGGCGGCCTGGCTGCCTCTGACCCAGACAAGTGAGCTGCTTTCTTTGGGCCAGTGTGCTATTTGCTGACCTAGTTCCAGTCCATCTGGACTATTTCTGCCCAGAGGGAGGCCTTTTACTGCTGTGGTGGGGTGCTGGATGGAGAGAGGGCACTGAGCTCAGAGCCAGGTGGGTCTCATCTGGTGCCCAGGGTCCCCAGGATAGGGAAAATTATATTTCCTTTAAGGCAGCCCCAAGCCCAATGAGGAAATATGTGCCTTACTTGGGCACCACCTCCCCTGAGGGAACTCATTACAGCTCTGGACCTTGGTCCTACGCTGTAAGTCCTGACAGCTCTCAGGAGTTTCATCTGACCAACAGCATCCCCTCCTCCCCCAGTTCTGTAGACCCAGGCTCACGCTCTTCCATAAGATCACAGAGTGAGTGTTATGTAAATATTATAAAATACTTCAAACACCCAGAGTATCATAGAGAAACACATTAACCAACTACCCATTGGGTCATGTCTATTTATTTTGCCATATTTGTGCTTTAGGTTATTTTTTTTTGCAGACTTAAAACACAGAGTTAAAGTACTGAGTGTCTTTCACTGAGCCTGTTCTTCCTTCTGCCCCACAAGAAACCATTATCTTGAATTAATGATTATCTTTCCCATGCATGCTGTTAATTACTATTACTATACATTAATGATATGGAGCACTGTTTTTCATGTTTCAAAAATTTATATAAATGTATCATACTTATCATTTTACAATGTGCTTTTTTTAGCTCAGCATTTTGAAATTTGCACACGTTGATACTTGTAGCTGTAGTTTATTCCCGTTAAAGTATTATGTAGTATCCTATTATATGAATCATTAGAAGGGTTATAATATTTATTCAAAGGAAGATCTGTTTTCCTTTCTAATTATATTTTTAACTCTAAAATGCTCCCAAGTTATTTAGAGGCTATTCAATTATTGAGACATGTTTGAGTGCTTCTGTTCAAGGAATATTTATATCATGTCTTCCAGCTTGTGAAGCCCCATGTTCAGTGCTGGGACATAGAGATAGGTATGGCATGGCTGTGGTATAAAGGGGAAGACAGATACATAAACAAGCGGTGATTCTGCAACCTGAGCTAGGCTGTGTTGGGGCACGTACAGTGTGTTTTGTGACCACAGGGGAGGGATGGGTGAATGAGGGTAGAAGGACAGCAGTTAGGGAACACTTCACAGGGGAAATGACATCTGAGCTGCTTTTGAAAGAATGAATTTCCTGGGAACTAAGTAGGGGGAGGATTACCCTTATAAAGGGATTAGCGCCTGAAAGAAAGGGGAGTTTTGAAAGGGAATAGTAGTATCAGTAATTTGCAGTTAGATTAGTTAGCTAAACTAAATAACTGAGCAGGATAATCTGGCTATGGTAATTTCCCTTCCCTCAGAATCAGATGGATAAATAGTGCCCACTGTTCATAGCAATGTGGAAGCTTTGTATAACCACTGAGAAATGTGAGTGTATGTGTACACCTGCATCACTGTGGTTTTCTAATACTCTCCTATAGTCCCTTCTTCAGGGCTTACAACTTTGCTTCGGGATCCAATAGATCTGGATCGAAAACCCAGCTCTGCCACATGGCTGGGTGTGTGACCTTAACTCTTCTGAGCCTCCATTTCCTCGTCTGCCAATTGGAATAACGGGTCCCCTGCCCTTGCAGAAGTTAGGAAAGAGAAGGCAGTGTAGTCATTGACTCTCCAGGCGTTTCCTCTCCCTTGGGCGGCTGGACTCCTGCTCTGCAGGGCTCTGTAACCCGACAGGCAAGACTGCAGAGTCCTTGACATTCTTGAACTCAGTTATAAGGGAATGGGATGGGCTACTTGTTACAGTAGTTTCCACAAATTTGAGTATAGACTATTGATAGGGATCCTATGAAAACAGCTTTTCTTGCTCAGAAAAGCTAGGTTAAGTAAAGTGAAACTATATTCTTAATTGCCTGATTTCTGAAAGATGTTAATATATTCATGAATATTTTGAATCTCTAAGAATGAGGTCACAGTGTAGAGCATTCCCAAACTTATTTGACCAGGGAGTCCCCTTTCAGGGTACATATACTGCTGTCTTCCTGAACTACAGTGCTTCACAGAATAAGGCTTGGGAACTAACTTAGTGCATAGCCAAGACTTCATTCAGTGGCAGGACGTGAAACTTCTCAGTTTCATCCTTGGATCTTACAATTCATTTTTTCCACCCCTCAGAGTGACTCAGAGAAAACATTAGAGGAATCATGTTTGTCCTTTGAGATGTTAATTTCTGAGTGTTGGTGATATTTCAGAAAAATATCTCTGGTTTTCCTTATTAGTCTATTATGACTTATTCCATCCTGAAATTTCTCTAAATCCTTGAATCTATTGGATTTTTTCAGTATTAA
Source organism: Manis pentadactyla (assembly GCF_030020395.1). NCBI lineage: Eukaryota > Metazoa > Chordata > Mammalia > Pholidota > Manidae > Manis > Manis pentadactyla. The sequence goes on along the minus strand of NC_080020.1, from coordinate 209,244,159 downwards.
TCAGTATAACTGAAAAAGTGTCCTGTTTTGTAAATATAGTACTCCTTCTTGCTTGTCTTCAAGTTTCCTGTCTCAACTCAGTTGTGCCTCATTTGAGCATTTTAGGATTCTTCAATGTTTTCAAGTGTCAGTTAAGGATCTCTCATCATATCAATAAATCAACTGATCAAAAGGACCCTATTCTAAATTCCTCTGATGTGGCATCTCAATAATAGCAAAATTTCTCACTTCCTAAAGACATTCAGAAGGGAGAATACATTAAATATCAATGATGAGGACAAAATATGATCTTTTTCTATTTATAATTAATGATGTATTCCTTATTTGCTTCCATAAAGGATTTTAGTAGTTTACAAATAAAGGACATTTTTACAATTACACTTTTAAGCAGAAAAAAGGCAATTAACAATAACTACAATGAACTATGCAGATGGGGGGAAATGCATGTATGTAACTCTGGAGGGAAAATCTGTCTTCCAGCCCAGGGCAAATTACCTTTGAAACCAAAATCAGTCAAAGGGAGAAATAAAGTGGGAGAAATCTGTTCATTGCTTACAAGCAGTTGTCCACTTCTGCTCACCCATGCTTCTCATGAGCTGGCTGCAAAAAGGGGCTCCACCCAACCTCTCCAGTCCAGATAGGCCCTTGCTACCCCATGTAATCACCTACTAAGATGGAGACGGACTACTTCTCTCCACCCCTTGGAAACACCTACTGATACGGAGATGCATTAAGGCAAGGTGAGAGATTTTGGAAATATTGCAATTTTACCCACAGTGTTTCAAAAATGTAGGTTAGTGTTGTTATAGCAAATAAAAATTAAATTTGGCTCAGATCTTCCTGGCAGTCAAGGGGAAAAGAGAGGAGTGGGTCCAAGACATCATGAGGTTATAATTATATCTATCTATCTATCTATATAGATAGATAGATATAATTATAAAAAATTATATAAATATAAGCTTTAATCAGCAAAGTTATTTCTTTGAGGGCTTAGCTAATGAGATGAGAATGCCGTGCTCCCTGGTAGACTAACTGGGAATGGAGGTAGAATTAAGAATTCCCAGAAGAATGAAAAGTTCATATATCCCTTGGGCTTTGATAGTGTTCACTGGGCAGAAAAAACACCCAGTTGAAGATGCTTTTCTTTAAAATTACCCTGTTAGATCGCTTAATCTCTTTGCCATGAGCAACCTCACTGAGGCCATGCACCAAACAGATAGGAAATACCATGGACTTAACCTCTGTTCACTGCTGGAGGGACACATTCAGGCTCTTTTGGTCAGAAGATAGCCCCACCTGGGCCATCTCTCTGTTTTTCACTGTACCCCAGATAACACCATGAAAACAATTTAGAAACCAAGGTTCTAAGGTTGCCAACTTGTTTGTCCAGAACCCCTTGCTGAGCCCTTGAGCATCCGATTCCTGGAGTCTGCATCTGCAGGTGAGAAGCATTCTTATTACTTCTTGAGACCCTGAAGGACACCATTCACTGGCCCACCCTTCTACATTTGCTACTACTTTGATGCTTAGAGTCATCTTCCCATGGATATTTCTCTGAGCTGGACATTCAAGTACCACAGGTAGATCAGTAATTTGATGTCCCTTGGAAATAATCTTCTTCAAGAAGTCATTCATTATTTATTTAAAGGGGAGGCAGGAAATGTATGAGGGAAGGGAGGGGAGAAGGAGATTCTCTGGTAGTGGTATTCAGCCTCCTTTGTGGTCAGCTCTGGCCCCAAACATTGACATCAAACCTTACAGGGAAAGCAAAACTGTAGCCAACAGGATGCTTCAGAATTCAGTGGTAATACTGATTCCTTAGGTTTCTGGGGTGTGCCTCCTGGAGGCCCCATCCCAAGTGGCTTATCAGAAATTCTTTCCAACTACTTTATAGTGTCCCTGAGAGGACTTCTGGTAAATACAAGCTTCTCCATTTAATTACATTTCCAGTGATGTTTTAATGCCTCTTACTGATTGGTGTCCGGGTCAGTTGCCTGCTGGCCTACCTACCCCTTTATCTATCTTTGGTAGGCCTAGATGGAAATTTCTTTGGGATCTTTTACATCTAAGTCTATGAACCTTTAGCTAAACTGAAATCTACAGAAATCAATAAAATTCCAACAAAGGGCAGTAGTGAAGCCACATTTCAGCAAATGAAACATTTAAAAGCCTTGCCTGAGGGAAGTATAGAAGAAACCTGGACTTTTGCCCCCAGTTGCCTCTTCTTGAATACACTTTTGACTAGGGGAAAGAAAACAGAAATTTGGGCAGTTTAGAAACCAACCAGTGTGTAGACAGAAGCAAGACATAAACATGTACATTAACACAGGATAATCTACCACAGGACTATTTCTCTGTCATTTGGGTGAGTGCCACCTAGTGGGGGTATAAGGTTCCTTTAAACCAGTTAAGTGAACATGTCATTTTGATGAGCAATGTCTGTTGTATGCCAGGAAAAAAGTAGTAATACTTGGGAAAATCAAAATCAGTGAACATTGTAAAAGGAAGACTATTGGAAAGAAATTTTAATGACATGAGTTTTGGTTTTCAGATGGAAAATACCTTACTGTCATATGGTTTGTCATCCATCACTGCCATCCCACACCCAGCACCATTGGAAAATTCAGTTTGTATGATCTAGATGTCAAGAACTAGAGGTACACATGCTCTTTGGTAAATGTGGAGAAGTGAAGAAACAGGCCTGCTTCTTTACCTACTTTAAAGAGATGTATACTCAATTTTTCTGAATGTTTTGCCTTAATGTAAGATTTTAGGAGACAGAAAAGGTCTTTTTGTTCAGTATAATGGATCAAGTTGACTGATAATTGGGAGCCCCATCTGTAAGAGCCATGCAGGTGTTCACTCATCTGTTCATTTACCCACCTACCCATCAGTCCCTTCCTTTCATCCTCATCCTGACTGGGGATGTGTGTGTGGTGCCCCCTGGGACAGGTACCAAGAGTATGACGGCATACACCTTGCTCGTAAGGAATGCCCAGCTGACTGTGTGCCACCGACTCTTAAATGACAGAGCATGTGCTTTAAGGAATTGAGTATAACTCTCTAGAAGAACTAGAAGAGAGATCTTTTGTCTTTTCTCTGAGGAAAAAATGTGAGGCACATGTGTGGGGAGGAGGTGGGAGCAAAGACTTTTTTGGGGAAGAAAATAACACATTTTGAAGGATACACCGCAGTTAGTCAAACCTAACTTGCTGTCTTTTAATGTTTTTGGCATTTATAGATTATAAAAATAATATCTAATGAGGGAAATGTGGAAAGTATTTTCTTAAAAAAAAGACCGAATGGAAGCCTGTTTCCCAGCTCAGGAAGTCCATGCTCTCCTCCTAACACTGTCACTTCAGTAATCACAGCTCCCGGTGAGCCTCGGTGAGACGAGGTCTGTCTGTTGGCTCTGCTGGCATGACCCTTTCGTTTGTTAGAAGTAGAACCTGAGGCTCTGGGCTGGGGGATGGGAGCCGTGAAAAGGCATGTCTGCCGACACGTGCCTTGACAGCCCAGCTGGGATCAAATCCTCTGTCTCCTAACTCCTAATCTGAAGTCCTTTCTGCTCTACCACACAAATTGCTTCAAATTAAATTTCAACCAGAAAATTCTGGAGACTTGATACCTATAGTTTCCATGATTATACCGTCTTTTATGGGGTCTTTATGATGAACTGGTATCAGAAAGCAAAGGTGTGTACCTAACTCGAAGGTGACTTCAGAGTGTGGTTAATCTCCTGTGTTCAATGAGTTTTTTAAAAGATTCATTTTATTGGACCTAAGGCAGTGTAGAGCACTGAGTTTATTTGAATGCGATAGTGCTTTTTAGGGAATCAGGTCCAGTCTATTTCTGATTCCCTGAGGCTAGATTCTATTAGGCCTTAAAACTCAAATTTCAGGCACCTTGCACTGATGAACACAGGGAACATCTGCAGCAAGTTTCTAGCATTATAACGGCTGAATACTGATTATTGTTGGAAGAGCTGGGCCCACAATGCTAATGGGCGAAAATGAAGAAGCTTTTGTTTCTAAAAATATATCAGTACCTTTCTTCTACCTTTCAGTTGGGCTGACATGGTGGTGGATGATTTTGATTAATACAGAGTGTAAGTTTTCAGTTTGATTTCTTTTCACTCTAGAGAATTTATAGGGCTTAACAATAGATATGCTAATAAGTACAGTAATGGGGCATCTACCACATTCCAGCCACTTTTTGTGTATAATTCCAATCCTTACAGTGACCCTGAAAGTCAGTAGTATTATCTTCATTTTATAGGAGAGAACAAGGCTCACAAAGTTTAAGAACTTTTTCTCAGGTAAGACAGTTGGAAGGTAGGTGGGGCTACCAAATGAGGCCCGAGTGACTCTGTGTATGCCCTTTACACAGCTCCAGGGGTTGTCGAACTTGTTTCTGTATCCTCAGGTCCCAGCCAGTTCGGTTTAGGAAGTGCACAGCCAGTTTTTTGAATGGCTGTAGTGACACAGTGAGGGTTTTTGTGTTAAAAAATGGTACGTATCCAGATAGGTCAGCTAGGGATAGTCCCTGAGTGTGGTGTGTCCAGCCTTGGCCAGGAGGCTGCCTGTTCTTTGCTCTGTACTTATTTTACTTGAAGACTGGGGGCAGCCTGAGGCCAACTAGTGTCCATTTCAGGTAGAAGAAGCCAGGGGCCTGCAGGGGAATCTCTTTTCTGAGAGAGCAGCCGTCAGTGTGGCCTCCCACTTGGCGTCCAGAGCCTTTCTGCTCTCTCTCTGCGCCTCCTGATCCTTCCCTGCACAGACTTTACCTTTTACTCTTCCTTTTGCCTTGCCCGCAAGGCCTAGATGAGAAGCTTGGTCCAGACTGAGGGTAAGCACAAGCTCTGACCTGCTTTGTGAACTGATGTATATTCCCTGAGAGATGATTGTTCTCAGCTAGCTTCCTTCAACTTGTTAGATTTCTGGCTTTAGCCATTTTTCATTTGTTCTGCCCAGCAGTTCCCCATAACCCAGTGGCAGGGGGATCAGAAGGAAGACTTGATACACAGAGTAATAGGAGGAGTTGGAGGGCAGGAATTTATCCTTGAGTGGTAGGAGGGGCCAGGAATTGATATGACATGACAGGAGACTTTAGGGGGATATGTGGGGATTGGTTTAGGGGACAGAGTCTATTGCCATTAGAGATTGAAGAGCAGGATGAATAAAATGGGTGTTAGGACTTTTTTTGGTTGCAAGTTATATAATCAAATTTTGGCTAAGCTGAGTAAAAGAGGACGGTACTTGGGTTTCTCACAATATCCAAGGATGGATGCAGCTGCCCTCCGGAACTTGGGATGTGAATGCTACTGCTATGCTCCACATCTCTCCTCTGAGCCTCTTTTTGCCTCTCCGCCTTATTTTCTTCCCTCTGCAGCATCTGGTTCACAGGGCAGGAAGCACAGACACTAAGATGATCCTAGTGTTATATTACAAGTCAAGTAACTGAGAAAGGGGCTAACCTTTTTGTTCTTTACCTTTGCATTTCCCTCCCTTCTCTCACTTTCTTCCTTTTTTCCCTTCTCAAGTTTTGTAATTTTCAGGAATAAATAATCAAACCAGCTTGGGTTAGATGTTAACTCTTGGGCCAGTTAACTGTGGCAATAAGAATAGACATACCATAGAAACATGGCAGGTTTTGCTGCTGTTATATGGTTCTAATGATTTTCTAGAAAAGTGGTGCAAGGGAAGAAATTAATAATTACTATTCTCAAAATCCAGATCTGATAGGAACAGGCCAATGGTCCAATAAGAGTATCAATTAATATGGTGATAATATTTAATAATGAAAACAGCCAACTTTTACTAGGCCTAAACAGTACTGTGCCAAGTATTGTACATATTTTTCTCTCTATATAATATAATATCTAATATATACTATATTAGGTATAAAATCTCATTCAATCATTGCAATTCTGAGAAGTAGTTGTATTATTCTCATTTCATAGGACAGGAAGTAGGCTCAGGATAACCACACTGTTAACTACTATACCTCAGTGCCTCGTCTGATGCCTGGCCAATCATAGAAATATAGTATGAAGTATTTGATAAGGTTTATTAAGTTCTAGTTCAAATTATCTCTTTACAGTGCTCTTGTGTGATCAGCAAACCAAATAGTTGATAGTTTAAAAAAGCAACACACAACAAACACTGCAAGGTACATTGGTAGTGCTCTGGGATCATGCAGTATCTTTTGAGTGTTTTAAAATTGTCAGCTGTCTATTTCTACCCCAGCTGGATAAAGCGAGACCGAGACACACATATACAAAGACCTAATTAAGTCCTGCACAAACCTGATGCCAAAGTGAAGAATACAATTTAGGTTTCTAATTGGCCAGATTTTCTGAGGCCCCAGATGCTTTTCAGTTGAGGAACTATATGGGGTTTTTATTTCTTGAAGGAAAAAAATTGTTTCTATGGTTCTGAGTAAGAACTGATACCTTCTACATTGATTTTTATGGTGCTGGAATGGAATTGATATATAAAGTTTCAGAAAGCCAGGAAGAAAGACCTTTCATAACTTTGAACATAACAGCAGCTCTTAATAAGTATTTTTTACTTTCAGTTTGATTTAATACAAGGGCAAGAAAAGGATAAACTGGGATGGTTGTAGCCTTGACTCTGAGTTTCACTGACCAAGTATTACCACATAGAAGGAAGTATGGTGACGTGGACCCCAAAGAGCTTTGCTGCTCCTGCTTTTCCTTTATTTACTACTTGTAGTGTAATTATTGATCCTTGGTTTCTTCATTTATAAAATGAAAATATTAATAACAATTATTTTCACTATCTCACAAGTTTATCTTACATATAAAAATAATTTATATGAAAACACATTATACACCCTAAAAATATTACACTTTTTTACCTCTTATAATTAATACTTATTCCAGAAATTCAAAAAATACAGAGAATTATAAAACAAATGCTCCTGTATCTACTACTCAATTTAAGATACAAAACATCACTGATAATTTGAAGTCCCCTCCTATCCCACCCTGGTATAGTTGTCCCTGATCGAAGTACTCTCCCACTGTCTCCAGAATCAATTATTTTGAATTTATGTGGCATTTTAAAGCATTTAAATCATTTTGTAACATCTGTGTGTCTCTCTAGACAATGTATATTCAGTCCATTATATCACGCTGTTTGCATTCTTTGTCTTCTGCTTTTTCCAAATTATTCAAATTAATATTGCAAATTGTGTTTTATTCAAAAACTTGATTTTTATTTAATAGTTTAAATTTTTAATTAAAAAAACTTACTTATTCTCTCATTGTTGGAACATGAAGCTGTTACTTGTTTTCTCTTTAAATTTTTTTTTTATTAAGGTATCACTGACACACAGTCTTATGCTCAGGTTTCACATAAGCAACATTGTAGTTACTACAGTCCCCCTATTATCAAGTCCCCACCACATACCCCATTACAGTCATTGTCCATCAGCATAGTAAGATGCTATAGAGTCACTACTTGTCTTCTCTGTGCTGTACTGCCTTCCCCGAGGACCCCCCCACATATTATGTGTGCTAATCATAATGCCCCTTAATCCCCTTACCCTCCCCACCCACCCACCCTCCCCAGTCCCTTTCCCTTTGGTAATGTTAGTCCATTCTTGGGTTCTGTGAGTCTGCTCCTGTTTTGTTCCTTCAGTTTTTGCTTTGTTGTTATACTCCACAGATGAGTGAAATCATTTGATACTTGTCTTTCTCCGCCTGGCTTATTTCACTGAGCAAAATACCCTCTAGCTCCATCCATGTTGTTGCAAATGGTAGGATTTGTTTTCTTCTTATGGCTGAATAATATTCCATTGTGTATATGTACCACATCTTCTTTATCCATCTACTGATGGACGTTTAGGTTGCTTCCGTATCTTGGCTATTGTAAATAGTGCTGTGATAAACATAGGGGTGCATATGTCTTTTTGAATCTGGCATCCTGTTTCCTCAGGCTAAATTCCTAGAAGTGGAATTCCTGGGTCAAATGGTATTTCTATTTTGAGTTTTTTGAGGAACCTCCATACTGCTTTCCACAATGGTTGAACTAATTTACATTCCTACCAACAGTGTAGGAGGGTTCCGCTTTCTCCACATCCTTGCCAGCATTTGTTGTTGTTTGTCTTTGGATGGTGGCCATCCAAACTGGTGTGAGGTGATATCTTATTGTGGTTTTAATTTACATTTATCTGATGATTAACGATGTGGAGCATCTTTTCATGTGCCTATTGACCATCTGAATTTCTTCTTTGGAGAAGTATCTGTTGAGATCCTCTGCCTATTTTTTAATCGGTTTATTTGCTTTTTGGTTATGTAGGCAAATGAGCTCTTTATATATTTTGGAAGTTAAACCCTTGTCAGATATGTCATTTAAAAATATATTCTCCCATACTGTAGGATGCCTTTTTGTTCTGCTGATGGTGGTGTCCTTTGCTGTACAGAAGCTTTTTAGTTTGATATAGTCCCACTTGTTCATTTTTGCTTTTGTTTCCCTTGCCTGAGGAGATGTGTTCATGAAAATGTTCATTCTCTTACATGTAGCTGTCCAATTTTGCCAACACCAGCTGTTGAAGAGGCTGTCATACCCCATTGTAAGGCCATGGCTCCTTTATTATTTATTAATTGGCCATAATATATGTGGGTTTATATCTGGGTTCTCTAGTCTGTTCCATTGAACTGTGGGTCTGTTCTTGTGCCAGTACCAAATTATCTTGATTACTGTGTCTTTGTAGTAGAGCTTGAAGTTTGGGAGTGTAATCCCCCCTGCTTTATTCTTCCTTTTCAGGATTGCTTTGGCTATTTGGGGTCTTTTGTGGTTCCATATGAATTTTAGAACTATTTGTTCCAGTTCGTTGAAGAACGCTGTTGGTATTTTGATAAGGATTGCATTGAGTCTGTAGATTGCTTTAGACAGGATGGCCATTTTGACAATATTAATTCTTTCTACCCAAGATCATGGAATGAATTTCCATTTATTGTATCTTCTTTAATTTCTCTCATGAGTGTCTTCTAGTTTTCAGGGTATAGGTCTTTCACTTCCTTGGTTAGGTTTATTCCTAGGTTTATTTTATTCTTTTTGATGCAATTGTGAATGGAATGGTTTTCCTGATTTTTCTTTCTGCTAGTTCATCATTAGTGTATAGGTATGCAACAGATTTCTGTGTATTAATTTTGTATCCTGCAACTTTGCTGAATTCTGATAGTAGTTCTAGTAGTTTTGGAGTGGATTCTTTAGGGTTTTTATGTACGATATTATGTCATCTGCAAACAGTGTCAGTTTTAACTTCTTCCTTACCAATCAGGATGCATTTTATTTCTTTGTGTTGTCTGAATGCCATTGCTAGGACCTCCAGTACTATGGTGAATAAAAGTGGAGAGAGTGGGCATTCTTGTCTTGTTTCCAATCTTGGAGGAAAAGCTTTCAGCCTTTCAGTGTTAAGTATGATGTTGGCTGTGGGTTTGTCATATATGGCCTTTATTATGTAGAGGTACATGCCCTCTATACACATTTTGTTGAGATTTTTTATCATGAATGGATGTTGAATTTTGTCAAATGCTTTTTCAGCATCTATGCAGATGATCATGTGATTTTTGTCCTTTTTATTGATGTAGTAGATGATGATGGATTTTCAAATGTTGTACCATCATTGCATCCCTGGATGAATCCTATTTGATCAGATAAATGATACTCTTCATGTAATTTTGAATTTGGTTTGCTAATGTTTTGTTGACTATTTTTGCATCTATGTTCTTCAGGGATATTGGTCTGTAGTTTTCTTTTTTTGTGGCGTCTTTGCCTGGTTTTGGTATTAGAATGATGCTGGCTTCATAGAATGGAGTTCAGAAGTATGCCCTATTCTTCTATTTTTTGGAAAACTTTAAGGAGAATGGATATTATGTCTTCTCTAAATGTTTGATAAAATTCAGTGGTGAAGCCATCTGTTATGGGGGTTTTCTTCTTGGTTAGTTTTTTACCAATTCAATGTCATTGCTGGTAATTGGTATGTTCAGATTTTCTTTTTCTTCCTGGGTCAGTCTTGGAAGGTTTGTATTTTTCTTTAAAGTTGTCCATTTCTTCTAGGTTTGTTAGCATATAATTTTTCATAGTATTCTCTAATAATTCTTTGTATTTCTGTGGTGTCCATCATTATTTTTCCTTTCTTGTTTCTGATTCTGTTTATGTGTGTAGATTCTGTTTTTTACCTGGTAAGTCTGGGTAGGGGTTTTCTGTTTTGTTTAATTTCTCAAAGAACCAGCTCTTGGTTTCATTAATTCTTTCTATTGTTTTATTCTTCTCAATTTTATTTATTTCTTCTCTGATCTTTATTATGTCCCTCCTTCTACTGACTTTGGGCCTCATTTTTTCTTTTTCTAGTTTCATTAATTGTGAATTTTGACTGTTCATTTGGGATTGTTCTTCCTTCTTTATATAGGCCTGCATTGCTATTATATACTTTCCTCTTAGAACTGCCTTCACTGCATCCTACAAAAGTTGGGGCATTGAGCTGTTGTTGTCATTTGTTTCCATATATTGCTTGATCTCTGATTTTATTTGGTCATTGATCCATTCATTATTTAGGAGCACGTTGTTAAGCCTTCATGTGTTTGTGAGCCTTTGTGTTTTCTTTGTCTAATTTCTTTCTAGTTTTATACCTTTGTGATCCGAGAAGTTGGTTGGTACAATTTCAATCTTTTTGAATTTGCAGAGGCTCTTTTTGTGGCCTAGTACAGATCTATATTTCCAGAATAGAATATGATCTATTCTGGAAAATGTTCCATATGCACTCAAGAAGACTGTGTATCCTGCTGCTTTTGGATGGAGTGTTCTATAGATGTCTGTTAGGTCTAACTGTTGTAATGTATTGTTCAGTGCCTCTCTATCCTTATACATTTTTTCTGATTGATCTGTTCTTTGGAGTGAGTGGCATGTTGAAGTCTCCTAAATGAATGCATTGCATTCTATTTCCCCCTTTAATTCTGTTACTATTTGTTGTGCATATTTGGGTGCTCCTGTGTTGGGTGCATAGATATTTATAACGTTTTTACCTTCATGTTGAACTGACCCATTAATCATTATATAATGTCCTTTTTTGTCTCCTGTTATTTTCTTTGTTTTGAAGTCTATTTTATCTGATACAAGTATTGCAACTCTTGCTTTTTTCTCTCTATTGTTTGCATGAAATATCTTTTTCCATCCTTTCACTTTTAGTCTGTGTATGTCTTTGGGTTTGAAGTGTGTATCTTGTAGGCAGCATACAGACAGGTCTTGCTTTTTTAGCCATTCTGTAACTCTGTGTCTTTTGATTGGTGCATTCAGTCTATTTACATTTAGGGTGATTATTGATAGATATGTACTTATTGCCATTGCAGGCTTTGGATTCGTGGTTACCAAAGGTTCGAGGATAGCTTTTTTACTATCTAGCAGTCTACTTTAACTCACTTATTACACTATTATAAACACAGTCTGAAGATTCTTTTTCATTCTTCCCTTTCTTTTTCTTTCTGCTCTGCTCTCTATATGTTAGGTGTCATTCTGTACTCTTTGTGTATTCCTTGACTGACTTTGTGGGTAGCTGATTTAATTTTGCATTTGGTTAGTATTTAATTAGTCTAATTCCTTTGCTGTGGTTTTATTTTCTCTTGTGACATCTTTTTAGCCTTAGGTGCACTTACATCCAGAGCAGTCCTTTTAAAATACACTGTAGGATTGTGGGAGGTAAATTCCCTCAACTTTTGCTCATCTGTAAATTGTTTAATCCCACCTTCAAATTTAAATGATAATTTTGCCTGGTAGAGTATTCTTGGTTCGAGGCCCTTCTGTTTCATTGCATTGAATATATCGTGACATTCTCTTCTGGCCTGTAGGGTTTCTGCTGAGAAGTCTGATGATGGGTTTTCCTGTGTAGGTGATCTTTTTTCCTCTCTCTGGCTGCCTTTATACTCTGTCCTTGTCCTTAATCTTTGCCATTTTAATTATTATATGTTGTCTTCCTTGGTTCCCTTGTGTTGGGAGATCTGTGGACTTCCATGATCTAAGAGACTATTTCCTTCCACAGATTGGGGAAGTTTTCAGCAATTATTCCTTCAAAGACACTTTCTATCCCTTTTTCTCTCTCTTCTTCTTCAAGTACCCCTATAATGTGAATATTGTTCTGTTTGGATTGGTTACACAGTTCTCTTAATATTATTTCATTCCTAGAGATCCTTTTATCTCTCTTTGCCTCAGCTTCTTTGTATACCTATTCTCTAATTTTTATTTCATTTATCATCTCTTCTACCTGATCTAATCTTTTAAATCCCTTCCTGGTTTGTTTCATTTCTTTTACTGTATTTTTAAGGTGCCTATCTCCTTCCTGAATCTCTCCCTTAGCTCCTGGATATTTTTCTGTAGCTCCATTAGCATGCTTATGATGTTTATTTTTAATTCTTTTTTAGGAAGATTGGTGATTTCAGTCTCACCGAGCCCTATTTCTGGTTTTTGAGGGAATTTGGATTGATCAAGATTCTTCTGCTTTTTCATAGTCCTGGAGTGATGGGAGTGGTCATGAGTGAGCGATGCAGGTGTCAGCTGAGAGAACAAAGCCCTTTCCTTCTCAGTTGCAGTGCCTGTCTCTGCTGTCTGTGTCAGTTAATCGCCCAGGGAGTGGCCTCTAGGTTAATCCCCTCAGTTGCCGTGGACGATGTGGCCCTTGGGATGGCCTAGGGCAATGGTAGTTGTCGCAGGTGAGTGGCGCGTGTATCTGCTGCAAGGACAAAGCTGTTTCGTGCTTCCTGGTCGCAGTGCCTGCGTCTGCTGTCTGTGCCGGTTAACTGCACACAGGCATTGGCCTGTTCATTAATCCCCTAAACTGCCATGGGCGGGGCTGCCCTCCTGCTGTCCTAGTTTGATGGTGGGGGTCACAGTTGAGCAGCACAGATGTTTGCAGGCAGGGAAAGGTCCTTTCATGCTTCTGGGTCACCATTCCTGCCTGGGCCAGTTAGCCGTGTGCAGGGAGAAGCCTCTGTGTTAAGCTGTGAAGTTGCTGTAGGCGGGGCTGCCCTCTGGCTGGTCTACAGCAGTGGCGGGGACAGTGGGTTTGCACACAAGTGCCGGCGGGGAGGAAGGAACAGCAGGCTGCTTATCATGGTGAGGGATCTCGGGGCTGCGTTGCCAGCCAGGGGGATGGAGCACCTGAAGCTCCTAATAGTTCCTAACCTGCTGGGCTGAGTGTGCTAGGACGATTTTGTCCATATGTTCTTCTCCTAAACTCTTGCCCCTTTAGCAGCCTTCTGATTGTTGAAAATTCTTTCAAAGTGCCTGTTTATCTTTTGTACCAGGGTGGCTGGTGTGGGAACCCTTTCACACTCTTAGCCTCTGACTTTGCTTTCAGCCTCTCTAATCTCCAGAGCACCGTGCAATGTGGGTCTGTGCTCCCAGGGTAGATTTCTAGGGCTGGGTATTTAGCAGAACTGTGCTTCCACTCCCTCTCTGCTCTGATTCTCTTCCTCCCACTGGTGGGCTGGGGTAGGGGGAGTCCTTGGGTTCTGCTGGGTTGCAGCTTTGTACTTTACCCTTTTCTGTGATATGTTGACTTCTCCTAGATATAGACTGGCTGGTGTACTCTTACTTCTGGTCACTCTTTTAGGAATAGTTGCAATTTTGGTATTTTCAAAATATGTGTGGCTTTGGAAGGAGATTTCTGCCACACTTCTCACACCTCCATCTTTTTTTGTTTTTTCTTTATATTTATTATTATGTATATTTGTGTCCATGTTTCATTTAAATTACCTTGTGCACAGGAATCTGCCCCTACATTAGTGGGGGTTCTTTTATTCTCCCTCAGCCCATATCACTGTCCATGGAGGTGGATGCGTACACCTCTCAGGTTTTTCTTGTTACAGTGAGAGCCTTCTCCCTTCCTCCTACCCAAACTCACTGAGCTTTGTCGTATAAGACATCACGTTAGCTCACTGTCCCCTTGTGATTGTCTGTGTCCCCCATTCACTCTCCGATCCCTCAGACCCCTCTCTCTTATTTGTCAATGGTTTTTGGTCCTGATCACTGCCAGTTTCTCCAGCAATATTCCTGCCTTGTTTCTTGATGATTTTAATGTCCATACAAATGATGCTTTTCCCACCATGGCCTTAAATTACCTTAAACCCCCTTCTTCACCCTATCCTAGCCATTCACTTACATGATCTTAGTATAGACTTCTCATCCCCTTTTCATGATCTCAGGTTCAAACATCCTCTTCCTTGTTCACCTCATCCTGTCTTTGGCTTGCTCATTCTGGGACCACTGCAGTAGCAAACCTTCAGTCGCCAGGATCTACAGTCCACTGATAGATGTGACTTCTCCCTAGTCCCAATCTCACTCATATCCTTTTGACTCTCCTCAGAGGTAAATTCCATCATCAATCATCACAGCCATTTCCTGGTACATATCTTTAGCTCCCTTGCTGCTTTCTTGTGGTGATTCTTGCTGAGCAGGACTTTGCCCCAGTGAAGTGCAGCTCTCTTCCTACTTTGCATCATTGTGGCTAAAGAAAAACACAGACATAATGACTGGTCTCTCTTCAAGCTCATGAGCATTTACATCATGGGTCCCAGGTGCTGCCTGGCAATCTGATTTCCCCTGCCCATTTACCTTCCTGCTTTCCTAAATGACTCTGGTATTTTGGTATTTTCTCCTCTCTTCCCAAAAATCCAAGATGTTAGTCTCATCTGATGACCTGTTTCCTATTTTACTGAGGAAATATAAGCAATAAAAACAGAATTTCCACAAGGTTCTGCCACATTCAATACGTCTCAGCACCTGCACCCATGTATCTTGTCTTCCCTTCTGGCTAGTAGATAGACAACTGTCTGTGCTTTTGTATAAATCCAAGCCATACACTGGTACACTAAATGCTATTCCCTCTCATTTACCCATCATAAAAGCATGCAGGTATTTCTCCCATTTCTCTTCCTAAAATAAACCCATACTCTGCATCTCACTATCCCTGCATCCATTGGCCTCAAGCCTCCATCACCTCTCCTGGACTATTACAAGACTTTTAACTGGTCTTACTGCTTTCACACTTGTATTTCTATAGGCTAATTTCTTTATAGCAACTAGAGCAAACCTTTTAAATATTTTAAATCAAATCCCTCCTCTGTTCAGGATTTTTCAATGGTTCCCTGTTGCAGTCAGAATAAGCATCAAAGTGCTTCAGAGTCCTGCAGGGGCCTAATGATCCAGGTGCTTATGATTTCTCTATTATAATCTACTACTCACCCCCTTGCTCACTCTGTTCTTGCTGTACTTATGCAAGCCTAACATGGCTGGACCTTGGCTTACTTTGCACTTGCTTTTTCCCTTTGCCTAGAATTCTTCCCATGTACACACCCACACCCACACCCATACCCACACCCACACCCACACATCCACACACATGCATTTCTCCCTCACCTTTCAAGCTTCTATTTAAATACCATCTTTTCAGTGTCTCCTTTCCTGAACCCAAATAAAATAGCAATTCCTGCCCTCAGCTCCTCCATGCTACTTGCTTGCTTTGTTTTTCTCCATTATATTTATCATCTTCTAGTATACCATACATCTTACTTGTAAATTGATTTGTTGTCTATCTCCCCAACTAAAATATCCATAGAGGTGTATGTCTCTTTTGTTTCCTATAGTAACTACAATAGGTGCTCAATAAATATTTGTGAAATATAAAGGTTGCACATCTTAGGATTCATTCCTAGATGAATAGTCATTTGCTATTAAGTAGACTCTTTTTAAAAATTACATTTCTAACTGTATGTTGTTGGTTTATAAGAAAGTGAATTTTGTACATGGATCTTATATCTAGTAACCTGGTAAAATTATTAACTGTTCTACAAATTCTTCTGTGCATTCTATGGCTTCCCCTGTAAAAGTGTCATGTTGAAATAATGACAATTTAGTTTCTTTCTAATTTTTATCTTTCACTTTGTGTGTGTATGTGTGCAGCACAATCATGTTGGGAAGCAGAAGTGATTTTGAAAACTTGTTACTAATTTTAAAGAGCATGCCTTTAAGATTAATCATTAACTATGATTTAAAACATCAATTTGTAGTAAATACCCTTGATCAGATTAAGGGAGCTATCTTCTGTTCTTATTTTATAAGTTTATTTGTTTTTAAGCAGGAGTTGTTGTTAGATAATTTTTTCTGCAGTTTATAAGTTTGTCATATGGACTTTTTAAATATTAAATATTTTAAATTGGTAAATCTTATCTCTATAATTTCTAAGGCTTACCCATTCTTGCATTGCTGTGATGAACCCAATTTGTTTACGATGCATTTATTTAAAAAAATATATTGTTGGGTTTAGTTTGTCAATACAGTATTTATGATATTTGTGCCAATGTTTATAAACAGATTTGCTTGTAATATTTCATTTTCACATTGTCCTTTCCTGGTTTTGATTTTTGTTATACTAGCTTTACACCGTGAGTTGGGAAATACTCCATTTTTTTCTGTTCGATGGAGAATTTTCATGATGTTGTAATCATCTCTTCCTTGAAAATTGACTAGAAATCCCCTGTAAAATATCAGGGAATGGAGATTTCATTGGTAAATGGGTTTTAACTATTATTCAACTTCTCTAAAGATTAATTTTTTTCTTCTCAGTTTGGCAAGTTACATTTCTAAAAATTTTCCACAGTAGTTAGATTTTCAAGTTTATTGACAACATAATTTCTTCTTTTCTTTTTAATTTAGTCTATAACTGTATATTCCCTTTCACTCCTGATGTTATTGTTTACACTTCTATTTTTTGTGATCAATCTTGAAACAGGTTTTGTCTGTTAGTCATTTCAAGGAACTTGCTTTTGCTTTTTCAGACTCTCCATGCATCTTTTTTTCTATTTTAGCAATTTCTACTGTTATTTGTAATTTTTTTCTACTGTCTTTGAGTTCATTTAAAGTTGGATTCTTATCTATTATTTTCCACCATACTTTCTTTTTTAACATTAACAGTAATCATACATTTCCTTCTTAGTAATTAATTTAGTACGTAGTATTTTTTATCATTTGGTATTGCATATTTTCCAGTTGTTTTCATTTCTTATTTGGTGTGATAATTATCTAGAATAGCACTATTCAATGGAAATATAAGTATATATGTAATTAGAAAATTTTTAGCCCCCATATTGAAAGTAAAAACAAAAAAGAAATTCATTTTAGCAACACATTTTATTTAACTCAGTATATTCATAATATATCATTTCAACATGTAATCAATATAAAAATTATTAATGTGATATTTTACATTCTTTGTTTTTACTAAGTCTTTGAAATCTGGGGAGTATTTTTCACATAAAGCACCTTTTCATTTCGACAGTATATTTTCATTACAGATACTTTACTTGTATTTAAATACAGTAAAATTTATATTTGGAAAACTAGAATGACATACTTAGTTTTTCCAAATATACTTAAAATTTTCTAGTAATTGAGAATCAAAAATTATTTTATGTCACCCTTGTTTTCACGGATGGATAGCTGTTAAACAGAATAGTAAGAGATAATGGGTTTCTGATAGGATTAAAGAGTAGGCATCCATGGGGTGGGGTCTGAATTTCCCTAGGGAATAGCCACCCCACCTCCTGAAATGAGGTAGGTTTTATAGTTTTTATGGATCAGTCAAAGTAGATTAAATTAGGGGTGACTACTACTCATCTAACTCTAGTAGGGATGGTCCAACATTTTTAAGTACAGAGCATGTATCCTGATTGTACTCAGGCCATTAGTATAAATGGCAACACCATGCATGGTGGATTTAACATTGGCCCACAAGACAGAAAAGATTTTAGGGAAGAGAGAGATGCCTGTGTAGGCATCTTGGAATAAGAAAAATTTGCTTTTGATGAAGAGCAGCATCAGAGGAAGAGATTTGTTTACTAGAATAAACAGATTAGGGGCAATGCTATTCTAGGAAGAAGGCAAGCAATACTAGACAGCCTGGAAAGATGTTTAGCGAAGTGAGACAGGCAGACTAAAAAATAAAGCTAGCACCCAGTGTTGGGAAAAGGCTTTGTACTCTGGCCCAACAGAGCCTCTTGCCGATTTTAGTACAGATGGAGACCAAAATAGCCATGCACAGTGGCCCTCATCCTAAGCATTGAGACTCAAGGTGCACAGCTATGGGGGACCTTATGGACCCCTTCAAACCTAGAGAAGTTTTCTGAGGGCATTTGTAGCTTACTTCAATGAACTGTGACTGCCTTGGCCCCAAGAATACATCAGAGTAAGACATGTTCTGTAGGAACTATTCTGAATTCTATCCATGCCTTCAGAGGGAAGTCAGACCTGCTGAAGGGCCCCCACCCATAAGATGGCAAACTTCCTGCTTCTCTTCCGGGTCCTCGGTTCCCACTGGCGCCACCTGAAGCCCAATCACCCCTTGCCCCCTCCCAATCCCAGCACCTAGCCAATAGCCACCAGCCCCGTAGAAGTGACAACTCAATCAGCTCATGCCCCTTCCTATATAACCCAGCACCTTTCCCTAATAAAGCGGAATTCTCCAGTGAATTGCTGCTGTGTGTCGCTCCCTTCCTTTCATTGGTGCTGAAACCCGGGAGACGGGACACCCCAACTGAGCCCCGTCTTCCCCCCGACACCAGCAGCAGCTTGCCCTCGTCCTCTTTTTCCGGCGCTGGCTCCTCACACTCACCACTCCTCTCTGGCCTTTGGGTAAGTTTTCCCCCGGAGCGGGCCGCTCTTCCCCGAGCTATCGCAGTGCCATTGACCGTGATCGTCCGGCAAGGCCCTGACGCTCGGGGATGAGGAGGGAACTCTCCCCGCCTCAGGCCTTCACGGCTGCGGCGGACCCTCAGGCCCCTCCTCCAACAGCCATAAACGAGGTGACTCCTTTGCGGATGAAAACGCTCCCTTCCCTCCCCCCGCCTCCTCCTTCTGTTCCTTCCGCTGAAAATTCCTAGTGCTAGGTACCTCGGACTCCGGCACTCTGCCTTCTTAGAGAAGTCTGGGTCACGACCCGCACTTCCTAAGAAATTCCGACTCATATACGAGTTTCCACAGACCACCAAGGATCATCGGAGATGCCGTTTGTCTCCTTGCGGTCTGCTCCCAGTCCGAGGATCTCCTTTTGTCTTTCCCTGTTTGTCTCCTTCTCTGTCCTTTAGCCATGGGAGCCTCCTCATCCCTCCCTGGAAGCTCACCTCTTGAATGCCTGCTCAAGCATCTAGCCACCCTCTCCCTGACACCTGATATAAAACCAAAACTTCTCCGTAAATACTGCTCCCAAGATTGGCCAACATACCCCCTAGACAATAACAACCAATGGCCCGCAGGGGGGACTCTTGATCCTAACATCACTTGCGATCTCTTTAACTTCTGCCAGTGCCTGAAAAAAATGGAAGGAGATTCCCTATATTGAAGCTTTTGGCCTCCTAGCTCAAAATCCCAGCCTCTGCACCACCTGTTCCCCGCCCCAAGTTCTCCTAGCCTGCAAGCTGTCTCTCTCTCCTCCACATACTCCAAGTCCCTCTTCAATTACCTTTGACCCAGCCGACGAACCTCTGCCATACAGGCTTCCCCCTTCAGCCCCTCCCCCTCCTACAACCCCTCTGCCCTCTTCCGCTGTTGCCGCCGCCTCCACCTCCTCCCCCGCAGAAGCCTCCCATCCACTCCCTTCCCCCTCCTCTCCTACAACAGCCCCTCCCCTTCCTCCACCACCATCTCCTCCCACACCTCACCCCCTCCACCTTTGTCCCCCTCACCTCCCCCACTGCAGATCTAGCCTGAGCCTTTCAGCTCTCCTCTAACTAAGACCCAGGAGCCTCTCCTCTGTCTTTGCCCCATCACCTGTTTCTCCCCCACAGACTGAGCTAGAACCCTTCAGTGCCCCTCAGACTCGGTCCTGAGGGCCTCCCAAAATTATTGCCCCCCTCCGGGAGGTAGCAAGATCCGAAGGCATCATGTGCGTTCACATCCCTTTCTCCTTAGGAGATTTAGCCCAACTTGAGAAACGCCTAGGTTCCTTTTCCACTGATCCCACGACATATATCAGGGAGTTTCAATGGACCCTCCAGTCATACAGCCTCTCACATCATGACATTTTCATGCTCCTGGCCAATACCCTCCTTCCTGAAGAGCGTAGATGAGTTTGGGACTTTGCCCAAATGCCCGCTACCGAAACCCACAGGACTGACCCCACCTATCCCCCTGGCCCCACCGCTGTCCCTGAACAAGACCCACACTGGGATTATAACACTGCCATGGGTCTCTGCTCTCGAGATATCTTCGCCTGCTGCTTAATAGCAGGTCTGAAAAAGGCAGCTCATAAAGTAGTCGATTTTCAAAAGCTCCAAGACATAATTCAAAGGAGGGAGGAGACTCCCTCTGAGTTCTTAGACTGACTCACTCAAGCCCTATTACAGTATACCAGCCTGGACCCAGAAACACCTGACGGAAGACATGTCCTTATGACATATTTCCTAGCTCAAAGCTACCCTGACATTAAAGCTAAACTCAAAAAGTTAGAACAGGGCCCCGCTACCCCACAGACTGAGATCCTAACAGTGGCCTTTAAAATCTTCCATAACCAGGAGGAGGAGAAAGAACGCCGTAAACAAAAGGCTGATCAGGCCAATTTCCAAATGTTGGCCCAGCTGATAAAACCACAATCTGGGTGCTCTTCTACAAACAAGCCTTCCCCCCCAGGAGCTTGTTTCAAGTGCGGAAAAGAAGGACATTGGTCAAGGGTGTGCCCCTCCCCCAGATCTCCTACCACCCCATGCCCCAGATGCCACAAAAAGGGCCACTGGGGGTCTGATTGCTCAACCACCCGAAGGGGAGGCTGGACGAACAACCCCCATCCTAAGCCCGCCATAGTGGGGCTGGCAGAAGAAGATTGACGGGGCCCTGGGGCTTCTTGCCCAACCATTTCCATCACCAAACAGGAGCCCAGGGTTACTTCAATAGTAGATGGTCACCCCATCTCCTTCCTCCTAGATACAGGAGCCACCTTCTCAGTCTTGCGAGAATACTGGGGCCCAACCACGCCTTCCATTACTCCTATAGTCGGGGTAGGAGGTAAACAAATTTTCCCATTAAAACCCCCCCTCTTTTATGCACAATCCAAGACAATCCCATACCTTTCTCCCACTCCTTCCTGGTTATGCCCCAGTGTCCCATCTCTTTACTAGGACGGGACATCCTTTCTCTCCTCCATGTTTCTATATCTATATCCACTCCCACGGCCCCCAGTACTCCCTTTCTGATGGCCCTCATAGTCGACGACCCCCCTCTAGCCAATGAAAGCTCCAGTTCCGCCCTCATACACCCTGTAAATCCCAAAGTTTGGGACATTACAAGCCCCTCTGTGGCTCTGTGTCCTCCTGCCTCTATCAAATTAAGTGACCCCTCTCAGTATATCTGTCAGGCCCAATACCCCCTAACCACTTCAGCCCTCATAGGCCTCCGACCCATCATTCAAGATCATTTAAACAAAAATTACCTCAGACCCACTCACTCCCCGTTTAATACCCCCATACAAGGCTTCCGAGATAGTCCCCATATTTTTGGACAGGTCCTAGCTCAGGACCTCAAACAGTTTCATCATGATCACTCTGAGTCCACCTTATTACAATACGTGGACGATCTTCTACTATGCAGTCCCTCATGGGAACAGTCTCAACTTGACACTGCCTCCCTACTTAACCTTCTAGCTTCCAGAGGTTACCGGGTATTCCCTGTCAAAGCTCAAATCTCTTCCCCTTCTGTCGCTTACCTCAGATTCCTTCCATCTCAACAAAGAAAGTCCATTACCTTAGACAGAAAACGGCTCCTCTCTGACCTGCCCATTCCCAAAACCAAGACAGAAATCCTTTCCTTTCTAGGCCTGGCTGGGTATTTTAGAGCATGGATACCTAACTTCTCCCTGTTGGCAAGACCCCTATACAACCTTAGCAAGGGCCCCCCTGAAGAACCATTATCCTCCTCACCCCGACACTCCTTCATTAAGCTCCGTCAAGCCCTTGTGGAAGCCCCAGCTCTCCATCTTCCTGATTTGTCGAAGCCCTTCTCATTATACATTCATGAGAGGTCCAGTCAAGCTCTAGGAGTCCTAGGCCAACATTATGGCCCATCCTTTGCCCCAGTAGCTTATCTTTCCAAGCAATTAGACCCCACAGTTCGGGGATGGGCCCCCTGCCTACGGGCATTAGCCGCTGGACAGCTCTTGCAGAAGGAAGCTCATAAACTGACATTCGGGGCGCCCCTTACCATTCTTTCCCCACATCACCTAAAGGATCTCTTAACCTACAAAAGTTTACAGACTCTCCCTCCCTCCAGACTCCTGACCTTACTGTCCTCTTTCCTCCAAAATCCAGACATTTCTTTCCTCCCCTGCCCGCCCCTGAATCCGGTCACTCTTCTTCCTCTACCCTACTCTCCTCATACTCCCTCGCATGATTGCCTGGAAGCCCTTCACAACTTCCTTCCGTGCCACTCCACGATCTCCGAAGGAGCCCTCTCACACTCCGACCTCATCTGGTTTACTGATGGGTCCTCCTTTAAACATGAGGGCACCCATTACGCAGGATACGCAGTAGTCTCCCTTGAAGACGTCATTGAGGCATGAGCCCTACCCCCCAGTACAACCAATCAACAGGCTGAACTCATTGCAGCCACCAGAGCTTGCACTCTGGCCCGGGACATGTCTTTCACACTGTACACTGACTCCAAATACGTATTCCACATTCTCTTGTCTCAGGTGGCAGTATGGAAAGAACGAGGCCTCCTCACCACAAAAGGAAATTCCATCACTAATTCAGCCTTAATTACTAAACTTCTAGAGGCTTCACAACTCCCACACCAACTGGGCATAGTCCACTGCAAATCACATCAAAAGGATGACTCCCCCATTACAAGAGGTAACAACAAAGCTGACAGAGTAGCCCGGTCAGTTGCCCTATCAGAAGAAGCACCAGACAACGATCCATCTGCCCCTGCGGTTTTAGCCTTATCACAAGACACCCTCTGTTCCCAGGACAAAGAGTCCCTCTTCCGCTTCTTACACGATCTGTTCCATCCTAGCCCCCAATCCTTGATCCATTTTTTACAATCCTTTTTCTCTCTCTCTCCTGCAGACAAAACCCTACTTAACCAAATCACCCGCAGGTGCACCATCTGCCAACGCACTAACCCTAATACCCCCCTTAAGGCCTGACCCTTCCTGGCTCATCAAGCAAGGGGTAATGTCCCCACTGCAGATTGGCAAATAGACTTCACTAACATGCCCCCTGTACGGCGTACCAGATACCTACTCGTGTTAGATACATTTTCAGGATGGGTCTAAGCTTTCCCCACCACTAACAAACAAGCGACCACGGTTGCCTCTATCCTCCTCACCCAGATCTTTCCTAGGTTCGGGATGCCCACTTCCCTCCAATCAGATAATGGCCCTGAGTTCACTGCCCAAATCATTCAGAACCTCTCCAAGTTGCTCTCACTCCCCTGGCATCTACACTGTCCTTATCGACCACAGGCTTCGGGAAAAGTAGAAAGAGCCAATAGGACTCTAAAAGACATCCTGACCAAACTATCTCTAGAACTACACCTTGACTGGGTTCGCTTACTTCCCTTAGCTCTACTCCACATCCGGGCCCTGCCAAAGGAACCTTCCTTCTTGTCACCCTTTGAGATCATGTATGGCCACCCGATTATACCCCCAGGGTTCCCTTCCCACAAAGGACCAATTCCTCCCAATATGGCCCTTCCGCTACTCTCTCTCTCCTTCACACCTGATTGTGGAAATATCAGGATTGGCTCCTTCCTGATCCATCCGCCTCCCAAAATCCTCCTGTCTTACAGCCCGGCCAACTAGTGTTTTATAAGCTGCCAGAGGATCGGCCCTCTCTCACTCCAAAATGGGAAGGTCCACACCCAGTTATTCTCTGCACCCCCTCGGCCGCCAAGCCCTCACTGCCTGATAACTCTGTCACCCCTTGGATTCATATCTCCAGGTTGAAACCAAACACCCAGGACCCACCTTCTCTGGACACCCAAGACCCATTGGTCACAACCCAGAGTCCTTTGGATACAGCCCAAGACGCTGTCTACTCTACCACGCTTCATCCCTCTGATCCCTTGAAACTCCACATCTCCCGTTCACCCCCTTTGCCATCCATACCCGAATCATGACTTTTTCCTCCTTTACTGCTCCCTTGCTCTCTCTCGCTTTTTTCCCTCATTCCTATTGTTTTCCCCACCACCCCAGCCTCCTTTGTATGGCGATTCAAAGTCAGATAGACTTACACACAGCATCAAACAAAAATTACTGCCCTCATTGCCACATCAGACTGCCCTCTGAAAGGCTGCTCCGAGCCTTTATACCTCCACTTTTCTCCCTCCACCAAAGTGTTCACTAGCAGCTACCTTTATTCTCCCTACCTCTGCTTCCTCTATGACCAAAAACAAGCCTATTGCAGGCAATGGCCAGACACCTACGGGGGATGTCCCTACTGGTCTTGCGCCATTCACTACATGGGTAACTCCCGGTACCCACAGTATTACTCCTCCAACCGTTTCATAAAATATCCCAACAGCTCATTCTCCTTATCAATCTCAGATCCCTGGGACTCTTGAAGGGCCACCGGAGTCACAGCCTCAGTTTACTACGGGGGGTCCTCGACCCCCCACGGTACCCTTCATATCCCTCTCATTCCCAGATCTCTCAAGTTGCATCAGATATCGGACATTCCGAAAAAGTCATCCAAACTCTTGACGGCGCCTCTTCATCTTCTTATCCCCGCCCCTCTTCCAATTTGTCCTACTCTTGGTTACAGCTTATTCAGGACACCACCATCTTTCTCAACCACACCCTTAACACTGCCAATTGTTTCTTGTGCGCATCACTACAGTGCCCACTGCTAGCCGCCGTGCCCCTTAACATTTCCAATTACTCCTTTCACGCAGAAGGACAACCCTTCCGTCCCCTGGCAGACATACCCCTATGGGAACCAGAATACGCAAACAATCTCACCATCCACCACTGTGTAGGCCCAACCCCTCCCCCCTCCAGCGCACTTCACTGTCTCTCTATCTACACCCCTACCTCCAGCTCTAAGACTTTTACGCAACCGGGACACTTCTTTTGGTGTAATGGCAGTCTTTTCAACTCACTGCCTCCCAACTCCAGCACACCCTGCATTCTCGTCACCCTAATCCCACAGTTTACACTTTACAGCATGGCAGAATTCCTTGAGCTCCAACCTCCCTTGCCCTCGCGCACAAGAAGGGCTGCTTTCCTTCCCATTATGGTTGGTATTTCCCTAGCCACCTCAGCCATTGGGGCAGAATTTTTAGGGGGAGCCTTGGGTCACTCTCTATGGGCAATTAGAGATCTCAACGCCAAACTTGAGGGAGCCCTGACATCCACTGCCGATTCCCTGGCCTCTCTCCAAAGACAGGTCACTTCGCTAGCTAAGGTCACCCTTCAAAACTGGTGGGCTTTAGATCTGCTTACAGCCGAAAAGGGCGGCACCTGCGTCTTCCTTCGGGAAGAGTGCTGCTATTACATCAATGAATCCGGCATTGTAGAAACTGACATTACCAAACTCACCGACCTTGCCTCCAGCCTCCACTCTGCTTCCAATTCCAACCCATTCTCTTCAATACTAACAAACCCCTTCCTCACCTGGCTGTGGCCCATTGCAGGCCCTATAATAATCATTCTTCTCGCCTGTCTCTTCTTACCTTGTATAGTAAAGTTTATCAAATCCCAAGTCGGTAAAATCTCTAATCAAACTTTCAACCAGCTTTTACTCAGGAACTACTAGCTTTTAGTCACAGAAGATCCCTCACCCTCACGTAACCTCCTCACCACACGCTGAGATGGACCCCTCTCTCCACTGGAAACTGTTCCTGGAAGCAATGGCCGCAGACGCCTGGCTTCTGACACCCATATCCTCTTGGCACCATTAGAATCAACAAGTCCTCGACCTATAGTTACAGGGAACCTTCACTGATTTCCAACCTGAAGAAGTCCACATCTACTCGTCCTTACTGTGGGGAGTCCTATCAACCCTTTCCTCCCAGTCCACAAGCCCTCACTCCCTTCTCCGCCCCCGTTCAGCAGGAAACAGTCAGAGAGAAAGCAACGTCCACAACCCCATAGAGGAGAAAAGGGGGAATGAAGGGCCCCCACCCATAAGATGGCGAACTTCCTGCTTCTCTTCTGGGTCCTCGGTTCCCGCCGGCGCCACCTGAAGCCCAATCACCCCTCGCCCCCCTCCCAATCCCAGCACCTAGCCAATAGCCACCAGCCCCGTAGAAGTAACACCACAATCACCCCATGCCCCTTCCTATATAACCCAGCACCTTTCCCTAATAAAGCGGAATTCTCCGGTGAATTGCTGCTGTGTGTAGCTCCTTCCTTTCACCTGCTCAGCACAGAAAGGAAATCAGGCTCAGTAAAAGTCAGTGAACCCAAACAGGATGTCTCGCTTTGTTTCTGACTTGGAACCCAGAAATAACCCAGTGGTGGTGAATTGTAACAGCTCCTGTCTATAACAGTATCTGATATATGGGCAAGGGCCAATTCTGTTGATAAATCATGATGATAACCTCTGTAATCCTTACTGATTTGTTTTGTAATGAAATAGAATCATACTGTGACCATACTACAGTATGGTATAACACTGTAATTGTTGGTAAAATCCAATGACCCTATGTAAGTCAGTCAGTCATATGACTGTACTGATATTGATGATCACATGTATTAGGAGTAGAAATAAAGGCTTTCCAGGAGGTAATACCAATAGAAAATGACTGTCCTGAAGAATTGGATTTATCTAACCATTAGCTAATCTCTGTACCAAATAGTTCGGTACGAGTTTCTCATAAGGTATAAATAGCAGTAGATCAAGGTGGGAGAGCAGTAATCAGATTAGCACAATAATATAAACATGTGCATAATGGCTTTATAGACTGGATTAGTTGTTTCTGTAATCTATCCCTAACAACATTAGCTCTTCCAAATGTTAAGCATAATCATATTGATACTATTGCTGCATCAGTTAATACATGCTAAACTAAATGTGGGTGCTCAAACAGGAGCATTTTGTTATGAGAGCCTAAGACGAGAGTCAGTCTGGTGCTTTGTGCAGTAAAGGAGTGGGGGTGCTCAAACTTTGCACATTCCAAAGAAAGGTTTGGCCCTTGACCAGGTTCTGAGAGGTAACCTCTATACCTGGGTATCTTTCCTGATAAGAGTGTCTTTGTATTACTGGGGCTTTGGGCCATGACAGATAATTAAGCCTCCCTCTCATAGGAACCCTTGCAATTACATTAGGTTTACTTGGATAATTCAGAATAATCTCTCCATTTCAAGATTCTTAATCACATCTGAAAATTCCCTTTTGCCATATAAGGTAACACATCACAGGCTTTGGAGATTAGGGATGGACATCTCTGGGGAGCCATTATTCAGCTTACCACACCAACAAAATAGGCAAGTGTAAGAAAAACTACCAAGGAACTTTTCTGAAGAGTGTCATCCACCTTGGGCTCTGTGTTGGGAGGTACCAGGGCATTGTGTGGCTGTGTGGAAGGGGTAACAATGTCCTTCCACAAAAGGGGCAGCCCTGCTCAGTTCTGAACACTATTGCCATGTGGCAAGTTGCCCTCATTTGCTAGAGAAGACAGCAACCCAAATGTGTATGTGAAATAGCCAATGCTAAAATGTTGACAACTTATTCAGGTTTTAAAGTTTAAAAGTATACTTTGGAAGTCAAGGCAAAGGCAAATCTCTGCTGTTCATACTTTAACAATGATAATGAAATCGTGTTTAAACAAGGCATAAAGATAACTTTGTTATTCACCTACTACCTGTTAGAACTCCTCCCCAGCCCCCAAGAGAAAAACAGCACACTATAATAATGAAAATGTAATTTAGAAAACAGTTCCGCTTTTAATCCTGTGACTGCTGTGTGGGGTCGGTTGTACTGTCCCCATTTTCAAGGGAGAAGTCTAAAGAATGCAACAGGCAAAAGGCATGTCCAAGGCCCTGGGGCTTAAGGGCAAAGCCAGAATTGTGAGTCTTCCTAAATTATCTAGGCTAGGAGGCCATTAGACTAAGGTGGCTGTAATGCCATGCCAGCCTATAAGCGAACCAAAGTCTAAGCCTGTGAAGGCCTCAAGGTTAGGAAATTGAAACCTAAGGACAACCAATCCAACCAGCTAGGCTTTAAAACACAGCCTTCCATCATTTCCTTGTGGTGCTCCTGCCTTTTCTCTAAAAGTCTCTCCCTGGGCTCCTGATGGTGGTGTGTTCAGACCACTTATGGTTTGGTGCTGCCTTACTCAAATCAATGTTTGCTCAAATAAACCCTTGAAGTGTCTTAGATGCCTCAGTTTATCTTTTAACAAAAGTCTCAATGCTTGCCATGCCTTTGCATCTCTCTTGGGGTTTTTTATATAGGTCATGCACGAACTGCTGTGTCACTGACTAGCTTTGCTTCTAGCTATTTTCTTCCCTTCCCTGATTTTGCCACATATCAGAGGTACAGGATCACATGGCATCTTCTCAGCATTACTCAGAGCTGCAGACAACAGCCTAAAGCCAGAGCATGCAAAGCATGAAGGGAAGAAAATAGCTAGAATACAGGTTGCATCCAAACCTGAATCTCTGTGCATGTGCAGGAAGAAAACACATTTTTCCACCATTCTTTTATTGTTGGTAAGCATGGTAGAATGAACCTGTATTTTCCTTCCTCCTCCATAAGTTCAGAAAGAATCCTTAGCTCTGTCTTTCAGGAAGGACTCAGAAGATGGGAATGTGAGAGGTCAGTGCAGAAAATGGACTTGAATGGATACTCTTGAACATCTCATATTAAGTTCTCACTTCTCATTCCTTTACTGAACAGGAAGAACTCTTAATGGAGCATTTCCCCCTGCCTTCTTTATCCTCCCACAGCTGAGTATTGTGCACTCCAAACATTTATAGTTGTCAGCCATTAGTTAGTTGGCTTTTACTATTCTTTTTTCTTTGTTACTTTTTTCCTTTGAAAGCTTCATTCAGTACTCTGGCATTAAAAAGGCTCAGCATGAATAAAAACAACGTAACTTCCCCCCTCTCTGTCTCTGTGAGAAGCCAGCACCAGAACAAGCTGAGTCCATCTTCTGTGGCTAAAACAACTTAAAACTTGGGGTCGTGTTTAGGGTACATGGGCCGGATGTGCAGAACATTGGAAGAGAGCCATTAGTCAGTGAGTAAACTTCCCTGGGCACATATGCAGGGAGGATTTTGAAGGCTGCATTTTTGTCTCTGTTTTTTCCTGTTTGCTGCCAACTGCAGGTTACAAATTGGGTACAAATTCCTTAACCTTTGGCTGTCAGCCCTCAATCTTACACTAATTCATATATAAACAAAGTTGCAAATTTGACTTCATTACATTTCTGTCAAGCTTTCCAGTCTAGTGTGTGTGTGGGAATTGTTTTGTGATTTAATTCACTCTGTTAATCCTTGACTTTCTGCAGCATGACTTTGGAAATTAACAACCAGAGACAGCAACTACCCAGTCTGCCTGATCCCAGCACTGTATTAGTCTCATAATCAGATGTTTGCTTAGAGCTGAAAACAAAACTTTAAACACCTTGAATCAAAAGTTTTGTCTCCATATGAAAACTTATAGTAGCACAACTTCCTTTTCTCTGAATAAAATAAAGTGAGAAAATTAAGTGAGGGCAAATATGCCTCTGAGTACAAATGGTATCTAGAAACCTCTCCCAATAGAATGGAATCTGTATGTATTTCCCATCCCAAGGAGAAGACATGATTCTGATATGGACTTAACCTGTCATTTATTTTTGTTAAACTCCATTCTCAAAAAATCTTTACAAAACCATCCTGAAAACTTCTCTGGTATATTCTGTGTTGGTTGCTGCATTAGTTTCCTAGGTCTGCCGTAATACATCACCACAACTGGGTGGCTTAAAACAACAAACATCTATTCTTTCACAGTTCTGGAGTCTGGAAATCTGAAATTAAGGTGTGTTCAGGGCCATGCTCCCCCTTCACAGACTCTAGGGAAGAGTATTTCTGATGCGGGGGTTCTTGTTCGCAGAGTCAGAGAATGAACTTCACAAACACTCAACGTAGGAGAGCAAGGCAGGGGCTTTTATTTAGAGATAAAGCAAGAGGACAGATCAAGCGAGAGCCAGGAGGGGACAAGAGAGCCCCAGGGTGGTGCATTGTCTAGGGGTTTATAGGCGGTTGAGAGACAAAGGGCTAGGGATGCACACCTGCTAAGTGGTCCCAAAATATTTATCTTTGAAGAGACAATAAGTTTCTTATTAGTCTTCCTGGTTATTTACAAGAAATTTACTGATCTGATTTCCTCCCAGGATAGCAGCTTCCTGGTCTGGGAGCATATTGCTCAAGACTGCCTGCTTTGCTCCCAAGGTGGGCTGAGTTATTGCCTGTTTGTTAAAGAGTATGTTAAGGAACTTACTTTTCAAATAATTGGGTTTTAAAATGCAATCTTATTTTCAAGATGGAATCCTTCCTGTTTTTACTACATTGTTCTGGGCTTGCTTGTTAAATTGCCCAGGTTGCAATTAGGGCTGGAGGAAGAAAAGCAGCATCTGGGTAAAGTCAGAAAAACAAACTGGGCCCCCCAACAGGCCAAAGCAAATCTCACAAAGGATTATCTTGCTTTGTGTTTTTCTGGAGGCCCTCACCCTACTCTGTCCAAGCCCATGGTCCCTGTCTCATTTTCTTGCCTCTCTCCTAGCTTCTGGTGATTATCAGAAATCTTTGTTATTTCCTCACTTGTAGACATCAGTACAATTTCTGCCTGTTTTCACATGGAATTCTCTGAATTGCCCTGTGTATTTTTTCTCCTCACAGACACCAGTCCTTGGATTTAGAGCACAACCTAATCCAGTGTGCTCTCATCTTGACCAGTTACATATGCAAAAACCTTATTTCCAAATAAGGTCACATTCTGGGGTTCTGGATGGACATGAACTTTGGGGGGGACACGCTTGTGGATAAAAAGAAGGTTCCTGTGGCCAGGATTCTTACCTGGCTCTGGTTGGCTAGCTCACTGCACAGGTGTAGGCAATGTGTTGTTATTGACTCTATATAAAGAGCTCCGCCCAGTGCTCTGGGTGACACAGTGGCACAGCTGCAAGGCTGCAGGAGAGCAGAGATGAGGCTGGAGTGGTGGCAGCAGCAAAGACAGAGATTGAAATGGCTGCAGCGGCAGAGAGGCCCAGAGGCAGACTGGCTTGCTGCATAGACTATCTCTGAGTAGATGGGATTCTAGTGATTGACCTGCCACTGTGGGAATAAAGTTGGGTTTAGTCCTTTCACCCCAAGAACATTTTACTGTCATTTCTTTGGTCTCATTGAATCCACAGTGAACTTGCCCGGGGCTGAAACCCATTGGCAAGACACTCTTCAACCTGTAACAGTTCATCGATTTAAACTAAGTATACATGATGCCAAATGTGAGACTTTCAATCATGTTTGGAAGTTTTGTTTATTTAATTATCTAGTTTTGACATTTTGAGGATGGAGACCCCTATTTTTTGGGGGGGTATACTGTTATGGGCCAGAACTCTGTTCCCAGGATCATTTCTCAGAGTGACGAAGAATGAAACTGGCAAAAGAGTATGGAGCAACCAGCAAAGCTCTTTTTTTTTTTTTCCAGTTCTGCAATCTTTTTTTTTTAACTCTTTTTCTAAAATTTTGGTATCATTAATATACAATTACAATTACATGAGCAACATTGTGGAAACTAGATTCCCCCCATTATCAAGTCCCCACCACATACCCCTTCATAGTCACTGTCCATCAGTGTAGTAAGATGCTATAGCATCACTACTTGTCTTCTCTGTGCTATACTTCCTTCCCCGTGCCCCCCCTATATTATGTGTGCTAATTGTAATGCCCCTTAATCCCCTTATCCCTCCCTTCTGACCCACTCTCCCCAGTCCCTTTCTCTTTGGTAACTGTTAGTCCATTCTTGGGTTCTGTGAGTCTACTGCTGTTTTGTTCCTTCAGTTTTTGCTTTGTTCTTATACTCCATGGAGGAGTGAAATCATTTGATACTTGTCTTTCTCCGCCTGGCTATTTTCACTGAGCATAATACCCTCTAGCTCCATCCATGTTGTTGCAAATGGTAGGATTTGTTTTCTTATGGCTGAATAATATTCCATTGTGTATATGTACTGAAAGGAAAGGAGCGACACACAGCAGCAATTCACTGGAGAATTCCGCTTTATTAGGGAAAGGTGCTGGGTTATATAGGAAGGGGCATGGGGTGATTGTGGTGTTACTTCTACGGGGCTGGTGGCTATTGGCTAGGTGCTGGGATTGGGAGGGGGGCGAGGGGTGATTGGGCTTCAGGTGGCGCCGGCGGGAACCGAGGACCCAGAAGAGAAGCAGGAGGTTCGCCATCTTATGGGTGGGAGCCCTTCATGTACCACATCTTCTTTATCTATCTACTGATGGACACTTAGGTTGCTTTCATATCTTGGCTATTGTAAATAGCACTGTGATAAACATAGGGGTGCACCTGTCTTTTTGAATCCAGGATCCTGTTTCCTCAGGGCAAATTCCTAGAAGTGGAATTCCTGGGTCAAATGTGTGAGGTTGGAGGCACCGGAGGGAGGGGTGAGCACTTCGGACACTGATGATGTGCCAAAGAACCCGGCTGCTGCCCCTTCCCAACCTGAAAAATGTGCCTTAGGCTGGCCAATCCTCGCGCAGCTGTAAATCTAAGCGCTACCTCCCCCTACCTTCTTTAAAACTCGCTGCCTGCCCTGCTGAGCATGACTTCTCCAGCTGGTATTTATGCAGACTGCTAAACCTTGCCTGGGGTTGTGCTCAAATAAACTGCCTGGCCCTTTGTTGCCTCTTGTCGCCTGCTTATTTTGGTTAGAATTTATCTTACAAAATGGCATTTCTATTTTGAGTTTCTTGAGGAACCACTATACTGCTTTCCACAATGGTTAAACTCATTTACATTCCCACCAGCAGTGTAGGAGGGTTCCCCATTCTCCACATCCTTGCCAGCATTTGTTGTTGTTTGTCTTTGGTTGGTGGCCATCTTAACTGGTGTGAGATGGTATCTCATTGTGGTTTTAATTTGCATTTCTCTGATGATTAGGGATGTGGAGCATCGTTTCATGTGCCTGTTGGTCATCTGAATTTCTTCTTTGGAGATGTGTCTGTTCAGATCCTCTGCCCATTTTTAATTGGATTATTTGCTTTTTGTTTGTTGAGGTGTGTGAGCTCTTTATATATTTTGGATGTCAACCCTTTATTGGATCTATCATTTATGAATATATTCTCCCATACTATAGGATACCTTTTTGTTCTACTGATGGTGTCCTTTTCTGTACAGAAGCTTTTTGGTTTGATATAGTCCCACTTGTTCATTTTTGCTTTTGTTTCCCTTGCCCGTAAAACTCTTTTAATGAGTGAAAAGAAAAAGTTCCTAATCAGGCGGGGCTCCAAGGGAGGATACCATTCAGTCCTTGGTGTCCAGTTTATATTGCCTCTTGAGAAGAGGAAGTCAACCCCTGCCCCGGACCTCATAGAGAACTGAACTAATGACATCACAGCTCACTACTGACTGGCTGAAAGTACAATGCTTCATTTGCATAGGACATAACCAGTCAGAGCAGCTGAGGTCTAATTAAGTGAACTTTTGAATGGCAGAGTTTTATCTGCAGATAGCATAATCAATTAGAGCAGCTGAGGTCTGTCTAAGTGGCTGAGTTTGGTTTGTGACTTTTTGAAACTTACAGGGGTCCTGAAGGGGTCCTGAACTTTATCTGCCTGTGTCCTACTATCATCTGTCTCAATACTATCAAGGTTTGGTAGATAGAACCCAGATCTTCCTCTTGTTCATATGTTGAGTATCTCCAGGCCTTTTCCACATATCCAGCAGGAACACATAATGTATTGGAGCAGTCAAACCTGAAAGGCCTAAATCTAGAACGCAGGGGTTGCATCTTGAATCCTCCCTGCTCAGAACAGCATGAAGATGTCCCCAGCTAAGCCCCAAAGAGGGATTCAGGCTGTTGACTCAAATGAACATGGCTACTGTATCAAGAAAGATAGAGTTTATTCAGAGTCAAACTGAGGACTGTAGTCTGGGAGGACAGTCAGCCAGAGAGTTCTGAGTAGACTGTTCCAAAGTCTCTGTCTGGAAAACAGCTTATATACCTTTTTTCAGCAGTGGATACATGCAAGAAGGAGGTTATACTGATCAATACATCAAAACAGTGTGTCAAGGATTCATTTGGTTAATGTCCTTAAAGAACATATGCACATTCTGATGCTATCTGTGTGTGAGAGGAGGCAAGGATTAGGATTGCTAATTACTCTCTCAAAGAATTCTACCAAGGACTGGGAACCAGACTCCTTTCCAGTTTATGTTCTTTGAATATTCCAGGATGTTTCTCTTGAAGGGCTGTGGCAGTCTTGCTGACACATGTGAGAATGGCTGCATGGCATCTTCACAGCCCAGCAGGAGTTGGTCTGGTTGTCTTAGGGCCTTTACAGTTTGTACAGCATTCCTTGCCTGTGGGACCACCATAAGAATGTCATGGGAAAACATAAGAATGTCATGTTATTGTCATGTTAATGTCTTGCCACGAGGCTAAGGACTATATTATTATTTTCTGAAAGTCCTTTATACCTAAGCTTTGTCTTGTAATTGAGTTTTTAGACTTGAAATTGAGCATATGACTTACTTTCAAGATCCAGTGGAAAGACTATGTAGTTAATATGGGACAACTCCTTACCTTTCACACTAGGAAATATGGCCTGTCTGGGTGCTTCCAGCTGAAATATTTTAGTGATTTTCTAAAACAGAGCTATTGAAATTTACTTATTTAAAAAATCCAACATCAAGTGACCTGTTAGTGCTAATGCCTAGTTCTTGGAATTTCACCCAGTTATGCAACAACAGATACATTCTGGGAAAGAAGGAGAAAAGAACAAAGGGTGGGCACAATAACTGAGCTACTTTCCAGATTTCTCAACTTAATTTCCAGTCTTTAATTAGTTTCTTACCCTCTCTTCTAAACATCCAGACATCTGGTTAATAGTGTAAGCTGATGATAATAAGGGAAAGTTAATATGAGCAATGAGGTTCTTGATGGTGTTGCTTAAGTGTGTGGGTGGGGGAAGGTCCAGAATGGTAGGGAATCTTGAAGATTGGCCTTGATAAGAAAATGTGGGAATGAGAGAATTGCCTTCCCAGGAAGTAGCAGATGGATCTAGGCACAATGGACAACAGGAAGCTTGAAGTACAGAAACCTGATTAATCCCAAGCCAGGCATACTGAGATAATTAGTGTCAGTCCATATCTTGAAGGCATTCATTGAGTATTCAGTCTGCAGTCTGCCCTAATAACAACTATTTCTCCACATCTGCTAAACTCTGTATCCAGCTATCCATAGGTTATCCACAGGAAACTTGGATAAATGATAAAGATAAATAATTATAGCAGCAGTTTGCTTTTTACATTGTAACAAGAAAGCACCGTTAGTAAGAATTTGATTCCTGGATTATTAATTGCTTAAGCCAACTGACTATTATAGGTTGTCGAAATGAATTGCAAATTGTTTTCTGTCTGAGAACTGATAAGGTATGGATTTTGAAAAACCCAGTATTTTTATTTTTCCTCCCACACTGGTCACTTTCAGGTTTGCTGTGGTTTCTGAATTGTATTTATTAGTCAAATTCTGTAATGACATAAACCAATTTAGTATATTTAGTAGATTAGTTAAGACACTGAAACATAAATTAACCAGTGCAGTTCCAATCATCATAATATTTATACATGTGGAAAATGTACCAGGTGACTGCTTGGATTATCTTCTTTGAAGAGATTTATTAAATTTATAATTATTTTGCTTACTACATCAACATTAAATTATTTCAAAATTTTAGAAATAGACATATTTGTGAGGATATCATTTTTGTTTCTAGGCATTTATGACAACTACCTACCCCACAAAAGGAAACACACTCAGGCAGATAATTCATCACTGTAATGCAGTACTTCAACCTGATTTTCACTTACTCATTTGTTTACTCAATCTACAGTTATTTTTGTGAGAATCTACTTTATGTCACTGACTGTTCTAGACACCAATGATGTAGAGACAAAACAAGCCCTCTAGCTCACATTCCAGTAGGGCACAGTGGGGTAGACAGACAATAAACAACAGGCATACAACATCTCAGGTGCCATCAAAATGTTTAGTGCCATGAAAAAGCGTGAAGCAGGGTAGCAGAGTGGTGAGTGAAATGGGCTGGTGGTTTTTCTGCAGACTTGCAGGAGTGAGAAAGTAAGCCAGGGGCAGAGGTGGACCTCTGGTGAAGCAAACAAAGCTTCAGCTTCAGGGACTTCCACTTGCCTGGGCCACTTGGAGTGCCGGGAGTTGCTGGGTACTGTAGAGTGCCCTTATGGGTGGGAAGCATTTCTGTGTAAGCATTTCTCTTAAAGTGTTGAAGATATCCCCAAGGAAAGTGAGTGCTTATTCCATAGTAATCTCCAGAGATACAGTAATTTACTGTAGCTTCTGTTCTCATGCTAAATAAATATTAACCTCACTGTGTATTTGTGGTTTTCTTTCTTTTTCTTTTTTTTTTAAATAATTATTTTTTATTGAAGGGTAGTTGACACACAGTATTACATTACATGAGTTTCAAGTGTACAACACAGTGGTAGAACATTTATATACATAATTCTAGGTTCCAGCTATCACCCTACCAGGCTGTTACAATATCTTGACTATATTCCTTATGCTATACATTACATCCCGGTTACTAATTTATTTTACCATTGGAAGTCTGTCCTTTTTTTTTTTTTTTTTTTGTGAGGGCATCTCTCATATTTATTGATCAAATGGTTGTTAACGACAATAAAATTCTGTATAGGGTAGTCAATGCTCAATGCACAATCATTAATCCACCCCAAGCCTAATTTTTGTCAGTCTCCAATCTTCTGAGGCATAACAAACAAGTTTTTACATGTAGAACAAATTCTTACATAATGAATAAGTTACATAGTGAACAGTACAAGGGCAGTCATCACAGAAACTTTCGGTTTTGCTCATGCATTATGAACTCTAAACAGTCAGTTCAAATATGAATACTCATTTGGTTTTTATACTTGATTTATATGTGGATACCACTTTTCTCTCTTTATTATTATTATTTTTTAAAAAAATGCTGAAGTGGTAGGTAGATACAAGATAAAGGTAGAAAACATAGTTTAGTGTTGTAAGAGAGCAAATGTAGATGATCAGGTGTGTGCCTGTAGACTATGTGTTAATCCAAGCTAGACCAGGGCAATAAAACATCCACGTATGCAGAAGATTTCTCTCAGAACGGGGGGGTGAGGTTCTAAGCCTCACCTCTGTTGATCCCCAATTTCTCACCTGATGGCCCCCCTGCGACTGTGCCTGTCTTAGGTTGTTCCTCCCTTGAGGAATCTTACCCGTCTCTGGCTAACCAGTCATCTTCCGGGGCCATACAGGGAAATGTGAAGTTGGTAAGTGAGAGAGAAGCCTTATTGTTTGAAAAAGTTAGCTTTTTACTTCTTTGCATATTTATGCCCTGTGGCTTCTATGCCCAGCATTTGTCTTGAGGTATCTTTACCACTTGGAAGAATTATGATACTCGGTAAATTTGATATGAGGCACGAATTCTATTTAAGGGTTGTAATTAGGAAGGAAGAAGAAAAGCTATAGAAGTAGCAGGCGGAAGAAAACATGGGAAGATTGATTATTTCTTTGATATATCTTCTTGTAGAGTAACTTCAGCATGTACAGGTTTTAAGCTACTACTTAAATTGCACACACACATTAACATAATAGGAGTATAGTTACATAACCAAAGCATATCTGTGATTACCAGCCATCTGCAGTGAAACCAAGAAAACCAGTTAGGCACCTTAGGCATTTGTGAATGATTTGTGAAATCTATGATATGGTGGATATTGTCCAAATGAACTTGAACAGTCTGAGAGAAATCAGACAAATTAAAACAACCCATTCCTGGGGATTGTTCACATGCCATATGTTCTTTTAACAGTAAATAGTTTGTAGTTGTAAGACTTTGGAGCGCTACAATTTGCACTTCTCCAAATTCTTGGTTGAGTTCCAACAGTATAGATCCAGTCCAATTTTGTTGTTTTACTGTATGCACAGGCCAGCTTAGATATCTCCTTCCTCATTCCCATGGCAAGTCCAGGAACGGGTGGGATGAGTGCATCTACAGCTGTAGCAGTGCGTAGATCTTTGTTGGGGTTTTTTGATGATCATCTTCTGGCATGAGTCTTCCAGAGAGTGCAGATGTTGGAAGTTCTTTTTCATATCATATCTTAGTTCATTTTCGGGGTAGCCCAATTAGGCTTTGATCCTCTGTATAAACACAAACAGACCCTTTGCCTACACTTTTATATGCCCTTTATACCCTTGTGTAGAACTCGTTGGAGGTTACCACACAGAAACTGCCCTTTTTTTTTTTTTTTTTCTATCACTAATCTACACTTACATGACGAATATTATGTTTACTAGGCTCTCCCCTATAAACCCCTTTACAGTCACTGTCCATCAGCGTAGCAAAATGTTGTAGAATCACTACTTGCCTTCTCTGTGTTGTACAGCCCTCCCTTTTCTCCTACCCCCCCATGCATGTTAATCTTAATACCCCCCTACTTCTCCCCCCCTTATCCCTCCCTACCCACCCATCCTCCCCAGTCCCTTTCCCTTTGGTACCTGTTAGTCCATTCTTGAGTTCTGTGATTCTGCTGCTGTTTTGTTCCTTCAGTTTTTCCTTTGTTCTTATATTCCACAGATAAGTGAAATCATTTGGTATTTCTCTTTCTCCGCTTGGCTTGTTTCACTGAGCATAATACCCTCCAGCTCCATCCATGTTGCTGCAAATGATTGGATTTGCCCTTTTCTTATGGCTGAGTAGTATTCCATTGTGTATATGTACCACATCTTCTTTATCCATTCATCTATTGATGGACATTTAGGTTGCTTCCAATTCTTGGCTATTGTAAATAGTGCTGCAATAAACATAGGGGTGCATCTGTCTTTCTCAAACTTGATTGCTGCGTTCTTAGGGTAAATTCCTAGGAGTGGAATTCCTGGGTCAAATGGTAAGTCTGTTTTGAGCATTTTGATGTACCTCCATACTGCTTTCCACAATGGTTGAACTAACTTACATTCCCACCAGCAGTGTAGGAGGGTTCCCCTTTCTCCACAGCCTCGCCAACATTTGTTGTTGTTTGTCTTTTGGATGGCAGCCATCCTTACTGGTGTGAGGTGATACCTAATTGTAGTTTTAATTTGCATTTCTCTGATAATTAGCGATGTGGAGCATCTTTTCATGTGTCTGTTGGCCATCTGTATTTCTTTTTTGGAGAACTGTCTGTTCAGTTCCTCTGCCCATTTTTTAATTGGGTTATTTGTTTTTTGTTTGTTGAGGCGTGAGAGCTCCTTATATATTCTGGACGTCAAGCCTTTATCGGATGTGTCATTTTCAAATATATTCTCCCATACTGTAGGGATCCTTCTTGTTCTATTGATGGTGTCTTTTGCTGTACAGAAGCTTTTCAGCTTAATATAGTCCCACTTGTTCATTTTTGCTGTTGTTTTCCTTGCCCGGGGAGATATGTTCAAGAAGAGGTCACTCATGTTTATGTCTAAGAGGTTTGTGCCTATGTTTTCTTCCAAGAGTTTAATGGTTTCATGGCTTACATTCAGGTCTTTGATCCATTTTGAGTTTACTTTTGTATATGGGGTTAGACAATGGTCCAGTTTCATTCTCCTACATGTAGCTGTCCAGTTTTGCCAGCACCACCTGTTGAAGAGACTGTCATTTTGCCATTGTATGTCCATAGCTCCTTTATCAAATATTAATTGACCATATATGTCTGGGTTAATGTCTGGATTCTCTAGTCTGTTCCATTGGTCTGTGGCTCTGCTCTTGTGCCAGTACCAAATTGTCTTGATTACTATGGCTTTATAGTAGAGCTTGAAGTTGGGGAGTGAGATCCCCCCTACTTTATTCTTCTTTCTCAGGATTGCTTTGGCTATTCGGGGTCTTTGGTGTTTCCATATGAATTTTTGAATTATTTGTTCCAGTTCATTGAAGAATGTTGCTGGTAGTTTCATAGGGATTGCATCAAATCTGTATATTGCTTTGGGCAGGATGGCCATTTTAACGATATTAATTCTTCCTAGCCACGAGCATGGGATGAGTTTCCATCTGTTAGTGTCCCCTTTAATTTCTCTTAAGAGTGACTTGTAGTTTTCAGAGTATAAGTCTTTCACTTCTTTGGTTAGGTTTATTCCTAGGTATTTTATTTTTTTTGATGCAATTGTGAATGGAGTTGTTTTCCTGATTTCTCTTTCTGTTGGTTCATTGTTAGTATATAGGAAAGCCACAGATTTCTGTGTGTTGATTTTGTATCCTGCAACTTTGCTGTATTCCGATATCAGTTCTAGTAGTTTTGGGGTGGAGTCTTTAGGGTTTTTTATGTACAGTATCATGTCATCTGCAAATAGTGACAGTTTAACTTCTTCTTTACCAATCTGGATTCCTTGTATTTCTTTATTTTGTCTGATTGCCGTAGCTAGGACCTCCAGTACTATGTTAAATAACAGTGGAGAGAGTGGGCATCCCTGTCTAGTTCCCGATCTCAGTGGAAATGCTTTCAGCTTCTCGCTGTTCAATATAATGTTGGCTGTGGGTTTATCATAGATGGCCTTTATTATGTTGAGGTACTTGCCCTCTATTCCCATTTTGCTGAGAGTTTTTAACATGAATGGATGTTGAACTTTGTCAAATGCTTTTTCAGCATCTATGGAGATGATCATGTGGTTTTTGTCTTTCTTTTTGTTGATGTGGTGGATGATGTTGATGGACTTTCGAATGTTGTACCATCCTTGCATCCCTGGGATGAATCCCACTTGGTCATGGTGTATGATCCTTTTGATGTATTTTTGAATTCGGTTTGCTAATATTTTGTTGAGTATTTTTGCATTTACGTTCATCAGGGATATTGTTCTGTAGTTTTCTTTTTTGGTGGGGTCTTTGCCTGGTTTTGGTATTAGGGTAATGTTAGCTTCATAGAATGAGTTTGGGAGTATCCCCTCCTCCTCTATTTTTTGGAAAACTTTAAGGAGAATGGGTATTATGTCTTCCCTGTATGTCTGATAAAATTCCGAGGTAAATCCATCTGGCCCGGGGGTTTTGTTCTTTGGTAGTTTTTTGATTACCTCTTCAATTTCGTTGCTGGTAATTGGTCTGTTTAGATTTTCTGTTTCTTCCTGGGTCAATCTTGGAAGGTTATATTTTTCTAGGAAGTTGTCCATTTCTCCTAGGTTTCCCAGCTTGTTAGCATATAGGTTTTCATAGTATTCTCCAATAATTCTTTGCATTTCCGTGGGGTCCGTCGTGATTTTTCCTTTCTCGTTTCTGATACTGTTGATTTGTGTTGACTCTCTTTTCCTCTTACTAAGTCTGGCTAGAGGCTTATCTATTTTGCTTATTTTCTCGAAGAACCAGCTCTTGGTTTCATTGATTTTTGCTATTGTTTTATTCTTCTCAATTTTATTTATTTCTTCTCTGATCTTTATTATGTCCCTCCTTCTGCTGACCTTAGGCCTCATCTGTTCTTCTTTTTCCAATTTCGATAATTGTGACATTAGACCATTCATTTGGGATTTTTCTTCCTTTTTTAAATATGCTTGGATTGCTATATACTTTCCTCTTAAGACTGCTTTTGCTGTGTCCCACAGAAGTTGGGGCTTAGTGTTGTTGTTGTCATTTGTTTCCATATATTGCTGGATCTCCATTTTGATTTGGTCATTGATCCATTGATTATTTAGGAGCGTGTTGTTAAGCCTCCATGTGTTTGTGAGCCTCTTTGCTTTCTTTGTACAGTTTATTTCTAGTTTTACGCCTTTGTGGTCTGAAAAGTTGGTTGGTAGGATTTCAATCTTTTGGAATTTTCTGAGGCTCTTTTTGTGGCCTAGTATGTGGTCTATTCTGGAGAATGTTCCATGTGCACTTGAGAAGAATGTATATCCCGCTGCTTTTGGATGTAGAGTTCTATAGATGTCTATTAGGTCCATCTGCTCTACTGTGTTGTTCAGTGCTTCCGTGTCCTTACTTATTTTCTGCCCAGTGGATCTATCCTTTGGGGTGAGTGGTGTGTTGAAGTCTCCTAGAATGAATGCATTGCCGTCTATATCCCCCTTTAGTTCTGTTAGTATTTGTTTCACATATGCTGGTCCTCCTGTGTTGGGTGCATATATATTTAGAATGGTCATATCCTCTTGTTTGACTCAGCCCTTTATCATTATGTAGTGTCCTTCTTTATCTCTTGTTACTTTCTTTGTTTTGAAGTCTATTTTGTCTGATATTAGTACTGCAACCCCTGCTTTCTTCTCACTGTTGTTTGCTTGAAATATGTTTTTCCATCCCTTGACTTTTAGTCTGTACATGTCTTTGGGTTTGAGGTGAGTTTCTTGTAAGCAGCATATAGATGGGTCTTGCTTTTTTATCCATTCTGTTACTCTGTGTCTTTTGATTGGTGCATTCAACCCATTAACATTTAGGGTGACTATTGAAAGATATGTACTTATTGCCATTGCAGGCTTTAAATTCGTGGTTACCAAAGGTTCAAGGTTAGCCTCTTTAGTATCTTACTGCCTAACTTAGCTCGCTTATTGAGCTGTTATATACACTGTCTGGAGATTCTTTTCTTCTCTCCCTTCTTATTCCTCCTCCTCGATTCTTCATATGTTGGGTGTTTTGTGCTGTGCTCCTTCTAGGAGTGCTCCCATCTAGAGCAGTCCCTGTAAGATGTTCTGTAGAGGTGGTTTGTGGAAAGCAAATTCCCTCAGCTTTTGTTTGTCTGGGAATTGTTTAATCCCACCATCATATTTGAATGATAGTCGTGCTGGATACAGTATCCTTGGTTCAAGGCCCTTCTGTTTCATTGTATTAAATATATCATGCCATTCTCTTCTGGCCTGTAGGGTTTCTGTTGAGAAATCTGACGTTAGCCTGATGGGTTTCCCTTTATAGGTGACCTTTTTCTCTCTAGCTGCCTTTAACACTCTTTCCTTGTCCTTGATCTTTGCCATTTTAATTATTATGTGTCTTGGTGTTGCCCTTCTTGGATCCTTTCTGTTGGGGGTTCTGTGTATTTCCGTGGTCTGTTCGATTACTTCCTCCCCCAGTGTGGGGAAGTGTTCAGCAATTATTTCTTCTAAGATACTTTCCATCTCTTTGCCTCTCTCTTCTTCTTCTGGGACCCCTATAATACGGATATTGTTCCTTTTAGATTGGTCACACAGTT
Source organism: Manis pentadactyla (assembly GCF_030020395.1). Classification (NCBI taxonomy): domain Eukaryota; kingdom Metazoa; phylum Chordata; class Mammalia; order Pholidota; family Manidae; genus Manis; species Manis pentadactyla. The sequence goes on along the minus strand of NC_080020.1, from coordinate 209,200,757 downwards.
CTCTTAATATTGTTTCATTCCTGGAGATCCTTTTGTCTCTCTCTATGTCAGCTTCTATGCGTTCCTGTTCTCTGATTTCAATTCCATCAATGGCCTCTTGCATTCTATCCATTCTGCTTATAAACCCTTCCAGAGTTTGTTTCATTTCTGCGATCTCCTTTCTGGCATCTGTGATCTCTTTCCGGACTTCATCCCATTTTTCTTGCGTATTTCTCTGCATCTCTGTCAGCATGTTTATGATTCTTATTTTGAATTCTTTGTCAGGAAGACTGGTTAGGTCTGTCTCCTTCTCTGGTGTTGTCTCTGTGATCTTTGTCTGCCTGTAGCTTTGCCTTTTCATGGTGATAGGAATAGTCTGCAGAACTGGGACGAGTGACGGCTGGAAGGACTTCCTTTCTTTTTGGTTTGTGGCCCTCCTCTCCTGGGAGAACAGCGGCCTCTAGTGGCTTGTGCTGCGCAGCTGCGCGCAGTCAGGGTTTCTGCTTCCTGCCCGGCTGCTATGGAGTTAATCTCCGCTGTTGCTGTGGGCGTGGCCTGGCTCGGGCAGCTACTCCAAAATGGTGGAGTCGCGTTGGAGCAGGAGCTGCTGGGAGGCTATTTATCTCCGTAAGGGGCCTCCCTGCTCCCTGCAGCCCAGGGGTTAGAGTGCCCAGAGATCCCGGATTCCCTACCTCTGGATTAAGTGACCCGCCCTGCCCCTTTAAGACTTCCAAAAAGCACCCGCCAAAACAAAACAACGACCACAAAAAAAAAACAAGAAAAAAAATTTTTTTAATTAAAAAAAAAAAAAATTTTTTTTTTAATTAAAAAAAAAATAAGGTGGTCGTTCGTTTTTCTTTATTCTCCGGTGCCAGCCTCAGGCCTCTGCTCACCGGTCTTTCTGCCCTGTTTCCCTAGTATTGGGGTCCCTGTCCCTTTAAGACTTCCAAAAAGCGCTCGCCAAAACAAAACAGCAAAAAAGCAAAAAAAAAAAAATGGTCGCGCGCTTTTCTTATGCCCTCAGTCGCCCAGCCTCCAGTGCCTGCTCACTGTTCTTGCTGCCCTGTTTTCCTAGTATCGAGCGCCCTGCACTCTGGCCCGGATGGCTGGGGCTGGGTGTTCGGCTGTCCTGGGCTCCGTCTCCCTCCCGCTCTGCCCGCTCTTCTCCCGCCGGGAGCTGGGGGGAGGGGCGCTCGGCTCCCGCGGGGCCGGGGCTTGTATCTTACCCCCTTCGCGAGGCGCTGGGTTCTCTCAGGTGCGGATGTGGTCTGGATATTGTCCTGTGTCCTCTGGTCTTTATTCTAGGAAGGGTTGTCTTTGTTATATTTTCATAGATATATGTTGTTTTGGGAGGAGATTTCCGCTGCTCTACTCACGCCGCCATCTTCCGCCCCTCTCTTCTTTCTTTTTCTAAAAGAGCATTTCCTGCCACAATTATATAATCCTCGGGTCCTAGTCGACCTTTATCCAGTGCGTGTGGCTGGAGCCCAACACACAGGAGGGTGATAGAGGCATGAGGTCAGGGGAGTAAGGTATGTGGGTGGGGGGGAAGTACAAGAGGTCTCTTTAAGAATTTTAGGTTTTATTCTAATTTATTCTAATTAAGTGGTGAGGTCAATTAAAATTTAGATCAGGGGAATTACTGGATGTGAATTACATTTTAATCAAATCCTTTTAAAAGAATCAGTCCTGCTGGTCTGTGGTGTTCAAGTGAAGAGAGGCGGAAGTAGTGGCAAGGAGATCTGGTGAGAGGATAGCAGTAATCTAGCCGAGAGGTGACGGCTGTTGGGTGCCCAGGGCTATGTCCGTAGCAGTAGAGGTGGTGAAAAATGCCTGGTTTTGGAATATATTTTTAAAGCAGAGCTGAGAACACTTGTAAATGGATTGTATGTAATTAACAGGGAAAAGAGAGAAGTCAAGGAACATGCCAAGGTTTTTGGTGTGAATAACCCATGGAAGGAGGTGCCTTTTACTGAGTTAAGGATTTGAATCAAGAGTTCAGCTTTGGAGTTATTCAATTCAGAATAGACATCAAGGTATCTGATTAAAAGAGGACACTTAATCATTTTGCTTCATCAGTGAACTTGGATTTGAAAATCTCTGGGCATCTCATGCTTTAGTAAAATTGTAGTGATAGTTACATTTTATTACGAGATATACTTCTCATTTAAAAAATAACTTAGACAATTAATAAATATAGCTACCATTTATTCAATAACTACTATGTGCCAGGTTGTTAGGTGCTTTGTATAACTTATATACTTCAGTAATCACAAGAGCCCTGCAAGGTCAGATTTATCAGATGTGTTATAGATGAAGAAGCAAATAATTTGCTGAAGGTCAAACAGCTGGTAAATTTCAGAACTAGATCTAACCCAGGTCTGAATCCAAATTCCATGGACTTTCTACCATTTTACTTTCTTTTCAGATAAGTAGGGATCATCTTAAATGCAAAAACTACAAAAAATGTCAACTCTCAGAAAAAAAGCAAGACATTTTTGAAAGTGTTGAGTCTAGTTAGCAGAAGAGGGTGTTAAAATGCTGACGTGTTTGCCACAACTTCAACCTAGTGAGAGAATCTCAAATAACTTATTAATGTCCCTGTGTGGCAAGCTTTTTATAGATGAGAACCTGCCAAGTTTCCTCCACTAGTAGAATCGAAGATTTCCTTAGGAAGTTTTGCTGTCATTGAGACCATATTTCATAAATTATCTTCAGATATCAAAATGTTTAGGAAAATAAACCCAATTTAAGCCTTCTCAGAAGTCTGCATAACAACTTCAGTGGTCCAAAGGGCAACTTATGAGCACGAATCATATTGATATTTATGTATATCAGTATTCCTAATTTCAGATGTAAACACCAAAGGAGTAGTATAATGACTGTCATTACTCAATGGCTACTTGCAACTGTGGTTAACATATTGCCAATCTTGGTTCATGTGTAACTCCCTAGAACCTACTCCTTGTTGTTTTTCCCCCCACTGCTTTACTGACACATAATTTATATTATATAAATTAACCCATTGTAAGTACACGAACGATTTTCAGTAAATTTGTGGATGTGTGCAACCATCATCACATTCTTGTTTTAGAACTCTTTGATCATCTCAAAAAACTCCCTCTTTTCCATTTGCAGTTGATCCCCCTCCTACACCCAACTACAGGAAATCACTTATCTGTTTTTTGTATCTAACATGTGCCTTTTCTGGACATCTCCTGTATATAGAATCATACCATATTTGTTCTTTTGAATCTGATTTCTTTCACTTAGCAGAATCCTATTAAGGTTCATTCATAGTTAAGGTGCATCGTTAGTTTGTTCATCTTTTTTGCTGAATAGTGGTACATTATATAGATATACCACATTTTCTTTATCAATTCAGGACTTGAACATTTAGATTGTTTCCACTTTTATATATATATATAAATGTATATGTATAATGTATAATGGTCCTCTGAACATTTGCATAAAGTCTTGGCAGCAACATAAGCTATTTCTCTTGAGTAGGTACCTAGGCATGAATTGTCAGGTTGTATGTTCAACTTTTTAAGTAATTGTCAAACTCTTTTAAAAATAGCTGCACCATTTTACATTCCCTCCAGTAGTTAATTATTCTAATTCCTTTACATTTCCATATAAACTTTAGAATCAGCTTGTCTGTATCAATAAAGTTTCCTGCATTGATTTTGATTGGAATAGCATTACATCTGCAGGTCATTTTGGAAACTGACACCTTACCTATGTCGAATCTTCCAATTCACGAACAAGTATTTTTCTTACTTATTTAGGTCTTCTTTGATCTATTTTATCAGTGTTTGGCAGTTTTCAGCATATGGATCCGGTATATGCTTTGTTAGATTTATACCTAAATATTTCATTTTTGAGGGAGGGGAGCTGTTGCAAGTGGTATTGTTTTTAAAATTTAGGTTTTCAGTTGTTGATTGCTAGCATGGAAACAGGATTGATATTTGTTCTCTGACCTTGTATCCTATAAACTTGCTAAACTCACTTATTAGTACTTGGACATTTTTTTTTAGATAGACTCCAGATTTTCCATATAGACTTTCATATTATCTGAAAAGGGACAGTTTTATTTCTTCTTTTCTAATGAAAGTCTTTTCTTTCTTCCTTTATAATGAAAGTCTTTTATTCCTTTCTAATACATGTCTTTTATCTATTTTCTTTATTCCAGTAGCCAGGGCTACCAGTATAATGTTGAATAGAAGTGATTAGAGCAGACATCTTTCCCTATTCATCCTTTTGGGGCAAAGTATTCAGTCTTTCATTATTAAGTATGATGTTATTTATAGCTATTTTGTTTGTTTTTATTGTTGACTTTTGTAGATGCCCTTTTATTAAGTTAAGTAAATTCCCTTCTGTTTCTAATTTGCTGAGAGTGTTTATCATGAATGGATGTTAAATTCTGTCAAATGCTTTCTCTGTTTCAGTTGATATGATCACATGGTTTTCTTCTTTAGACAGTTTATATGGTGGGTCACCCTGACTTATTTTCACATTTTTAAACCTGCTTGTATTCCTGGGATATAGTCTATTTGGTTGTGATACTTGTTTTTTTATGCTTCTTGATTCTATTCGCTAATATTTTGATGGGGGAATTTCTGTGTCATCTTGGCATCGGTGGGTAGTGATTTTCTTTCCCTTTGTTGGTCGGATTTTCCTGGTTCTTCATTTGCAGAATAATTTTAGATTGTAACTTATGCTTTCAAGCATTAAATTATGAGACTCTGGCCTTGTTTAAATCTCACTGAGTATATTGAAGTTTTTGTTTTAGCATGTGATCAACCCAACTGGGTTCAAGCTGCAAGTTTCAAATAGCCTTAAGTGGGTTGTGGTTTCAACATTAGTTCTATTTTCAGAAGTTTTTCAGTGTTACTTGGATCTGTCTGGTATGTGATTACTGAGTGGCCAATGTGGGTTTTGGGCAGTTGGTCTGTCCTGTACTTCAGGTTTCCATCCTTGGTAGGCTAAATAGGGTCAGACTTATGCATGGACAACTTGGGATTCAGTCCAGAAATCATAAAGTTACAACTTTGTGGGGTTGCTTTGTGGAGCTCCTGTCTCTCTATGATTTCTCTGGTACTGGTTTTCTGAGGCTTTCCTTTCTCCAGTCAGAAGTCTGGAGCTTTTATTACCCTGCTCTTCTGCACATTTTTGGGACTGTACCTGCATTATTAGACTAAGCAGGAGGAGGGCAGAGAGAGCAGAGTCTAGTTTCTCACACCCACTGTTAACCACCATCTTTTTGGGATTACATCTCTTACAATTGGAGAAGGTTCCTCTCTCTGAGTTTTAGATACTTGTGAATACTGACTGCCTTGACTGGAGTGGTGATGGGATTGCCTTGGGAGTGGTGGAGTAGAACCACAGCCCACAAAGATCAGTGTGTGCATCACTGTGCTGGTGAGTGACATGTTTCCTGCTGGTGTTATGAGGTGTGGCTGTACTGGGGTGAGGGATGCTGGGCTGCACAAAGCCAAGTGTGGCTACACCATGATCCTCTGCCATGATTCCCTTGCATGTAGTTCTGATTTGCGTTTCCTAATGACTAGTGATGTTGGGCACATTTTTATATGCTTATTGGCTATTTTTATTTCTTGTTTGGAGAAATCTATTCAAATCCTTCCCCCATTTTAAATTGGATTGTCATTTTTGTCATTGAATTGTATGGGTTCTTTATATATTCTATATACAAGTCCCTTATTAGATATTTGATTTGTAAATACTTTCTCTCATTTGAATCACAATTTTTTATTTTGGTGAAGTCCAATTTCTCTATCAATCTATCTATATTTTTTTCTTTTGTTGCTTGGGTTATTGAAATCATATCTAAGAAACCATTGCCTAATCCAAAGTCATGAAGATTTGCCCTTATATATTTTTAATTTGGGATTTATAGTTTTAGGTCTTATAGTTTAATTGAAGATCCAATTTCAGTTAGTTTTGTGTTCATATTTTTGCATGTGAATATCCAGTTCTTACATCATTTGTTGAAAAGACTATTCCTTCTTCCATTGAATTGTCTTGGCACCTTTGTAAAAAAAACAGTTGACCATAAATGTGAGGATTTATATCTGGGCTTTCAATTCTATTCCATTGATATACATGTCTATTATTATGCCAGTACCACACTGTCTTGATTACTGATTACTGAGGCATTGTAGTAAGTTTTGATTGAGAGAGGTGAGTCCTTCAACTTTGTTCTTTTTCAAAATTGTTTTGGTAGGAATGTGTTTTTACCCAAGGATAATACATATTTAAGACTGGGAGTTAAAGAAATGGCAGACTTAGATATTTGTGATTCTTATCTATACCATACTTTTTTTTTTCATCCTGTGCTTCCCAACCAAACAAATCTATCCAGATGTGTTAAAAATGTGCTTTACCTGCCCCATGTGCCATACCAGTTTTGGGTCCACCTGCTTTACTTTTACCTGATGATCTATCTCTATTCATAAGTCAGACCCACACTTTACCTTTGGATTTATCTCCTATTCTGGTCAGTTCCAGAGTAACTTCTGAGTTTGAGATTTGGTTTTCTGTGTATGTTTTCAAATTGAGCTTGTCAGGACACTCAGATTCTATATTGTTCTGTGTGCTCTGTGTACACTCCTGCCAGAATAGGATTACGCCCCACCCTGGGGCCATGCCCTGGTATCACAGGGATCCTCTAGACAGAATTCTAAATTACAGGCTGATAGTCTTTCTTGTGGCTTGGTGCCAGAGGGCATTCCTAGTACTATTTGGGTGGTTAACTTTCCAATCAGTGGTGCACAACTTTGGTGTTGAGGCAGCACAACCCTGTGTGTGTCTATGTAGAGATGCTATCTCTTTGTGTTTCTTTTTGGTTCAAATGGATAGGTTAATGGAATGTAACAGACAGGTTTATGCTACACAAATAGAAAAGCAGTTAACAGCCTTTCCACTTCTCTGAATCTTCATTTTGACTTTGATGTTGAGATTGATAATACCCAATCAGATTTTACTCCATTTTCAATGCACTGGTCAAAAATGATGGAAAACAGGTATGTCAGTTCACTTGGAAGCATATGTGTATGTTCAGGCCAAATGATGGCTCAATGACCTGAAAACAAAACAGCCGTCGGTCTCACTTACTGGTGTCACGTAATCATGGGATGCAATCTAACCACTGGGGGGAATGCATATGTTTATAGAGCTACAGAAACTGGAGTTTACCACTTTTTAGCTAAGAACCTGTGGGGCTTGGAGAGATTTAATCAACATTCAAAGTGTAAACATCCTCTGTGCCAATTCCAGGTTATATTTAAATTTTAGGTTGACTTTCCAAGAAGCAAGAGGTTCAGCACTTGTACCAGGATGTTTCAATGTTTCTTTTTAAACCTGGAATCCCAGTCACTTATTGTTTACAGAGGTCAATGGCATTGTGCTGGAAGTGGGAGTGGAAAATTCTCCAGGGTCCCTCTGAGGTCAGGTCAGGCTCTCCCTGAAGGTTGTTTGAAAGCCTGAGTTTTGAATCAATTGCCTGAGAGTTTGAACCAATTGCATGAAGGACAATTTTGGTTGTGTCAGGGTCAGGCACTGGGCACCTCCTTGTCCTTGAATTCTCAAGACTGGACTGAAAAATGGCCCAGGTTGCAGCTGAGTAATCCTGTTTCCAATATTTATGGAAAGAGAAGTGTTACATGCCTTAGCAAGAGTGCCTTTAAAGATTAACATGTCTGGGTCTTTTTTCTTCCCTTTGATCAAGGCCTGTAGCTCTTTGAGTGCTTTCCCAAGTGAGCCTCTACCGAGGCTGTACTAGCCATTCCTTGCTTACTCCTCTCTGCCATCATTCTTGTACCTTGAAAAAAAATGAAGTATTTAATCCTTTGGGTGGGATGATCCACTCTGGAACTCCAGCTCTTTAATTTTCTCTCTGATTCTGACTTGACAAGAGGCAATCTGATTTTCACTCCTTCTCATTTTTCCTGGACATTTTAGAAATACTGAAGCCATTGCAGACACAGAGGAAACCTCCTTAGGAGAACTGACTCAGCAGCCCTCTGCTGAGAGAAAAGGCTGTATCTCCTTCCTCCTCTTCATTGTGACCAGGGCCACTTAAATTATTTGTCCCCACGAAATGCCCTGGCTTGCTGAGAGCTCTAATGGGCATGACAAGCAATATTGCTCACGCTGATACACCACATTCTCGATAAGGAAGCTTAGCGGCAGATTTTCTTTCTCTGGAGATTCAGTTAAAAACATTTATACAATACCCACAGCATGCAAAGCAATGGTTCTTGCTCCTTGGGAGCTTCTTGGTTGAGAGAGAGGTAAGTATATTAATCTGGGTTCTCTAGAGAAACAGAACCAATTGAGAAATTAGGTACATAAATACACAGAGAGGGGGGAGAAAGGAGGGGAAAAGGGAGAAGTAGAGAGGTTGATTTATTGTGAGGAATTGGAGGGTGAAGCGTTCTAAGCTCAACACCCAGGAGAGCCAATGGCATAAGTTCCATTCTAAGGGCAGAAGACTAATTAATGTCCCAGCTTAAGTAAAATGTCCCTTTTACTCAACCTTTTTATTCTATTCAGGTTTCCCACTGTTTTGGTGGGGGCCACCCACATTAGGGAGGGCAATCTGCTTTACTCAGTCTACCCTCTCAAATATTAATCTCATCCCCAAACACCCTCTTCATGAGCTTAGAGTTTTGTAGCTAAAGAGTGGGTAGATGAGGAGTCTCTGGTATCAAGTGCAATAGAAAGATGAGAATAGAGAAGAGTTGTAGGCCATGAACAGTGGTATTGTCAGTGATATGGCCAGGAGTACAGAAGACATCTCAAAAGGTAGTGGAAAAGTGAGAGGATATCCGTTTGGAAACAGGACTGGAAAATAATAATAGGAGAAGCAAGCATCATATAGAGGGTAGTAAAAGCAAATTATTTCCTTTGGAGTTTGACAACTCATTATATTTAAATAACACTTATTAAAGTAATTTGAGCTTGGATTTAAACAGATATCCATGGAAGTGGGACTTCCATCATTCCACAGAGTGCAGATGTTCATGCCTGTTCTTGGCATGGCTGATTGGGAAGGAGCCTTCGGAGTCTCCTAGGCCATTCTGTCACTCACGTGGGACTCCATTTTAGCATCTTGGACAGTCAAATGTCTCTCGAGGAAGGAAGCTTGAAGTTTTCAATTTGGTCAGTTTGTTATTCTACTCAGTCTGTATTCCTGACTTAAGAAGCTCACTTTTGCAGCAGAGAGTTTGCTTCCTTATTGAGTATACCTGCATTAAGTTAGGAAGAAGGATTCTAGGGGCCCATCTTTGGGAAAAATACCCAGCAGAGTACCCTTCGCTGGGGAAACAAAACTGAAGAAATACCTGTCTACCCAAGGATAGTGGCTCCTCTAAACCAAGGATTGCTGCTCAGTCCCATAGGGTTTAATCAAGCAGGAATCTTGTTCGGGATGCTGATCTTCCCTTTTATCCTCAGACTATTAAACTTTTTGGACTCCATCTCTCAATGGCTACTATTAATCTCATTTCCTAAATGTGGGTTATGGTTACGGGAATCATATAGCCTACATTTTACCTGATGGCCCTTAAGTGCCCAATTTTGGAATTCTGCTTCTTTCTCAATATGATGTAAGTATAATATTAGCTCTATCTTAAAGAATACAAACTCATTTAATATGTCTTTTTGAAATGCAATATTTCTTTGAGAAATTTATATGGTGCTAGCTAGTGGCATATCTGAACTCTATCACACTCAGAGTTTGGAATTATTCATAGAAAACTTCTCTAAAAACACAAATACACCATTTTATTTTGCAGATGTTTCCAGAGATGCTGAGTACTTTAGCTTTAATTAATGTCAGTAATGAATTTTAATACTAGGTAAAAAAATCAAGTGAAAAGTGATAGGAAATAATAATATGTTTCTAAAGTATCATTTATTATCACTATTATGTAGTGATATTGTGCTAAAATTTATATGGAATGAAGTATGATTCTTATACAGCGTATATCAGAGCACTAGTGCAATTTTTGGATTTCAGTAGAGAATGATGGCTTGGAAATGTATTCTAGCAAGTACCAAGGTACCTTATAACAAAGTGGTTAGTGCCAAGTGGTAATGATTATATTCCACAACTCTAGAGCCTACTAAATTATGAATTATAACACCCTGGATAAAACCTGATCACTTTCATTTTACTCTTTTATTGTCTTTATGGCACTTATTTCTATAGAAAGTATGTATTTATTTTCTTACTGGCTAAATGTTGATCTGTCCTTGACAGATTTCCATGAGTGCAGAGGTCTTGTCTGCTGTTTTTACTGTTGAATTTTCAATGTGTAAAGGCAGGGATCACATCACATTTAACTTTGGGTCTCTCATGGCACCCAGAAAAGTGTGATTTTTAGGAATTATTCCAAAAGCATTTGTTGAATTGTGTGTTTGTCTTAAAAGCCAAATGTTCCCTCCCATCAAAAGATAATGAGGCAAAGGATCAGGCTTGAGGTAATTGAGGAAGGCAGAATGCTTTCCCTGAAACAGAAGACAGCCTAGTGGAGTCTGGCCAACCCAAGTCTTATAAGAACCTTCCATTTGAGTTTTAACTCATGCATTCTTTTCTGGGGCCATCAAACTCCTGTTTCTGAGCCTCCAAGCCTCAAAGGGGGAGGGAAGGGGTAGAGGATGATGGGATGGTTAGAGCTGTGTGTGTGTGTGTGTGAAGAAAAAGTGTTAAAACTAATGGAAATTGTCCTTATCTGGAGAGCAGGCGCTTCCTAAATACTTAGTGCTGTCTTGTGACTAAATTCCTAAATACTTAGTGTGTCTTGTGACTACTTGGGTGTCAGAAAACATTTCTTCTCTTGTCCTTCGGTGCTGGACCTGCTGGCTGGCACATTACTGACCTGCTTAGCACTCTTCATTTTACTGCCGTTGCACTTGGACGAAAATCCAACTGCTTTCCTGTGCCCCCAAAGTTCCCAGCTGTCAGTTTCTGACTGGCTCACCAATCTCATCCCATGCTCTCTTCTCCTTCACTCACTCTGCCACTGTCCCTTCTGCCTCAAATGTTGTTACCCTAAGTTTTTGCATTGACTAGATCCTTAACATCATCCCTGCTTCAACTTAAATGTGACTCTTCAGAAAGGCACTTTCTGAAAATCTTAATAAAGTATCACCCCCACCTCTACCTGTTCTGTACCTATTCCAGCTCCTTCCTGTTCTAATTCTGAAAAGGATCTGCCTCAGACTCCATATCTCGAAAACCATTATCTAAAGAGGCTGACTGTGGCTTTCAATCCAGAGAACTCAGTGTATTCTGAAGGATTTTGCAAGTATCACCCATGCACCTTATTTGACCAGGATGGAGAAGAGTGTGGGTGAAATGGAGAACTTGTCACCACCCTGAATGAAACCCGGCCACTTCCTATTCCATTTCACTCTATCATTGTCTTTGTGGCACTGATTCCTATAGAAAATTAATATTTATTTGCTTAATGGCTTACTGTTGACCTGCCCTTGGCAGATGTGCCTGAGAGCAGAGGTCTTGTCTGTTGTGTTCACTGTTGAACTTTCAGTGTCTAAAACAGAGTCCAGCGTATGTAAGCACTCAGATATTTGTGCAATACTGCTGAATAATGAAGTGGCCCCATTAGGAAATAACTATGTAAGTAAGGTTTAATAGGTGACATGTGTACAGTCCTTAAGTGAGGGCTTGGTGCCTAGTAGTCAGTATACAAAGTTTCCTTCTCTCTCCAGCCTGCCCTGTGAGGGAGGGTCAGTGATCTCTTTGCAAGTACTACTGGAGCAGCATTTAAATTCTGATATCATAAAGTTGGTTATTTGCTTTTCTTACCTATTTATTTAAACACAAGATAAACTATGGCTTTGACCCTGCTAACTCTTTCTCCAAATAGGCAAATAGGCAAGTACCTATTTTGGTAATGATTCTTAAGCTGTATTTTGTAACTCAGAGATTTCACTAAGTTCAAGTACTTTTCCTCATTATTCAGCATTTGTTAATGAGGATGTTATTAAACTATAAAATTAGGTTGACAGGAATGACTTTTAACTTAATCAGACCGTCTTGTGGCCATTGTATTTCATATACTTTATGGTGTTATTCAGATAAGAATGGGTGCACAGATACTTGTATATACTACAAAATTAGATTATGACTTATCTGCTGTATTAAAAGGGACTGTATATCAGCACTTATTGGTTCTCTCTGCATTAATTAAGCCTGCCTGGTGTTTTTCTAACAGTGAGGTCTGTTAATTAGCTCAGCTCCACACATCTTGGTTAAGCTTGCACATAAAAGGCTTATTGCCCACTGACTTCTTCCTGTACTAATTCAGAAGGGAGCTGCTTCAGACTCTAGATCCAGAAAATCATTGCGAAAAGGCTGATTCTGACTTTCAATCCAGGGAGTTCGATGAATTCCAAAGATTTTAGCTAATATCATCAATTCACCTTATCTGGCAAGGATAAAAAAGAGTGTGGATATTGTAGGTAGCTTCACCACCCTGGATAAAACCTGAAAAGTCCTTCTACTTAATTTGTGAGAGCCAAGATTCTCCTGACTGAGCACAGTGAGCAAGAAGCACCACTGCATGTGCTTGCGCCCCCTCTCTTACAGAGAGAGCCCTGGGAACAGTTTCTGTGCAGGCCCCCACCTCACGTCGGTGTGCTCTAGCCATTGTGGCAGCTGAGCTGTGTTCTCCCTGCTGTTTGGTTACTGGCATATCTCTGCTCCCACAAGGAAGAGGCTCAGGCTCACCCCTTTAGCTTCTGCTGTGCTTGGAACCTAGACTCCAGCCAGTCTCACTGAGCTCCTATGAGAGGGAGTAAATCCTGTATCTCCACCCTATAGGGATATAACATTAGCAGAAAGGACCTAACACAGTGTCAGGCTGCAGGATGAAGTCTGTAATTCATTTTTGAGTGGAGTGGTAGATCATCTGAAACCCACATGCACATGCAGGCATTGTTCATATAGGTCCAGTTTTCCTAGTGCAAATTTGGCTATAAGAAGATTGAATAACCAAGGGGCGCAGTTTGTATTCTGAGGACCAAGATAGGTTGAAACTTGAACCTGCTTGGAAATTAACTTTCTTTCTGGAGGAGGAGGTATGGTAGAGCTGTGGAGTCCTTCCTTTGAGTGGGTCTGCACTTTGTTTTTCACAGCATTGAGTGGCGAGAAAGTGGAAGAGGCTTGTGCTGATGAGCAGCTTGGAGATGGGAAGGGGGACCCCAGCGTGAGCCATAGCTAGATGTACTTCCAGGCAGCAGGTTCACTCACAGCTGTTTTGGTTCTGTAGCTATGAGAAAACCTCCTGCTGGAAAAGTGAGGCACATGTCAACAGATTGTTGAAACCCTCCAGCCCCTAGTTTATTTCTGACATTCATTTAAAAACAGAATGTATTATGTTCCTACCATGTGCCCAGCCCCAGGGACATGCTGGTGAGCCAGAAGTTAATTATATTCAAACAATTTTTGATAGTACAAGGTGTTTTAAGACTCTTGAGTTTATTTAGTAACTATTTAAGAGTTTGTTTGAGAGACACAATTCTCTCACAACTGCAGAATCGACTGTGTTTCTAATTCTTAAGCTCCCCAAATGAAATCCTGTGTTTCCTCTATTTTCCTTCCTCTTCCTTTAATGTGCGCATTTCACAAACTTCAGCTGGTCACATCAGTCTGGAATTCTGAAAAGATCTAGGGAGAAGGAGATAAAGAAAGCCCAGTTCCTGCTTTTATGGAGCTGTGGGTAAAATGAAGGTTCCTGTGGTCAGGATTCTCACCTGGCCCTGCCTGGTTGGCTAGGTCACCACACACGTGTGGGCAGTGCATTGTTATTGACTCTATATAAAAAGCTCTGCCCAGTGCTCTGAGCAACATGGTGGCACAGCTGCAAGGCTGCATGCCGAGAGCAGAGCAGAGGCTGGAGTGGTGGCAGCACCGAGGACAGAGGCCCAGAGGCAGAGACCAGCTTGCTGCATACAGACTCGCTCTGAATGAACGGGATTTTAGTGACTGACCTGCCACCGTGGAAATAAAGTTGGGTATAACCCTTCCACTGCAAGAACGTTCTACTGTCATTTCTTTGGTCACATTGAATTCATACTGAACTTGCCCGGGGATGAAACCCATTGGCAAGACAGGAACACCTGGTAAATTCAGACTATGAATGATAAATACTGAGTCACACCAGGATGTGATAAATGTAGAATAGAGGTCTGCCTAAAGCCCTTTGAGGGGTACATGCTACTGAGCCAGGAAGGCTGTGAAGGAGTCTCACCAACCCAAATGTGACAATATCTCATTTCAGGTTTGTTTTGGGAGCTGAGTGAGATGTTCTATCTGGAACACTCAGCGCACAGTACTCCTTCACACCTGTTAGTTGTGATGATGATGAGGTAACATTGTTTCTTATTCCTCTTGGGCCAGAGAAATTTTATGTCAGGTTTTCTTAACATTCCCAGAATGCTGAGCTACTGTTTTTCTCTTTCTTTACCCTCTCCTTTAAAAAAATGCTGCCTTATCCATTATTCTTCATCTCCCACTCTAGAATACTTGTCTGTGAACTTGGCTAAGAAAGAGATTGAAGGCCTGGCTGGGTTGGAAATGGAACTGGGAAAGGAAGGCACATGGAAATTAGACTGTTGCAGTTCTGCAGTGTCTTTGCCCATCTGCCGAACCTGGAAGGCGCCCACGGGGAGTGCCCAGAGAGTGAGGATGCTTCCCTCCTGCTGTCTGTGAAAATAGTCAGTCAGTGGGGACTAGATTTGGTTTTTCAGTCCATGAATAGAAAGTATGGGACGAACGTTGTTCTCAGCATGTCTGCAGTTCTTGAGTAGGAAGTGGGTTTAGAATAATAGAGTTCATTTGTACTTACAGGGATTTTTTTTTTGAAAGGTATAATTTCCAAATGCAACCTATCAAATATTTTTTCTAGGGATAAACAATCTAGGGATAGCAGTGCCCTTGGTAGTTTTTAAGTAGATATGGTCTTTGAAAAGTATTGAGGGCATTAATGAATTACTTAAAGATGAGCAAATAGAGCTGCAGTCTTACTGTATTTTTATGATATTTAGTATTGCATTTTTCTAAAATGTTGTGGATGGTTAAGAGGCAGTATTGTATAGAGGTTAAGAACACCAAGTCTATCATTACCTATGAGACCTTCAGCCTCATCTATCAAACGAGAGCAAAAGCAGCTATTATGTCACAAGGTTTTCTGGGCATTAAATTGGAAAATGCTCTTGATATAGTTTTTGGCCCATGGTAGGTACTCAGTAAATTTTACCTGTGGCCAAGTGATCATGTAACGTCTATGACTGAGTAGCACGTGCACATGACATGGGGCCCCCATTTCCTACAGACACAGATGTTACCTTGTAATAATGTTCTGTTTCACTTTTTAGTACTTCTGAGGCTGAAGAATAAGCTATGGTAATGTGTCTGTGTAACTTTTTAGTTTAGGAAGCTATTTGTTTTATGGTTGCCTGGGTGTGTTCCAAGACCTGGGGGTCCCATTACTTCTGCCACAGAAGTCTCTCCTGGCACTCGGCCTGCTTTAAATGTGCTAGGTGGGTCTGGGCCCTGTAGCTCATTTGGGTCTGTCATAAAATCAACACTCCCTCTGTGACTTGAGCAGTGTGCCTCAGAGGAGACCAAGGTGACAGAAACACATGCTGCCTGCCAATATGGGGCTTGACCTGGCATTGGCAGATAAGGAAACTTCTCTCTTTGCACCGGGTTTTAGTGACAGCATGTTGGGTTATGGTATGCACACTTGGTGCTTGGGGACCTGAACTGGAAGTCTGTGCCACACCTGCCAGCCTCCCCAAGTGATTGGAGGTGTTGATCAGGGCAAAGGGACCGTCTCATTCTTTATATGTGACTTAACAGTCTATAGGAGAGAACCTTCCAGAAGTAGGCAGCCAGAAGTCCAGAAGGCAAAGGATGAATATCCTTGTTGATTAATTGAAAACTTTTGATCTCTGACAACTTTGTTATTGCTTCAGATGAGTTGGCCAAGTTTGCAGGATGCCCTAAAACTTCTAATTCATCTTTCACCTGTCAATTAGGTGTCACCTAATTGCATTTATTACAGCAGTGTGACTATCCTCTGTTTTACAAGGACATGGAGCGACCCTGTCATTAGCTCTAAGTGCTCACAGGCGTGGAGCCCTAGCCTGGGCTAATGTCATGAGGTAGGGTGGCTGGTGAGATGGTAGTACATGTTAAAGCATCATTTTTTCATGATGCTTATGATAGTTTAATTTGTCCACATGCAGAGTCCAAATTAGTAATTTTGACTGGATTGACTTGTTAAGTCATTCAAAAAATCAGTTGCTGATAATTTTTTCGTTTATTTTCTTGGTTCTCTGAATTGGCCAAATAGGTGGACTATGTTATTATAGAAAGGCAAAAGGGAAGTTCAAGCAGAAGAAAAAAAAAAGAGCAGATAGTCCTAGCCTCAGTTTCCACTGGGAAAATACAAGTTTTAATACCATCCTTGAAGGTTTTAATAAGATAACTTTATAAGTTAATATTTGAGGACAGATGTGACAGGTGGGACATTTCTGAAATGGAACTCATGTTGGAGAGGAGTTTGGGGTTATGGATTTTGAATCATCCACCCAGCAAGTTGAATTGAATCTGTGTAAATGAAGGAGGTCCTAGAGGAGAGAGAGGGATGTGTGCATGTGGGCAGGGAAGGAGGGAGGGAGAGAGAAGGAAGGGAAGGGAAGCTGTCAGGTGAGAGGAGAGGTCTACAATTTAGAAAAGGTGAATGGGAAGAAGATTCTTTTTATTGCATAGGATAGGACTCAGCTGCTCATTACCCTGATCCTCAAAACCTAATTTCCCATCACTGTATCCATCCCTATCTTCAAATTTGCTATTTTTGGAGCTTACATAATCTCTATCCCCATAAATATGATTTGAAAAAACATCTTAGAGAATTATGTAAACTGTAATACTGATGCTAGGGTTCTTGTTTGCGGAGTCAAAGAATGAACTTAGCAAACAGTCAAGGTAGGAGAGGCAGGGAGAGGCTTTTATTGAGAGATACAGTGAGAAGACAGAGCTCCTGGCTCAGGCCAGGAGGGGTCAAGAGAGTCTGGGTGGTGTGTTTTCTAGGGGTTTTATAGGCAGTTGAGGATTTTTGGGAACATGAAAAATGCTTAGGGGTGTGGACTTATTAAGTGGTGTCTGAATTTTTAGAATGAACTTAACACAAGTAACTTCCTGCTCTGATGACTTCTCCCTGAGATACCAGCATCTTGGTCTGGGAGCATATCAAACAAGGCCACCTACCCAGCCCCAAAGGTGGGCTGAGGCATTGTTTGCTGAAGAGTAAGTTAGGAATTTGTAACTTCTTAACTTCCTGGGTATTAAAATGCAATTTATCTTTAAGGTGGAATCCTTCCTGCCTTTTACTATGTTGTTTACAGCTGGGTCTGCATGCTAAATTAGTTGTCCAGTTTACAAAATCACTTCATCAGGTCTGAAGGAGGAAAGACAGCACTTAGGCCTGGGCCGTTAGCATGTTAAAGTGAATCTTACACATGATTACAAATGATTAGCCTAATAAAAACATGTGCTACTCTTCTTTATGTGGGGAATATTAACTGATCTCACTGAAGAATGACTCTAGAGCTTAATGTTTAACGCAGAGTTTTGGTAGGGGGTTTCCTTGCATGTAGTTACATTGCTCCGACTGAAATGTCCTGTCTTGCTTTTTCCAGAGGCCCTCATCCTATTCAGTCTTAAGCCCATGGTCCCTGTCTCAATACCAAAAGGAAGTCCAAAAATGTAAGAATACTGAACCAAGACTACTAACATATTTATTTTCTTACAGTAATTTTGCTACATGTTCAGGGCTGATAGCAATAGATACGTGCAGTAAGGGTGCGGGGCTTATTTTCAGCTGGCATTCCTTCTTATTGGTTGGTGCCAATGATACGGATTGTTAAAAATGTTGTCATTTCTGCCTATATTTAGCCCAATTATCCCCTCTCCACCCCAGGATAAACAAACAACCTTCTTTTAGTTTTTCTCAGGCCTCTTTCTGCTAATACCAAGGCCCGTCACCTAGGGAGACAGGAATGTATTTCAAAGATATCTTCATGCTCTAAAATAAGTTCTTAAAAGTTCGAACTTATTGTTTCATTGAAAGAATGTAAACCCTGCCAACTTCCATGGGAAAATAAATTGTTTTTTCCCTTTTCAAAAATAAACCTTAAAGTTGGAAGATAATCAAAGCCCTGCCTATGAGTTAATGTTGAAAGTTTGTTAAGACAACATCTATCTGCAATTAGTGTCTGTAGAACTAGTCAGAATTAAAAAGACCTGTGACAACTGACTTCTTTATTTTGTAAAACAAAGGAGACAAACATTTACAACATTTCTTATGTGTTCATCTTGTCTAACTGGAAGGCACTGAGTAAATTCTGTCTTAAAGTTCTTTGGTATCCTTAGTAGCTAGTGCAAAGCTCTGTGTCAAGCTTCATAATAATCTTAAGGCCTGTGTGTGGATGCCAGTTCCATGGAGGTATATTGTGGTCATTTTGTTTTCCCTGCTTTGTCCAAACCTTAAAAGGGTGCCCTGGTCGATTGAATAATGACCTCCAAAGATACCCTGGTGTAATTTCTGGAACCTGTGACTGTTCCCTTATATGGCCGAAACACTGTATATATGATTAAATTAAGGATCTTGAGACAGGGAAATTATCCTGCATTATTCAAGTGGGCCCTAAATGGAATCACATGTGTCTTTATAATGGAGAAACAGAGAGAGAGAGAGAGAGAGGGAGATTTGATTACAAAGAGAAATAGGAGATGTGAAGATGGAAGCAAGACATTGGAGTGCTTCAAGGACTGCAGAGGCCTCCAGATGGTAGAAAGGCAAGAAAACAGGTTCTCCCCAGGAGTCTGCAGAAAGGAACCAGCCCTGCCTGAGTTTAGATTCTTGACCTCCAAAACAATGATACATTTGTGTTATTTTATGCCACCGAGTTCGTGGTAATTTGTTAGAGCAGTCACGAGAAACTAATACAGAATTTTCCTAATTCTAATAGGAATACCCTTTTACCTTTCCCTTAAAACCAGCTTCACTAACAGAGACAAAGTGATTAATGTGGGGAAGTTAAGTGCTCACAAGTAGACCATTTCCCTGGAGCTGGAGCTCCTCTAGGGAGAGGTGTAGTGTCTGTCTTTTATTTTGGAAAATTTTTGTTCATTATTACTTCAGATATTTCTTCTGCCCTGTTTGCTCTTCTCTTTTTGGTTTTCCAATTACATGTTTGTTATTCCTTTTGGTACTGTCTCACAATTTTGGGATGTTCTGTCCCTTCTGCTCCCCTATTCTCTTTTCTTCTTGTATTTCAGTTTGGAAAGTTTCTACTGACCTTTCTTCAAGTTGACTGATTCTTTCTATCAACAATGTTGAGTTTTGTGAAGAGCTCTTCAAATGCATTCTCCATTTTGGGAAGTGTTTTTGATTTCTAGCATTTTGTTTTGGTTCTTTTTTAGGGTTCCCATGTATTCTGACATTACCAGTCTGGTTTTTTCCATCAGATCCTTTAACTTATTAATCATAGTTATTATGAAGTCCTTGTTTGATAATTCCATCATCTGTGTCATATGTGAGTTTGGTTCTGATGATTGCTTTGTCTCTTCAGAGTGTGTCTTTTCTCATCTTTTGGCATACTTTGTAACTTCTTTTTGAAAGTGAGATACGTTGTATGGGTAAATAGTTATGGAGGTACATAGGTCTTTTTTTATTATTAAAGTATCATTGATATATAATTTATAAAGGTTTCACATGAACAACATGGTGATTTCAACATTCACCCATATTATCAAGTCTCCACCACCCTATTGCAGTCACTGTCTATCAGTGTAGTAAGATGCTATAGAGTTTTGCTTCATTGTTATACTCCACAAATGAGTGAAATCATTAGGTATTTGTCTTTCTCCCCCTGGCTTATTTCAGTGAGCATAATACCCTCTAGTAACATCCATGTTGTTGCAAATGGTAGGATTTGTTTTCTTTTTATAGCTGAATAATATTCCATTGTGTATATGTACCACATCTTTATCCATTCATCTACTGATGGACACTTAGGTTGCTTCCATTTCTTGGCTATTGTAAATACTGCAGCGATAAACATAGGGGTGCATATGCCTTTTCAAATCAGGGATTTTGTTTTCTTCATGTAAATTCCTAGGAGTAGAATTCCTGGGTCAAGTGGTATTTTTATTTTTAATTTTTTGAGGAACCTCCATACTGCTTTCCACAATGGTTGAACTAATATACATTCCCACCAACAGTGTAGGAGGGTTCTCCTTGGAGGTACATAGATTTTTAGGGTGAAATTTATGTTAATCTGGCTCAGAGTTGGGCTATGTTTAATGTTTGTCACAATTATAAGTTTGTTGTAATTTTAGATAATCATCTACTGTCTTTGTTTTTATCTCCTTTCTTGGCTTTTCTCTGTGTTGCTTCTGAGGAGTCTGCATTGCAGCCCTTTCAGCTTTTGACCACTGTGAGTGTACTGGAGGCTTGTGGGTATGGTGGTGGCATGTGGGCTAGAAGGACCAATCACAAATTTATGATTACATCTCATCTTCTAGTAGGTCTGTGTCTTGAAGGTGTGGCTGTCACAGAATTTGTGTCCTTTATCCATGGCTCTAGCATTTCCCCTTCCTCCCTGCCCACTTCTCCTTTCCCTGTCTGTAGTTTTCAAAGTTGTTTCCTTGACTTCTGTTGATGACATGTTTTTCCTTCCCTTCTTTAGGTGAGATAGAAAGGCTGGAGTAGGCAGGATGAAGTAGGCTTCAGTATCTCCCCTACCCCCACCTTGAAGTTTTTCCCTGGAGAGTTAGGCTTTTGTTATAGAGAAGAATCTGGAATAGTTTCACAATGGATATTCTTTCCTCCCTCCTGCCAGGGCCATGAGAGGACCATTCTTAGATGTTTACCCTGAGACTGGATGGGGTTCCTATAGGGAAAGTCTTTGAAAGTGGGGCCCTCCCTTATTTTTTTGACCCCTAGGAATTTCCTGTTCATATGCTGGTCCCTACTGAGCCTCCAGCAGTTTGTCAAAATCACTAGTCAAATAAATGATCTTACCACTTGTGGCATCCAGAAGCTTCTCCAGGTAAGCAAATCTCAATGCTACATAACCTCTGGATTTCTCCAGATTTTGAGTCAGTAGTTTATCCTGTGATATCACTTCTTTGATGTGTCCAGGAAGAGATGCTGGTTTTCAGTTTGCCCACTTTTCCCACCCAGCTTTATTGAGATATAATTGACATACAACATAAGTTTAAGATGCAAAGTGTTGATTTGATATACTTACATTGTAAATGATTATCACCATAGCATTGACTGATACTTCCCTCCCATCGTCTAATGACCATTTCTTTTTTGTGGGAGAACTTTATCCTCCTTTTCTTGTTGTAAGGGCTGGAGTGATGACTTCCAAGTTACTCACGTGTTGAAACTGAACTAAGTGTATTTCAGGAGCCTACTTAAAAAGAAAAGGTAATGCCTTATCCTTCAGGAATAGGTGACCCCTTCCTTAGCAGCCCTGAATTTTTGCAGACTTATCTTTTTGGATTATCTAGCATATGGAATGGGGCCATGTACAAGTACATTTAATGAACTGGAAGGGTGTGGTGTGGGTGGGTGACAAGTGAGGAGGGAGCCTAAGGATGGGAGGGAGAGAGAGAAGGATCCATAACTTGACTGCCTGCCTAAGAAAACTGGATGAGATGGTAGCATGGGGAGAGAAAGTCAGGAAGAGTTGCTGGCTTTTCTGTGTCAAGGAATGAGAAAATCCAGTAGAAATGAGGAAAGGAAAATGTGAGGTGGGATGAAGAAGCCAATTACAATTGAGGTGTGGGTGAAATTGCAGTATTTCCAGAATCTCTTGCCTGACTTTAGTGCATCTCCATATCAACAGGCGTTTCCAAGGGATAGAGAGAAGTCGTCCATCTCTGTATCAGTGGGTAATTATTTGGGTGAGTGAGGGCTTATCTGGACCCCAGAGGTTGGGGGAAGGAATCGCTTGCTTCTGCCACAGCAGGAGAGAGAGATGCGGGACGACTGCTTGTAAGCAATAAATGGGTTTTAAACTTTATTTCTCCCTTTGACTGATTTCGGTTTCAGCTAGGTGTTTTGCCCTGGGATTTCTCCTCCCTGGAGCTACACGAGGGCATCACCAAAGTTGACAAGCATTCTTACTGTCTTCAGAGCTTTAAAATTTGCCATGATGCTGCCCTCTGGGGAGCATGCTTGGAAATTGTATGATATATTTATAAAATAACTCATTTTTTGAATCTATTTAATAAATGTCTATATGGGTAAAAAGTATTTTCCCTCTGCCATTATATTGGCAAATAGTTTATTTTCTGGTCTTCTCATGTTTTCCCAGGGAATGCATATTTTTGTTTTCCATTTGTTTCAAGGCTACAGATCTAACAAAAAGGTATAATAATGAAGATTTTTGGCTCTACAGTTCTACACTGGTCACTAACTAATTGTCTAATCTTGGACAAGTTATTTAACTTCACTAAGCTTTAGTTCTTTATCTGTAAAATCTGGATAACACATATCTCATAGAGCTATTGTGAGGTTTCAATGAGATTTTATATATATAAAATAAATGTGGGTAGTGCTAGTCACTGAACTTGTAAATACTAAATACTGAAAAATGAGTAGCTCTTGTATTATTGTTATTATTAATCTTCTGTTGTTATACCTGATTTTTTTTTCCTATGAGGAAATCCAGTTTTGATCTAAAAATGGCAGGACCTTATTTCTGGGTTCCCAAAAAATCAGTTTATGTGATTGATTTTAGTATAATTATCAGTGCTAGTAAACAGATATATGTAGTATGTGTATGTATACATACATACATGTGTGTGTATATATACATGCTTATAAATATATATTTGTATATACATGTTTGTACATATACACACTTGTATTTGCTTAGAAAAATCTGGAAAGATACACAAAAAAACTGTTTATAGTAGTTATCACTACAAAGTTGAGATAGAAAATGGGGAGGAGAATAAAGATTTACTTCTTGTTTTATACTTTTCTGTTTAAAGTTTTGTACCACGAATAAACAGTACTTTTTCCATGATAAAGCTCACTTAGCTGCCTGTTTTTTTGATATATATATATATGTTATATATATGTGTATGTGTATATATATATACACACATACATGCATATACACATATATGTATTTATAGCTAGTTATATTTTCATACTAACCTTTTTTTCTTTAGAGTCATTTAAGAGAAAGTGTCAAGTAAATACTATCATTTTGTAAAAGAAGAAATAAAACTTGCATGTTTTTAATGAACAACCTTTGAACTCTATAGGTACATGGCAAATAAACAAGGATTATAGTATTTAAGTTAAGTGTGATATAAAATAGGTTTTATTTGTAGTAAGGTAAGTGGGAATGCATTCTTCCTGCTGAAGTGATTTAAGAGGAGAGCAGAAAATAAATATGAGGGATGATTTTGGACATGCCATTGGAGGCATCAGCAATAGGAAAATGTTAGGGACCAAATGAGCTTTTCCATATCGTTCTGTTGACTTCAGATCATGTCAGGAGAAGACTGTGGAGACTTCCAGGGCATAGAAATCAATTCTGTGTTTTATCAGAAGGGACACAAATCCTTTTGTTTGTCTGACTGAACACTTTGTATGCAAGTTCAGGCCTTTCAGGAAAAAATAATATACCCAGTTAACACTCTCTTCTTTTAAAATAGAGAAAAACACTTCCTTTGGGGTATTACAGTGAACACACACAGCGAATCCAGCCCTTCTCTTTTGTCATGCACTCAGGCCGAGAGGTAAGCGCCCGTAAGCCCTCTAAGCCTTCCCCAGGCACCAACGCTCTTCTCACGCTCCGCTGGGACCTGCCACAAAATAAATCTTGAATCGCGCTTGGCATTAAGGGGTGGGCTAAATTACATCAAAACAAGTTTTCTGGTGCAGTGATGATGATCTGAGCCGGAAAAGATATGTTATCAGCATGGACGGTTTACATTCCCCATCAGAGAAAGAACAGAAGCCCAAGAGTTATATGTTAATATCATCCACCAGTTTGGTTTTAGAACAGGTTGTATTACTGGGAGACTAAAGTACTGGAGAGGTTTGAAGATACAAACTTTGTCTGACTTCATTGCTCTAGACTGTACTGCTGACTCTGGGTGGCTCACCGGTAAATAGTGCAACAGATGAAAAGGTGGGAGTGGTGGAGGTCAGGTAGGACGGGGGATGGATGAGTCTTCACAGATCTGTCTTCTACTGGAAATATCCCCAACAGAGATAACTGCAGAAAGTGTATCAGCAGTCTTAACTTTTGAAAAGGAGTGGCCTATAGAACCCTAGACTCAGAGCTAGAAGGACCTTTAAAATAACATAGGCCAACTTCCCCTTTTTGCCTGTGAGGAAACTGAGGTCCAGAGAGGAGCTTGAGCTACCCAAGGGAATATGCTTACCAGAAATAACACAGTGTTCGGTATTAAGATAATTACTGAATATTTATTTCAAGGGAATTCATTTCTTGAGTATTTCAAATTGATACATGCTACTACACATGAAATATCTAAAAGACAAATAATTTTGTGAGAATTTAAAAGCCTCCCTCCAATTTATGCATTTATTTGGTAATGAATTTGGTCTTACTAATAAATTGTATGTCCTTTATGGTGTTGATGAATCACTTTGGTTTCTTAATTGGTTATTCACTTGGCTTTGTAGTGATCATTATCCCCAGTGATCAGTAGGATGCTAACAGGTGACCTAGGGGCTGGCAGATCACAGTGGGCTCCATAATGATCTTTGAATACCTATTTTGAAACTGCATAAAAGTATCCCTGGGCCTCCTACAGGTTTTTTCCCCCGTTTTATAGACTTTTGGCTTAGAAAGTGTAAGTTGTGCCAGATCATACTTCTTACAGGTTGTATTAGTCTGCTCGAGCTACTATAATGAATTACCATAGACTGGGTAGTTTAAACAACAGAAATAGTTTTTTTCATGATTTTGGAGGATGGAAGTCCAAGACCAAGGTGTTAGACGTGTTGCTTTCTGGTGAGGCATCTCTTGGCTGGCAGACTACTGCTTTCCCACTGGTCCTCCTGTGATCCTTCCTCTGTGTGTGCTTGGAGAGGAGAGAACTCCAGGGTCTCTTTCTCTTCTTACAAGGACACCAGTCCTATTGGATTAGGGCCTTACCCTTACATCCCTATTTAATCGTAATCACCTCCTTAAAGGTCCTGTCTCCAAATACAGTCATAGAGGGGGCTAGGGCTTCAACGTATGGATTTTGCAGGGATACCATTCAGTCTGTAACAGAGACAGAATATTTTGGGTGTGAATCTGAGTCTGCCTGACTTTGAAAGTCATATTTGTTCTACGATACCTGTTGATTCCTAGTGTATGAAATTAGTGTATAAAATGTCAATAATAGTGTTTTTTTCCTATCAAGTTAATATATTTGTACCATGGTTCAGATTTTAACTCTATTGCATTGTTCAACTCCCCTCTTCCCATGGTAGGTGGGAATGGAAGATTACTCTAATCAAATGGTGCAAAATAAATATTTTGACTTGTTACTGGAGATTCCTTCTGGGGCTGTGAGTGCTGACCTGTCGTGTCAGGTTCAAGCTCCAACTATTGGAACTTGACAAACAGGTCATACGATTGATTCATTCCAAGCCAAGTACAGTCGTTTAACAGTAGCTGGACCCACACACATATGTATTTAGTGCTACTCTGGGCTGGGTGCTCTCCTAATGGCAGGGGATATGGCCGTGGGAAGGACTGGTAAGGCTCATGTTCCCCTGGAGAAGACAGGGAAAGGTAAGCAAGGAAATAAGAATTCATGCAAAATGGGTGCTCTGAAGTAAATGAAGTAAGGTACTAGGATTAGAGGGGGCCTAGGGGCAGGGTAGTGTTAGTTCGGTGCTTCATAGAAAGCCTCCTTCTGATGACACATGAGCTAAACCCTGAATTATGAGAGGATTATTAGGATTCTCCAGAGGTAGAGAACCAACAGGACAGATGAATGGATGGATGGGTGGGTGGGTGGGGGAACAGATGGATGGATGGATGAATGGATGGATGGATGGATGGATGGATGGATAGATGGATAGATAGAAATTTATTAGGAAGGATTGGCTCAGATGATTATGGAGGCTTAGAAGTCCCACAATCCATCAGCTTTCTCTGTGGAGGCACAGAAGAGCTGGTGGTGTACTTCCAGTGTAAATCCGAAGGCCTGACTAGAAGAGGAGCCAGTGATGTAAGTCCTAGACCAGTTCTAAAGGCCTGAGAACCAGGAGCACTGATGTCCAAGGCAGGAGAAGACAGATACCCTGGCTCAAATAAAAGAGTAAATTTACCTTTCCTCTGCATTTTTATTCTATTTTATTCTATTCAAACCCTGAACGAATTGGATGATGTCCACTTCCATTTATTTGTGAAAGGGATGTTCGCTTAGTCTACTGATTCAAATGCTAACCTCTTTCTGAAATAGTCTCACAGACACACCAGAAATTATCTCCTATCAGTAATCTTGGCATCCCTTAGCCAAGTCAAGTCGACACATAAAATGAACCATCACAGAAGAGGCTAGTCATGGAAGAATTTGGAAATTAGATACTCCAAGCACAGAAGTAGAAAGAGCAAAGGGTCTGGGTGGGAAAATGTGATTTGCTTGAGGAACAAGAAGGCCAGTTTTCTAGATGCTGTGAGCAGGAGGGGAAGTGGACCGAGATAAGGTGGGAGAAGTCAACAGGGGCCAGATCACAGAAGGTCTGCTACATTGGACAAAGGAGATTGGCATTTATTCTAAAGACTTTATTAGAAGGTGTAATGCAGGTGAGTAACATGGTCTGATCAGCATTTATAAATAAACATTTTGCACTGTATGTATACCACTTTCAACAACTGTGATTTTGTGTTTCTCCTCACTATGAGTATCTTCCTATGAGGCAGAAAGGGGTACCATATTTCTGCAGAACAATCAATCTAAATGTAGTTTTTGAAGAATTGCTGTACCAGAATATTAGAGTATTTATATTAATACAGACCTATTTAAACTTTGCTGGTAGCTAACTCATGTCCAGTGTGTCAAGCTCACTCACCTGTCTGTCATAGCCCATCTATTTTTTATTACCCAGATAGTCTAATTAATGCTCTAATGAGAAGAGATTTGCACCTTCCTTTTTTTATTACTCTTTTCCTTCCCTCCTTCTGTCCACTCTTCTTTCTTCTCTTCTAATGAAGGAGCCAGTCTGTATTTTCTCTCAATAGGTGCTCTTTACTCTATGCAAATTTAGCCTATTCCAATCATATTTTCTGGGCACTGATTTCATTGTCTGCTTATAAACTCTCCCCAGTTACCAGAATTCAAAAGCCACAGTGGGAGGGAGACCTGGCCCAGCATATGAATGGGGGGCTGATAGATATTTGCTGCTTGCCCCAGGTAGTTTCTGTGAGCCAGACTCTCCCACTGGGGGATTCCTATAAAAGGGACTATGCTGCCTCCCCCTGCTGGCCCTCCTTGGGTCTGTGCTCTGATAATACCTGCTGACGGACAGCTGCGTGGGCTGGGACACGCCTGTTATTGTAGCAAGTTTTCAGAGAGCAGCTGATGGCCACATGCATCACTCACGGGAGAGGCAGGTAGAGTAAGAAATAAACCGGAGGTACAAGGGGCAAACCCGGGAGATCAAAGGAGTAATGAGCACAGGGTGAAACAGGACGGTGAGTGGTGGTGAAGCTGTGCTGTACATGGTAGCAGCTTTTGAGGGCAGAGAGGAGATAATTCTAATTTAATGTGAACACACAGCAAATGAGCAATAGAGTGCACGGTGGCAGGGGTGGGGGAGAGTGACAAGACATGCTCGTTTGTGCCTGTTCACTGGCATGTCCGTGGTGCTGAGAGCCCGAGACTCTGCCCCTACCCTCTCTGGAATTAGGCTGCAGATCCCTTCCAGTGGGGATCTCTCTTGGACAGACAGCATTAATCAAGTGCTCTTTTATGAGCGTCACCATTGTAAATATCTGAGTGCCCTCGTTTCTCCAGCAGCATATACTAACTTGTGCAGTATACCCCTGAAGTCCATCAGCCCTGGAGACAGCCTCTGGCTTCTCTCTTCTTCTCCTTCTCCTTCCTCTCTCTTGGCTCAGACAGCCCTGTGTACAGCGTTCACCTTGAGCCTAAGCCAGCCGAGTCTCCTCATGGGGAGTCTCTCCACCAAGTAAGGTCACTTTCTCTTCAGACCTTTGCACTTGCTCTTCACCTTGTCTGAACCTTTTCCCAGGCGGTCGCGTTGCCTTCCTCAGATCTCTGCTGTTCTGTCACCCTCAGGAAAGCCTTTTCTGACCACCCTGTTTGAATGACCTCCTTGCCCTTTGCCCTGTTGTCCTCCATCCCTGCCTCGTTGTTTCTCCCTTCATGTATTTCCCTTCGACGTTGCCTGCTTGCTTCCTTCTCTCCTTTCTTCCCTTCTTCCCTCCCTCGCTTCCTTTCTTCCTTCCTTCATCTGTCTCCAGAATGTTTGAGGGCAGAGATTTTTGTATGTTGTTCAGTTCCATAGCCACAGTTTCCGGAAAAATACCTGGTACGTAGTAGGCACTCTCTACGATTTTAAATACATGAACCTTCTGGCATGTGCAACAGTTCAGCTGTACAGGATGGGTGAAGGGTTCTGGAGGTCTGGCCTCTGCAGAGTTTTAGCCACTCCCCAGTGTATCTGAGTCCCAGTCGCCGGGGTCTTACAATTCCTAAGCCTTTCCAGGATCCTGAGGTGAGAATGATCTCCTCTTTTGGCTCTCAATCCTCCAACATCTAATAGATTTACTTTAGATTCCAAACTTTCTAAGATTTGCAAAGTCAGTCACCACTTACTTAGTTTCTAAAGTACAGAATTGTATGCTCTTCTCTGGCCCTAGCAACACACAGCTCTGCCTGATGAAAAATTTTGCTTCATTTTTCAAATGCAAAGAAAATGACAAATATGAATTTTCTGGTTTTTCATTATATAGATCTGAGAAGGTGAACTCAGGAGGCAGTGCCATGAGTGGGGGGTTCAAATAGGTTGTATGATAGTGTGTGGAAGATGCTGTAGGAAAGACAGAAGCCTGGATACATAGTTGGACTAGATTATCTTTTTGGTCACTTTTAACCATAAAAGTCATGATTCAGTGGTTCTGTGAAATGCTCTGAACTGCTAAGATAAAAGGTGCCATGGACACAAAGAGCATTATTATTGGCTCCATTTTTTGAAGTGATGTTATAATCTTTGTTCATTTTCAGTCTTATTCATTTGAGCTTAGTGAATTTTCTCACCAGCTCCCCTTTTGTATAATCACAATATCTAACAGCTTTAATCAGCCAATTTGTCTTGACAAAAATTACATGCATGACTGTCCCTATTCATAGAACTGTTTTGTTTTTTAAATCTCCATTCAGCCATGGCCTCCCTCGCATAGAAAATCCAATATGTATATTCAGTCTCAGTGTTTTGGTTTCACCAAAGTTCCCTTATCTGTTTTCCACAAGCATAACCTGCTCCAATACTCATTGTCTGAGAGCATTGTTTTTAGTCACTCAGTATTCATGTGGAATCATATGTACCTCTATTATCAAGATTCAAAATGAACCAGCAGTATTTAATGGAATCCTTAAATAGATTGTTAGAAGCAATTTTATTCCCTTGTGTTATTTAGTCCCATACTCCTATTTTATCAAGAAATATATTCCCTTTTACCTGGCCTTGTCAGACTTGATTATTAGACAAGGAGTGCATTAATAAGATAAAGTTCTTAGTCAAGATTAGAATCTTATATGAAGCTCAGTGTTTTGTCTCCCTTAGAATTATCCAGAATATGGCTATATATTCAATTTTAAATAGGTCACATTGCTTTTTTGTTGGTCAGACATTCAGTCCTATTACCACAAGGTTCAAGTTCTCTAGACTTCTAATGTTCCATCTTAACAGAATTTATATTAGGCATTTATCTTCTTGAATTGGTACTTTAAAGTTTGCTTTGGGAGCTGATGATGCTTCCATGAGTTTCTGAACACCCTACCCATGATCTCGTAGGAGGCTATGAAGTAGTTGGGCCTTGTAGACCAGAGAGAGCAAGTCTGTTGGCACGTTTTTCCTCCAAAAGCAGAAATGCAAGCTGGCCAGTGAATTCATTTTTAGTCCTTCTAAAAGTCAGTCCCAGGTTGATCAAAGGAATGCTGACGGTACAGATACCTTTTGCGGCTCCATTTAAAAATGAAATTTGTTCATTTGGAAAGCACCTGTGTGTAGTACCTCACCCTCAGAATCTTTTATTTTGTTCTGCTTTGGTCAATTAAAATAAGAGAATTTGACTTTTGTCACTTTGGTGATATTTCCTCGAGAATTCCTCTCAGATCATAGCAGGCATTGGCACTCTATTTCTGAATCTACTTTTCATAGACATTCTGCTTAATAGTACTGAACTTCAATTTATGTGCATGAGAAATTAGATTTCAAATGCCTATCTTTGTGTTAGTAAAGCAAATAAAAAATAGCCAAAAGCTAAAATGAAGTAGTTTTGGAAGTGTGTACTATTCAGTGTCATGTTTCTCAGCTGCTTCCGTTAGCTTGGATAATTTAGGTCTCTTTGTGTATTAGTATTATAGGCAGACAGATACCTTATGGATAGGAAAGTAGGAGAATCTAATCATAAACTTTAATGTGAGAATGACTACTTAATTACTCAGATCTTTAATTTTCCTATTTACCCAGAAAAACAGCAAGACAAATACTGCCGTATTTAGTTCTAACAACAGCTGTGCTTCCCTGAATTTGCATTTCTTCAACTGCTGGCAAATCAAACAATATTTTTAGTACATGGAGGTAGGATGTGGAGGCAGCATGCTATTGAAAGAAGTCTTGGTTGAATTTCACAACTGACCTAATGGATCTGCCTTTACAAATTTGGGTTTTTAATAATGGGCTTGCATGAAAGAGTAATTCACATTTTGTAAATGAAGTCATATTTTAAATGCATTAGAGGAGTGTTCCTTTTTACATATTACCTTATCTTGAATCTTTCCATGAATATGTTTACTGATTCATTTCATTATTTACACTTTTGATAAGTTTGGATTTTATAAATGTTTTAGTATTTCTTAAAGTAGGGCATAGCTGGATTACTCTTCTTTATCCTGCAGATGCTTAGTGTAATTAGTTAATATCCACAGCATTCCGGAAAGATGAATAAAACATGGAGCTCTATAGACTGTCGACCTCCCTTCACCTTTTCTCCTCACTTGCAGGCGAATTTGTAGTGGTTGAGCAATTGGCAGGGAAATGATAGTGGTTAACCCACTCTGTCTCAAGGCTTGCCAGAGCTCTCTTCAAGATACTTTTTTATTTTCTGAAAAGAACTAAAAATAATGCAAGTAGAAGTAAAAGAAAACAAGGGCAATAAGAATTTGAAAGTTGCAAATTTATTACAAATAAATCAACTAACATAGGACCAAAAGAACCCTGAGTTTTCTTACTAAATTTCTCTTTAATCAAGAATTAAATTCTTTTTAATTATTAAATTTATTTTTACTCTTTTTATTAAGCTTGGAGTGCAGTAGTGAGAACAAAGAATTCCCACTCTTCCATCTCTTCATTGCTTACTCTTTATGCATAAGGAAATTCTGGATCATCTCTGATTTCTTCTAAAAAACCCTTAAAAATGGTCCCAGGCCCTGATTTTCAGCCTTAGAGCTCCCTGAACCCCTTCACAACCCTCCCTTCCAGATGTGTAAATATGCGTGCGCACACACACACACACACACACACACACACACATGCACATATCTGTTATTCTTTCTTACTTGGGCTTGTACCACATTTCTAGAGTTCCCTATGTAGGTAGTGCTCACTTTCTTTATTGTGCAAGCAAGGAAAGCACTGGTATCTAAGGCATCTTCTCAGTCTTTTGATTTTAAAATAAGATGCTTGAAGGTTCTGGAAATATTGCAACTTTCCTTCCTATTTTTACTCCCCATTTCTATAAACTGACCATTAGCTATTTATAATTTTCTCATGCCTAAAAACCTTGCAAGTTTCCATCTGATACGTGTCTCTGGAAAATATTTAGACATGGCCCAAGTTTTGGGACACTTAGTGCTTCTTTACTATGTCTAGGAAAATGGACTTCTGCCAGATTGATAGTGCCTACTTCCCGTAGGTTACCATGTACTTAGTTTACATCAGCTGATGGAAATGCTATGTGTTAACACATCAGTCAGTAAGGTTACTGTCACCGAGGGGAGAAGATATTCCCTACTCCCCACCATCAAAAAAAAAGAAAAAACGTTCCACCATAAAGAAATTTCCTAATGTTGCTGAGACCTAGGGAATCTTCTGAAGCAGAAATCTAGGGATCCTCTTAGCTACTGGCTCACTGTGCGGCCATGGGCAAGTTTCTTCTCTCCTTCTGGCTGTCCAGTCTAAAAGTAAAATAATTTTGTTATTACAGAAACAGCCTATATGTATTGCTATTTTTCTTTGGTTTTTGATTGTTTATTAAAACAGCTTTAAATTTTATTTTACTGAGATTTAATTCACATGCCTACAATTCACTCATTTAAACTGTACAATGTAACTTTTTAAAGTATATTCAGTTGTACAACCAACACCATAATCTAATTTTAAAACATTTTTCTCCCCACTTGTAGAACCTCATACCCATTAGCATTAAATCCCCATTTCCCCCTTGTCTTCTTACTCTCAGCCCTAAGCAACTTCTAATCTATTGTCTGTCTGTATAAATTTTCTTATTCTGGACATTTCTTATAAATAAATTCATACAACGTGGCTTTTTGTGGCTGGCTTCTTTCACTTGGCATGTTTTCAAGGGTAAGACATGTTGTAGCATATATCAGTACCCCATTCCTTTTTATGGCTGAATAATATTCATCTGTATGGATAGATCACAGTTTATTCATCTGTTCATCAGTTGATGGACTTATGAGTTTTTTCTGCTTTTTTGGCTATTTGAATTGAGAAATAAATCCCCTATCACATATATGACTTGTAGATATTTTTTCCCATTCTGTAGGTTGTCTTTTCACTTATAGCATAAAAAAGTTTGCAGCACAAAAGTTATTAGTTTTGAGGTAGTCACTTTATATATTTTTTCTTTTGTTACCTGTCTTTTGGTATCATATCTAAGTCATGAGGACTTAGTCTTTATGTTTTCTCATGAGAGTTTTATAGTTGTAGCTTTTTTATTATACCTGTGATCCATTTATTTTTCTTTTCATTTCCGAGTTGATCTGAACACTGAATACCTTTGAAAAAAAATGGTCAAAATGGTCCAGTTCTTAGTAGCTCCAAA
This sequence comes from Manis pentadactyla, assembly GCF_030020395.1. Classification (NCBI taxonomy): domain Eukaryota; kingdom Metazoa; phylum Chordata; class Mammalia; order Pholidota; family Manidae; genus Manis; species Manis pentadactyla. The sequence continues at coordinate 209,167,340 of NC_080020.1, read as the reverse complement.
TAATGGAAAAGCTGACAAGAATTGAAGGACGTGCTGAATATTTATTGTTTCAAGTGGTTGAATCATGGCTCTGCTCTCATCTATGTTGCCTTCACTTCTACCTCTGCTATGGTAAGTTTTAAGTTTGATTTTGTTTGCTCACATTGCTGGCCAATTTCAGAAATGGTTTCCATATTAAAATCTGATACTGAGGGCTAATGAGTGTTGAAATAAATTATGTCTTGTTGTTATTGAATTACTTTGTTTTCTATCATATTATTTGGTTCCTAGTCTACTTGTTACCCAAGCCTAGTCTATTATCATTCTTTAAAATCATTTCCAGTTTCTCCTTTTTATTTGATTCTAAAATGTACGTTTTCCCAAAGTCTTTAGTTTCTCATTATTATCATTATGTTCTGGAAGATTCTTTTTTAAAACCTTCCATTCTTTGACCAGGCTTTCCAAAAATTAAAAAAAGGTAATAATTTTATTCCATGTAATTATTCTGTGGTATTTACAGTCCTTATTAATATATCGTGGGCATTTACTACACACTAAACAGCAAAAGATTTATACTTGACCTTTCCAGGTGAATATCAACTGGATTAGATTTCCTAATTAGCCATTGATCTGACCTCACTGGTGCTTCCACATTTAGATAGTGACACCCCTGTTCCCACCCATGGAGTTAAGCTCTAGTGTTAATCTGAACCAGGGAATAAGAAATTGAACTACTGAAGACATTTAGTAATGGCCAGGTCTCCCAGTATTAGCCACAGCTCACAAAACCTTGACCTCCTTGTTTCTTTCTAGAGGTGGTCACACCTTTTATTAACGGAGCCCTTGGCTTGTCCCCTTCACCTCAAGGGAAGCAGTTATCTCTCTATTGTACTTAGAAAAACTGTACCCATTAAGTGGTTGTCTTCCTGCTCCCTAGGAAAGAATCTGCTGGAATTCAAAATACAATTACCACACTTGACCACCTTCCTATATCCTGGAGCTGACTATTATTAATGACATCCAATTATTCATAGCAATCAAGCAGCTGACCCTGCTAAACAGATCACAGCAGTGGGTATTTGACAGTCAGTCTGCTGGCTGGGTGTAATAGGAGGAGACAGTGTTGTATCCTACGGAGACAGGTTGTTTTTAGTGAAAACAGCATGTCATTTGCAGACTTTCCAGAATGCTATTATAACTTGATTGCAAGATTTAGCATGTCATTATTTTTAAAGCATATGTTTAAATATGCTGGCAGGAGCAGGAAAAAAGAGTTGATTTAGGTAAAGCTGGGTGTCTGGGAATCTCTTTGGCTTACCTTACCTTGCTGCTAATTAAGTGCATGACCTTTGGTGAGTCATTAGGTTTTCTAAGCTTCAATATCCTTAACTCTGAGGTGAGGGCGTTTTGCCTACTTTCAAGGGTGGTTGTGGGGATTAAATGACATGCAAACCATGAAACAATCAGAGAAGCAGAAGTTAGCCAGTCATTGTTGGTTTCCTGTCCATGGAGTCAGTTTGAGGCCCCATTCCATTCAAAGGCATAGCTTAAAAGCCTGTTTATTCTTCAGCAAAGTGCAGGATAGGTTTTGACTCTCATATGAGTGCTGCTTTTTTGTTCACCTTTCCCACAAGCCCACTAGTCAAACATTTTCCTTTATTGTGCAGTGGTATTACAGTGTGATATTTGTTTGTGGTTAAGAAGCCTCAGCATACGAACTGATACAAATTTCCAGGTGGTTGGCTTTTGACCCTTCCATTCTCTGAGTGCATTTTCCCTTTGAGTTGGCATGGCATTAAACAGTTTTGATCCAGCTGCAGAAAGGAGCAAACTGTTTACTTTCGGAAGTACATTCTCTCTTGCCGCCTGGGAAGGGGATTTTCACAAGGAACTAACTTGACGTGAGTTTTGATCCAAGCAGTTTGGAGGGGGATGGAGAAATGCAGTTTATAATCACTACAGAGTCACTGGCATGTTCTAATCCAAAGGGACCAGAGAATTCCTCCATTATGTCCTACCTCCTTGTCACCATGTGAGATGCTCCAGTTTCCTTTGCATCCCAATTTTAAAACACTAATCCATGCTTTTGTAAGATAGCTAGAGTGAAGTAAAGATGAAATGTTTTCTTTAGAATTTCTCATACACACTGCTCACTAGTGCTAGAATTTAATTTGCCATGAACATTATGAAGCATTAAGCAAAATTTACTTACTGAAACAGGAACTTAATATTAGAGAAGGTGGCTCATAGTGTCAGATTAGCCCTGAGGGCAACTGGGAGTTTCCTGGTTGTAAGATAAATTCTAACCGAAATAAGCAGGCAAAGAGAGGGAACAAAGGGCCAGGTAATTTATTTGAATGCCCCTGGGCGAGGTTCTGCGGCCTGGTTGTCACAGGCCAGGGAAGTCACGCGAAAGTAGACAGGCAGTGAGTTTTTAAAGAAGGTAGGGGGAGGCAGAATTTAGATTTACAGCGGCACGAGGATTGGCTAGCCTAAAGCACATTTTTCAGGTTATGAGTGGGCAGCAGCCGGGGACTTTGGCACGTCATCAGTGTCTGACATGCTCACCCCTCCCCCCAGTGCCTTCAACCTCACACTGGTGACCTGTGAAATAGCCTCATTTCTGTACTCCAAGTGGACCATATGGATATGTAAGCAGGTGAAAAGAGACAGAAGGGATTTTTGCGGTGGCTTGGGACTCTGGTGTGTTCAGCCTATAGTTAGGCAGTTCAGAAAGTGGCACTGTCTGCTTTGCAGACTGTGAAATTCCATAATGGTTAAGGGCATAGTCTCAAATCCTGACAAACTGAGTTTCAAATGCTAGCCTTTTCACATTATTATTAGAGTTTTCTTATCTGAGAGATGGCAGTAACTGTCAAAGCTCTCAGAGGGCTTAAATGATATAAATGCACTAGTATCCTGATGCTAAGTCTAGTTTGTTGAATAGTAGGCTCCCCCAAAGATATGTCTGTAACCTAATCCTGGGAACCTATCTGTAGAAAAGGGTCCTTACAGATGTAATTAAGTTAAGGATCTTGAGATGAGATCTTCCTAGATCAAACTGATGGGTCCTAAATCCAATGTCAAGTGTCCTTATAAGAGAAGGAAGAGGAAAAGACACAGACACACAGAAGAGGAGGCCATGTGAAGAAGACAAAGCAGAGATAGTAATGATATAACCACTTATATGGAATATGGAATTTGGAAAACCACTTATATGGGTTATGGAATGCCAATAGCCACCAGAAGTTGGAAGAGACAAGTAATGGAATCTCTTCTAGAGGTTCTAGAAAGAGTGTGGCCCTGTTGATACAATCATTTCAGACTTCTGGCTTCCAGAACTGTGGGAGGATGCATTTCTGTTGTTTGAAGCTGCCCATTTTGTGGTAATTTGTTACGGTAGTCATAGTAGGTAAAGAACTGAGCATAGTGTTTGGTACATGGTCAATGTTCCAGAAGTTGTAGCCTTAGTTTTCCAATGAAGTAGACCTTTTTGGGGGAGAAAAATGTGCTTTCATATATGAGTATAGACACATATGTATCATCCTATATATATATGTGTGTGTATATATATATATATATGTATGTGGTATGTATATATATAAAATCTTTTTTTAACCCTTCCCTCCCTGATTCTTAAAGACTTAACTTACTTGCTTTACTCAGTCAGCCAGCCAGCATTTACTAAGCAACTTCCATGTGTTAAAGACACTTAGTGAAGGGTTAAGTGTACTAAATACTTTTATAAGCTCACTATACAATGGTGAACATATGATCCAGCCTCACTGAGTTTACTCTAGAAGGAGAGGCAGACAAATAGGAAATAAAATCTCATGGCCATTAGTGCTATGAAATCTGGCTGGGTTTGGGGACAGAGATGAACAGAGTAGATTAAGTACGGTGATCAGGGTGATAACCTTCCAGCAAGGAAGGAAACAGGGAGAAAAGTAGATACTGGTTTTAAGCAAGCGACTAACCCTGGACAATTTTGACAGAAGTTTTAGAACAATAGATTTTTGTAGATGACTTGTGTGTTAAAGCAGTGTTTGGCTTTGAGATTTGGCTTTGCATTAGGCACAAAAGGCACAGATGGCACTTGCATTTGCTTGGGAGAAAACTGCTTTTCTGCCTATGGGGCAAGAAGACAATTCCTTAGAAGTTTAAGGGCAGAAGCCAGCAAACTTCTCTTCTCTAAAGGGCCAGATAGTAAATACAGTGTGTGGGCTGCACTGTTTCTGTTGCAAAGTTTTGACTTTATGTTACAGCGTGAAAGCAGCCATAGACAATATGTGAAAAAGGTGTCTGACTGTGCTCTAAGTTTTATTTGAGTGAAATTTGAATGTCATATAATTTTCACATCTTGAGATAATTTTTTTTTCTCTTTTCTTTCTGTCAACCATTTAAAAATGTAGTAACTCTTCTTAGCTCAAGAGCTGTAACAAAACAGTCAGTAGGATACATAATGGCTCGCAGGTCACAGTTTGTTGACCCCTGTTTTAGAGTTTAACTTCTGGAAGGGAACAGCCTTCTAAGCCTTGAAATTCTGCTGTAAGCAGCAGCCAGCAGGCAGGAGTGGAGAGTTATATAAGGAAGAGAAGCCTGTGTGGGGAAGCAGTGTGATATCTCTTCAGAATTCTTAGTTCTTGCTGGCTTGGTAAACATGGGCCTGAGCTTAAATTAAAAATGATGTTTTTTTTTCTTCATGAATCAACATTTAATGACAGTGTTTCTCCTTGATGTTGCAGCTATGAAAGTGCAAATTATCCATGAAATTGATGTACATTATTGCATAATGAACTAATCTGATAGAAAAACACATTAGGTATTTTTATTGAAAACAAGTCATTCATAACTATTAAGACATTTAGAAGAGAAGAACCATGTTCCTGAAAACACGAGAGACTGGGAAGTGGAGCTGTTGTTGTGCCTATGAAGCATTGTGTTCCTTCCCTCCTACTGGCATTGTCTACTTGTCTTTATGGCCATGTTTTAAAATGATAAAAGACATTAAAATATTTTATTCCATGACATCATTTTCTAAAGGACAATAAATAGTGCATTCCTATATAATACTGCATTTACAACCTCCATCACACTTTGGGCTCTGGAAATATGCTGATAAACAAATGGTTATGAATTTGCATTTGTCAAATGCTTTGTGGATTCAGGTGCCTTATTATTCAGACTTTAAACAAATTATTAAGTTGAAATTATGGCTTCTCAATTCTTAAGCATCTGCCCTTCCACCTTCATTTAAAACCTCATGATTTAGCCATACTGATTCTCTATCAGTACCCACAAAAGTACATCCTATTGTTAATAAGTTTTTGTATGTTTAACATTAAATGTCAATTTACATGGAATGCTCTCTACAGATCGTAGATTTTTAGAGCTTTTGGAGGCCTCAGAGATGACCTAGCCCAACTTCCTCATTTTACACGTGAAGGAAATGATAGGGAAGTGACTTCATAATTCATTAGTTTTACCATTAGCTGTAGGTGATTTCTATTTTACTGTGTAATGATCTCGGTTCTCCTCTGTACACTCAGAAATGCTTGCTCAATGGTTTGTAGAGGGGACAAATCATTCCAAGCCTCTTCTATATAGACTCTGTTTTCCTCGTAAATGTATCTGGGGAGATCAGGAGATCACAACTTTCTCACTAACTTTCCTTTCATATAGCCCATGGTTTTGGACCTTGACACTCAGAATCCTTGTTAAGAGTCACTTAAGGGAGTAGCTTAACTCTCACCCTTGAGAGACAGAAGCAAAATTATTCTAGAGGGATCTGCTTTGTAAAAGACTGGAGGCGGGGGGTGCTCTCTGGATATCAAGGTAGTCCAGCTGATCAGGTGGGTAACACTAGGGAGGGGGTGGAGGTGCATGGATGCAGGAAGCAACAGCCCATACCTAGGCATCTGGTTGGTGAGCAACAACTGAGTTACTCCAATGCTCAGTGTTTGTGTTTAAGCAGGCAGCAGAGATCTATACCTAACTGCAGAACTAATCCTGCATTTGGGGGGCAGGATTCAACTCTTGGGAGTAGCCCAGGACTAAGAATGAGAATTAGGAAAGAAGAGCCTTGAGAGGAGCCTAGAAATGTTGGGGGTGAAAGAAAGGCAATGAAAAAGGAGAGAGAAAGCAGTTAAGCAATTTAAGCACATTTTCCTTTGTCTGTTTGGGCTCAGGGAGTGTGAGTCCTCCATGAAGTCAACTTTCCAGAGAAGCAGAGATAACACAGACAGGGTTAAGAATGATGAGCTGGTTCAGCCCTGTCACTCCACGGTAGACCATACTCAGCTGTTGTGCTTGATCCCTCTTTCCTCACATGGTCTGCTGGGTCTGACAATGTTCACTTGCTTCTCAGAGGTTTTCAATTTAGAGACTTATGTGAAAGCAAATTCTTCATGAAATCTGGAGATAAAAAATGTTCTTTTAACTGTTTTTTTGCAAAGGAAAAATAGGCAATACCATTCCATTTTACAAATACCTGTTACCAATATGGTAGAGCTATAGTAATTGAAATGGTCTTTTATGTATTTGAGGTCACAGTCATTGGGTTATCAGATTGTCAGCCACTGATTTTTATCCTTGGTGTAATTCTTGTTTTAGCATTTCATGATTATTAGCATTGTTGGTATTTATAAATAATTGAATCACAAAAAGATACATAAAATTTAATGCCCCTTTCAATCTCAATAAAAAACCCAGTCTGTAGTGGAAATGGTCTGGTATTTTCTTGATGCATCTTTGCTCTTAGTGGGTGAGCCCCTCTACGTGATTGCTGTGTTTTTTTCTAGTCTCAGTTCTGCTTCTGGGCAGGTTGTATATTTCAGAGGATCTTAGGTTAGCTTCAAGCCCAGCTTGCCCAGGTTACGCAGGTTGCACGTATATGTGGATCCAGTTGAAGCCTCACATATTTAACAACTGCGTGTACTTACCAGCTTTATGATTGTATTTACATCTCCAGGGTTAAAACTCAATAATTCCATTCTTTAGAGTCCTGGCTAATCCATTTTGTCTGGGTTTTGCTTGCTGAATTACAGTTGCTTTGGGTGGTTTTTGGACTCCTATTTTTGTGTAAATCTGGGTCTCAGTTTCTCCCTGAATACTGGGAACTTACTTTCTGTTTTTGATTTCTAGTTCTTTTCAAATTATGGGCATGGGGCTTGATCCGCACAATTAATGTTCTTGGCCTGCATTTTACTCCTTTGCACTCTGCAAAGATTGACAAATCTCTCTCTTATTGGTTCTACTAGGTCCTCTGGGGTCTGATTCAACCTTTTAAAATCATTGCTCCCAAATCATTCCCTAGCCTCTCTGTGCCACTGTCTTGAATCCTTCACCCCTCCAGCTTTTTTTCTGGTTTTCTGAGGTCTTTAACAACCACATATCAATGCCTTGATCATCAATACCTCTTGAATACCTCTGACTTTGATCCTGAACATTCAAGACTCATCTTACTCTTTCCTATCTCCACCCAAGACTAGATGTCAACATTAAGTGCCTTTCACATTGAAACAAAAAATCAAAACCAAATCAGACCATATATACTTAAAGAAAACATAAATAGCACCATTCTAAGACTGGATTAGTGAAATCCAGGCTGTATGCCTCCGTAGGCTTATATGTATTCATGTCATAGCCCAACCAGGTTTATTTTGATAGATTACCTGCCTTAAACAGAAATACTTTTTGTATAGCTCTATGTACAACATGAAAAACAACCTTGAGTTATATCCATAAATCCCATTTGAATTAGAAAGGAATTTGGCTTACCAGTACCCTTCTCTTCTTTTGAGATGGCTGATACAATTTCCTTAAAATATTTCAATTATTTGAAAGAATATTCTAGGACTTTTTTAAATTATTTATTGCTTTTGATATAACATGAATACAATGTGCAACTGGTTTTCAGAGTATTTGTTTTGATCATTTATCTTTTGATTTATTGGTTAAAAACTTTTTCCTTACTGAGAGGCTTTTTTTGTACATTGTTGGTTATCACTTGGTTTGTTAAATAACCTGAGAGAGAAGATAGAATACTGATTTTAAAAATCTAATTGATAACATCATTCTTAGCTGGGTTTTGTCATCCATAGTATGAAATAGGTTTCCTTAAACCTATTAGGAGGCTTCATTCAAATTATTTTATTTTTAAAAAGCATGAACATCGATCCTTTAAAATACTGCAGCATGATTTTGAATCAGTGTATAGCCATACAATCTACCTTGGTGAATATACCATGTGTATTTGAGGGGAATACATATTCTTCAGCTGGAATATTCAATGAATGTTGATTTACAGTTATTTTATCTTCTTTATGTTTACTTATTTTCTGTAAGTTACTGAGAAAAGAGTTCTGAAATATCAACTGTAATTGTTGATTTATATATTTTTCCTTAAGTTGTTAGATTTTGCTTCATTTATCTTTAAATTCTATTTTTAGGTGCATAAACATTTTGGGTTATTTTGCCTTCTTGATGAATTGATATCTATATCATTATGACTTCTTTATCTTATTCTTGGTAGTATCTCTTGTTTTAAATTTTGCTTTGTCTAGTATTTATACAACCATTCCAGATGCTATAGATTGAATATCTGTGTCCCTGAAATTCGTATGTTGAAACATAATCTCGGGAGTGATGGTATTTGGAGGTTGGGGCCCTTGGGAGGTGACTAGGTCATGAGAGCTTCACCCTTGTAAAAGATTATAGGATTAGTGCCTTTGTTAGAGAGACCCCAGGAAGCTCCCTTGCCCCTTCTACCATTTTAGGACACAATGAAAGATAGTCTTCTATAAATGAGGAAGTGAGCCCTTATCAGACATGGAATCTGTTTATACCTTGAGCTTGAACTTCATAGTCTCTGGAAATGTCAGATAAATTTCTGTTGTTTATGTTACCCAGTGTATGATACCTGTTACAGCACCCTGAAAAGGCTAAGGTGCCAGCTTTCTGATTAATACTTGTATAACACTTGTTTCTCTGTGAATTTATTTTCATCCTACCTATATCTTTGTATTTGTAATATTTTTTTGGATTGTATGTAGTTTTTTGGATTTATGTAGGCCTTACATTTTCATCCACACTGACAATGTTTGGCTTTTAATTGGGATATTTGGACCATTTATTTTAGGAAAACACTGATTTAAGATTAGAGGACTGTAGTTTTTTTCCCCCAAATGTTTGATGATTATTCACCTATGAGTTTCGGTTTCATTGATTTTTCTCTATTGTTTGTCCACTTTATATATCACTGATTTCCTTTCTACTTACTTTGTGTTTAATTTCATCTTATTTTTAAAGTGAATCTTAAATATTGATTTTAAAATTAAATCTTGATTTTAGTATTTTTGCTCAAATATAAGCATCTAAAGATACTGACTTAATTGCATCCCACAAAGTTTGGTATGTTGTATTTCCATTATTATTCAGGTCAAAATATTTTCTGTTTTCTTTTGTGATTTTTTTCCTCTTGACTTAGGTTTTATTTAGAATTACATTTTTTTTTTTTTTTGTAGATAATTATTTTTTATTGAAGGATAGTTGACACACAGTATTACATTACATTAGTTTCAGGTGTACAACACAGTGATTCAACATTTATATACATGATAATTCTAGGTACCAGCTATCACCATACCAAGTTGTTACCATATTCTGACTATATTCCTTATGCTATACATTACATCCTGATTACTTATTTATTTTACAATTGGAAGTGTGTACTTTTTTTTTTTTTGTTGTTGTGAGGGCATCTCTCATATTTATTGATCAAATGGTTGTTCACAACAATAAAATTCTGTATAGGGGAGTCAATGCTCAATGCACAATCATTAATCCACCCCAAGCCTAATTTTCGTCAGTCTCCAATCTTCTGAAGCATAACGAACAAGTTCTTACATGGAGAACAAATTCTTATATAGTGAATAAGTTACATGGTGAACAGTACAAGGGCAGTCATCACAGAAACTTTTGGTTTTGCTAATGCATTATGAACTATAAACAGTCAGTTCAAATATGAATACTCATTTGATTTTTATACTTCATTTATATGTGGATACCACATTTCTCTCTTTATTATTATTATTTTTAATAAAATGCTGAAGTGGTAGGTAGATACAAGATAAAGGTAGAAAACATAGTTTAGTGTTGTAAGAGAGCAAATGTAGATGATCAGGTGTGTGCCTGTAGACTATGTGTTAATCCAAGCTAGACAAGGGCAATAAAACATCCACGTATGCAGAAGATTTCTCTCAGAACAGGGGGGGTGAGGTTCTAAGCCTCACCTCTGTTGATCCCCAATTTCTCACCTGATGGCTCCCCTGTGACTGTGCCTGTCTTAGGTTGTTCCTCCTTGAGGAATCTTACCCGTCTCTGGCTAACCAGTCATCTTCCGGGACCATACAGGGAAATGTAAAGTTGGTAAGTGAGAGAGAAGCCTTATTGTTTGAAAAGGTTAGCTTTTTACTTCTTTGCATATTTATGCCCTGTGGCTTCTATGCCCAGCATTTGTCTTGAGGTATCTTTACCACTTGGAAGAATTATGATACTCGGTAAATTTGATATGAGGCATGAATTCTATTTAAGGGTTGTAATTAGGAAGGAAGAAGAAAAGCTATAGAACTAGCAGGCGGAAGAAAACATGGGAAGATTGATTATTTCTTTGACATATCTTCTTGTAGAGTAACTTCAGCATGTATAGGTTTTAAACTACTACTTAAATTGCGCACACACATTAACATAATAGGAGTATAGTTACATAACCAAAGCATACCTGTAATTACCAGCCATCTCCAGTGAAGCCAAGAAAACCAGTTAGGCACCTTAGGCATTTGTGAAAACTAATCTATGATATGGTGGATATTGTCCAACTGAGCTTGAACAGTCTGAGAGAAATCAGACAAATTAAAACAACCCATTCCTGGGGACTGTTCATATCCCATATGTTCTTTCAACAGTAAATAGTCTGTAGTTGTAAGATTTTGGAGTGCTACAACTTGCACTTCTCCTAATTCTTGTTTGAGTTCCAACAGTAAAGATCCAGTCAAATTTGTTGTTTTAATGTATGCACAGGCCAACGTACATATCTCCTTCTTCATTCACATGGCAAGTCCAGGAATTGGTGGGATGAGTGCATCTACAGCTGTAGCAGTGCGTGGATCTTTGTTGGGGTTTTTTGATGATCATCTTCTGGCATGAGTCTTCCAGAGAGTGCTGATGTTGGAAGTTCTTTTTCATATCGTATCTTAGTTCATTTTCAGGGTAGCCCAATTAGGCTTTGATCCTCCGTATAAACACAAACAGACCCTTTGCCTACACTTTTATATGCCCTTTATACCCTTGTGTAGAACTCATTGGAGGTTACCACACAGGAACTGCCCTTTTTTATTTTTTGCTTTGTTTTTGGTATCACTAATCTACACTTACATGACGAATATTATGTTTACTAGGCTCTCCCCTATACCAGGTCTCCCCTATAAACCCCTTTACAGTCACTGTCCATCAGCATAGCAAATGTTGTAGAATCACTACTTGCTTTCTCTGTTTGTACAGCCCTCCCCTTTCTCACACCCCCCCATGCATGCTAATCTTAATACCCACCTTCTTCTCCCCCGCCTTATCCCTCCCTACCCACCCATCCTCCCCAGTCTCTTTCCCTTTGGTACCTGTTAGTCCATTCTTGAGTTCTGTGATTCTGCTGCTGTTTTGTTCCTTCATTTTTTCCTTTGTTCTTATATTCCACAGATGAGTGAAATCATTTGGTATTTCTCTTTCTCCACTTGGCTTGTTTCACTGAGCATAATACCCTCCAGCTCCATCCATGTTGCTGCAAATGGTAGGATTTGCCCTTTTCTTATGGCTGAGTAATATTCCATTGTGTATATGTACCACACCTTCTTTATCCATTCATCTATCGATGGACATTTAGGTTGCTTCCAATTCTTGGCTATTGTAAATAGTGCTGCGATAAACATAGGGGTGCATTGGTCTTTCTCAAACTTGATTGCTGAATTCTTAGGGTAAATTCCTAGGAGTGCAATTCCTGGGTCAAATGGTAGTTCTGTTTTGAGCATTTTGATGTACCTCCATACTGTTTTCCACAATGGTTGAAATAACTTACATTCCCACCAGCAGTGTAGGAGGGTTCCCCTTTCTCCACAGCCTTGTCAACATTTGTTGTTGTTTGTCTTTTGGATGGCAGCCATCCTTACTGGTGTGAGGTGATACCTCATTGTAGTTTTAATTTGCATTTCTCTGATAATTAGCGATGTGGAGCATCTTTTCATGTGTCTGTTGGCCATCTGTATTTCTGTTTTGGAGAACTGTCTGTTCAGTTACTCTGCCCATTTTTTAATTGGGTTATTTGTTTTTTGTTTGTTGAGGTGTGTGAGCTCTTTATATATTCTGGATGTCAAGCGTTTATTGGATCTGTCATTTTCAAATATATTCTCCCATACTGTAGGGTTCCTTTTTGTTCTGTTGATGGTGTCTTTTGCTGTATAGAAGCTTTTCAACTTAATATAGTCCCTCCTTGTTCATTTTTGCTGTTGTTTTTCCTTTCCCGGGGAGATATGTTCAAGAAGAGGTCACTCATGTTTATGTCTAAGAGGTTTTTGCCTATGTTTTCTTCCAAGAGTTTAATGGTTTCATGACTTAAATTCAGGTCTTTGATCCATTTTAAGTTTACTTTTGTATATGGGGTTAGACAATGGTCCAGTTTCATTCTCCCACATGTAGCTGTCCAGTTTTGCCAGCACCATCTGTTGAAGAGACTGTCATTTCGCCATTATATGTCCATGGCTCCTTTATCAAATATTAATTGACCATATATGTCTGGGTTAATGTCTGGATTCTCTAGTCTGTTCCATTGGTCTGTGGCTCTGTTCTTGTGCCAGTACCAAATTGTCTTGATTACTATGGCTTTATAGTAGAGCTTGAAGTTGGGGAGTGAGATCCCCCCTACTTTATTCTTCTTTCTCAGGATTGCTTTGGCTATTCAGGGTCTTTGGTGTTTCCATATGAATTTTTGAATTATTTGTTCCAGTTCATTGAAGAATGTTGCTGGTAGTTTCATAGGGATTGCATCAAATCTGTATATTGCTTTGGGCAGGATGGCCATTTTGACGATATTAATTCTTCCTAGCCACGAGCATGGGATGAGTTTCCATCTGTTAGTGTCCCCTTTAATTTCTCTTAAGAGTGACTTGTAGTTTTCAGAGTATAACTCTTTCACTTCTTTGGTTAGGTTTGTTCCTAGGTATTTTATTTTTTTTGATGCAATTGTGAATGGAGTTGTTTTCCTGATTTCTCTTTCTGTTGGTTCATTGTTAGTGTATAGGAAAGCCACAGATTTCCATGTGTTGATTTTGTATCCTGCAACTTTGCTGTATTCCGATATCAGTTCTAGTAGTTTTGGGGTGGAGTCTTTAGGGTTTTTTATGTACAGTATCATGTCATCTGCAAATAGTGACAGTTTGACTTCTTCTTTACCAGTCTGGATTCCTTGTATGTTTTTGTTTTGTCTGATTGCCGTGCCTAGGACCTCCAGTACTATGTAAATAACAGTGGGGAGAGTGGGCATCCCTGTCTAGTTCCCGATCTCAGAGGAAATGCTTTCAGCTACTCGCTGTTCAATATAATGTTGGCTGTGGGTTTATCATAGATGGCCTTTATTATGTTGAGGTACTTGCCCTCTATTCCCATTTTGCTGAGAGTTTTTATCATGAATGGATGTTGAACTTTGTCAAATGCTTTTTCAGCATCTATGGAGATGATCATGTGGTTTTTGTCTTTCTTTTTGTTGATGTGGTGGATGATGTTGATGGACTTTCAAATGTAGTACCATCCTTGCATCCCTTGGATGAATCCCACTTGGTCATGGTGTATGATCCTTTTGATGTATTTTTGAATTTGGTTTGCTAATATTTTGTTGAGTATTTTTGCATCTATGTTCATCAGGGATATTGCTCTGTAGTTTTCTTTTTTGGTGGGGTCTTTGCTTGGTTTTGGTATTAGGGTGATGTTAGCTTCATAGAATGAGTTTGGGAGTATCCCCTCCTCCTCTATTTTTTGGAAAACTTTAAGGAGAATGGGTATTATGTCTTCCCTGTATGTCTGATAAAATTCCGAGGTAAATCCATCTGGCCCGGGGGTTTTGTTCTTTGGTAGATTTTTGATTACCGCTTCAATTTAGTTGCTGGTAATTGGTCTGTTTAGATTTTCTGTTTCTTTCTGGGTCAGTCTTGGAAGGTTGTATTTTTCTAGGAAATTGTCCATTTCTCCTAGGTTTCCCAGCTTGTTAGCATATAGGTTTTCATAGTATTCTCTAATAATTCTTTGTATTTCTGTGGGGTCCGTTGTGATTTTTCCTTTCTTGTTTCTGATACTGTTGATTTGTGTTGACTCTCTTTTCCTCTTACTAAGTCTGGCTAGAGGCTTATCTATTTTGCTTATTTTCTCGAAGAACCAGCTCTTGGTTTCATTGATTTTTGCTATTGTTTTATTCTTCTCAATTTTATTTATTTCTTCTCTGATCTTTATTATGTCCCTCCTTCTGCTGACCTTAGGCCTCATTTGTTCTTCTTTTTCCAATTTTGATAATTGTGACATTAGACCATTCATTTGGGATTTTTCTTCCTTTTTTAAATATGCTTGGATTGCTATATACTTTCCTCTTAAGACTGCTTTTGCTGTGTCCCACAGAAGTTGTGGCTTAGTGTTGTTGTTGTCATTTGTTTCCATATATTGCTGGATCTCCATTTTGATTTGTTCATTGATCCATTGATTATCTAGGAGCGTGTTGTTAAGCCTCCATATGTTTGTGAGCCTGTTTGCTTTCTTTGTACAGTTTATTTGTAGTTTTATGCCTTTGTGGTCTGAAAAGTTGGTTGGTAGGGTTTCAATCTTTTGGAATTTTCTGAGGCTCTTTTTGTGGCCTAGTATGTGGTCTATTCTGGAGAATGTTCCATGTGCACTTGAGAAGAATGTATATCCCGCTGCTTTTTTATGTAGAGTTCTATAGATGTCTATTAGGTCCATCTGCTCTACTGTGTTGTTCAGTGCTTCCGTGTCCTTACTTATTTTCTGCCCAGTGGATCTATCCTTTGGGGTGAGTGGTGTGTTGAAGTCTCCTAGAATGAATGCATTGCAGTCTATTTCCCCCTTTAGTTCTGTTAGTATTTGTTTCACATATGCTGGTGCTCCTGTGTTGGGTGCATATATATTTAGAATGGTTATATCCTCTTGTTGGACTGAGCCCTTTATCATTATGTAGTGTCCTTCTTTATCTCTTGTTACTTTCTTTGTTTTGAAGTCTATTTGTCTGATATTTTTACTGTAATCCCTGCTTTCTTCTCCCTATTGTTTGCCTGAAATATGTTTTTCTATCCCTTGACTTTTAGTCTGTACATGTCTTTGGGTTTGAGGTGAGTTTCTTGTAAGCAGCATATAGATGGGTCTTGCTTTTTTATCCATTTTATTACTCTGTGTCTTTTGATTGGAGCATTCAGTCCATTAATATTTAGGGTGACTAATGAAAGATATGTACTTATTGCCATTGCAGGCTTTAAATTCGTGGTTACCAAAGGTTCAAGGTTAGCCTCTTTAGTATCTTACTGCCTAACTTAGCTCGCTTATTGAGCTGTTATATACACTGTCTGGAGATTCTTTTGTTCTCTCCCTTCTTATTCCTCCTCCTCGATTCTTCATATGTTGGGTGTTTTGTGCTGTGCTCTTTCTAGGAGTGCTCCCATCTAGAGCAGTCCCTGTAAGATATCCTGTAGAGGTGGTTTGTGGGAAGCAAATTCCCTCAGCTTTTGTTTGTCTGGGAATTGTTTAATCCCATCGTCATATTTGAATGATAGTCGTGCTGGATACAGTATCCTTGATTCAAGGTCCTTCTGTTTCATTGCATTAAATATATCATGCCATTCTCTTCTGGTCTGTAGGGTTTCTGTCGAGAAGTCTGATGTTAGCCTGATGGGTTTTCCTTTATAGGTGACCTTTTTCTCTCTAGCTGCCTTTAAAACTCTTTCCTTGTCCTTGATCTTTGCCATTTTAATTATTATGTGTCTTGGTGTTGTCCTCCTTGGATCCTTTCTGTTGGGAGTTCTGTGTATGTCCGTGGTCTGTTCAATTATTTCCTCCCCCAGATTGGGGAAGTTTTCAGCGATTATTTCTTCCAAGATACTTTCCATCCCTTTTCCTTTCTCTTCTTCTTCTTCTGGTACCCCTATAATACGGATATTGTTCCTTTTGGATTGGTCACACAGTTCTCTTAACATTGTTTCATTCCTGTAGATCCTTTTATCTGTCTCTATGTCAGCTTCTATGCGTTCCTGTTCTCTGGTTTCAATTCCATCAATGGCCACTTGCATCCTATCCATTCTCCTTATAAACCCTTACAGAGTTTGTTTCATTTCTGCGATCTCCTTTCTGGCATCTGTGATCTCCCTCCGGACTTCATCCCACATTTCTTGCGTATTTCTCTGCATGTCTGTCAGCATGTTTATGATTCTTATTTTGAATTCTTTTTCAGGAAGAGTGGTTAGGTCTGTCTCCTTCTCTGGTGTTGTCTCTGTGATCTCTGTCTGCCTGTAATTTTGCCTTTTCATGGTGATAGGAATAGTTTGCAGAGCTGGGATGAGTGATGGCTGGAAGATCTTCCCTTCTTGTTGTTTTGTGGCCCTCCTCTCCTGGGAGAACAGCGACCTCCAATGGCTTGTGCTGGGTAGCTTCGCGCAGACAGGGTTTCTACTTCCTGCCCGGCTGCTATGGAGTTAATCTCCACTGTTGCTGTGGGCGTGGCCTGGCTCGTGCTCCTTCTCCAAAATGGTGGAGTCGCGTTGGAGGGGGAGCGGCCTGGAGGCTATTTATCTCCGTAAGGGGCCTCCCTGCTCCCTGCAGCCCAGGGGATTAGCATGCCCAGAGATCCCTGGATTCTCTACCTCTGGATTAAGTGTCCTGCCCTACCCTTTTAAGACTTCCAAAAAGCACCTGCCTAAACATAACAACAACAACAACAACAAAACATTTTTTAAATTAAAAAAATAAAAATAAAAAATAAAAAAATGGCCGTTCGTTTTTCTTTATTCTTCGGCACCAGCCTCAGTCATCTGCTCACTGGTCTTGCTGCCCTGTTTCCCTAGTATTGGGGTCCCTATCCCTTTAAGACTTCCAAAATTCGCTCACCAAAAGAAAACAGAAAAAAAAAAAAAAAAAGATTGCCGCTCACTTTTCTTATGTCCTCTGGTGCCAGGCCTCTGGTGCCCGCTCACTGTTCTTGCTGCCCTGTTTCCCTAGTATCCAGGGTGCTCTGTGCACGCACTGTGTCTGTGCTCTGGCCCGGATGGCTGGGGCTGGGTGTTCAGCAGTCCTGGGCTCCGTGTCCCTCCCGCTCTGCCTACTCTTCTCCCACTGGGAGCTGGGGGGAGGGGTACTCGGGTCCCGCGGGGCCGGGGCTTGTATCTTACCCCCTTTACGAGGCACTGGGTTCTTGCAGGTGTGGATGTGTTCTGGATGTTGTCCTGTGTCCTCTGGTCTTTATTCTAGGAAGAGTTGTCTTTGTTATATTTTCATAGATATGTGGTTTTGGGAGGAGATTTCCGCTGCTCTACTCACTCCTGCATCTTGGCTCCCACCTCTAGAATTATATTTCTTAATTTTTAATATTTGAGGATATTATAGGTATCTTCTTACTTTTGATTTTTAATGTAATCCCATTTTACTTAGATAATGTATTTTGTATGTTTCCTATCTTAATTCTTTGAAATTAAGGGTTGTCTTCTGACCTAACACATGTTTATCTCATGCATATTCTATGTGTGCTTCAAAAGATATGAATTCTGCAGTTGCTTTTTGTAGTGTTCTATAAATTTCAATTAGTGTTCTTAAATTGTTTGACAGTGTATTTAGGATCTGCATTACTCTTTGAATCTTTTATCATTATGCCATATCCCTCCTTATCTTTACTAGTATTCTTTTTCTCAAAGAATTCTTTATCTGTTTTTTAATATAATCAGCTCAGCTCTCTTAAATGTATAATTTTGTATGGTATGTATTTTATTTCTAACCTTCGTGTTTATTTATATCTAAATGCATCTCTTTTTGAAGAACATGTATTTGGTCTTGATTTTTTCCTCTGACAGTTTCACTTTTAGTTGGAATATTTAGTCCATTTATATATAATGTAATTGTTGATATGGTTATGTTTAAGGCTACCCTCTTACAATTGGTTTTCCATTCCTTCCCTATGTTATTTTTTACCCCTTTTTTCTTCTATTTTGATATTTGAATGTTGTTTAGTACTCTATTTTATCTTTATATCATCTTCTTTTGTTATTTCAGGTGTTGCTTTAAAGATTAACATATGCATCTTTATCACAATGTACCTTGAATTAATGTCATATCATGCTATAGACTGTGCCCTCACAAAATCCATATGTTCAAAGTCTAATTCCCCTTTGGATGATATTTGGAGGCAGGCCTTTTGACAGGCAATTGGTTTGTGAGGCTGGAACCCTTATGATGGGATTAGTGCTCTTATAAGGAGAGACATGAGAGGGACAATCTCTCTCAGTCTCTCTACCATATGAGGATATGTCCATGTGGTAGGATATATGCAGATATATAGAGTAAGAAATTTTCATCTGCAAACCAGGAAGAGGGCTGTCCCAGGAACCCACCTGGCCACCACCTTGATCTTGGACTTCCCAGTCTCCAGACTGTAAGAAATAAATGTTTGTGATTTTAGCCATACTCTATGGTATTTATTATAGTAGTCTGAGCTAAGACATGCTCTTTCATGTATAATGTAAGAACCTTATGCTGCTATGCTTCTATTTACTCCCCTCCTATTTTTTCTATTGTTGTCTTACCTTTCTTTTACTTCTATATATGTTTAAATCTCACAATCCAACTCTATTACTTTTGCTTTAGTCTTTTAAACAAAATAGAAAATGAAAAAAGGTATTTCTTATATTTTCTCCCATATTTACCATTTTCAGTATTCTTCATTCCATCCAATAGATCAGGGGTCTGCACATTTTTTCTCTCAAGAGCCAGGGAGCAAATACTTAAGGCTTTGGAGGCAATATAGTCTTGGTTACAACTACTTAACTCTGCCATTGTAGCAAGAAAGCAGTCATAGACAGTGTTCTGATAAACTACTTTTGAATATGAACATTTGAATTTGATATAATTTTCAAAATAGCATTCTTTTGATTTTTCTTTCCAACCATTTAAATAGGTGAAAATCATCTTAGCTTCCAGACCACTCAAAACAGGTAGTTGGCTTGAACAGTCTTGTAATTTGCCAATGTCTGCTATATTTAGATCTGTATTGGCATCTAGTATCATCATGCCTCAACCTGAAGGCCACTTTGTAGCATATCTTGTAGAGCTGGTCTCCTAATGATATATTTTTTTGTTTGTCTGGAAATTTTTTATTTCCCCTTCATTTTTGAGCACTATTTTCATGAGATACAGAATGCTAGTCTGATAGTTTTTGTTATGTAATACCTTAACAATGTTATTCTGTTGTTTTCTGAGTAGTTGTATCTCTGTGCTGTGTTTTCACTGCGAGTGAAGTCTTTGGCACCCTCAGCTGCAGCTTGGAAAGCCAGAATACTGAAGCAAATGCACAAGTCCCCTGGTGGGTTTCTATTCTCTCAAGGAACACAGCCTACATTTTCTGTGGTCTAGTGCCTAAAAACAGTTGCTTTGTATATTTCATTCAGTTATATATTTCTTTTTAGAGTGAAAATAATTTCTATACCTATGCTCTGTCTTGACCAAAACAGAAGTTTCTACCTATGTTCAGACATAAGTAGTGATTGGCTTATGTTATATTGATAAAAAGTCATGTTTGGGTCCTGAGAAATGTTTAGTATTTGAATAAATATTAGGCTCTGTAATTAAGCTCCCTCTCACCCTGCCTTTTCTAAACTCTTTCTTTTTAATGGGGATCTTAGGTAGTTGGACTATAAGGCCATAGCAAAAGCCTTATCTTAGGCCATGAAACTTGATGGACATAACCTCATCCAATCAATATTTATTGAGTACTGTCTTTGTGCCAGATGCTGGTAAGTCTCAGAACTACTCTTGCAGACTCAAATATTATGAAATAAAACAGATATAGTATCACTTTTTGAAGAAAAGTTAAAGAATAATGTCATAAAAACAAACACACTTCCACAATTCTAAAGCATTAGGAGTTGATCTACCTGAAAAATGAGTGTTTTCTGAATAACAAAACAACACACTGAGAGCTGAATTTTTGTCCTAACTGCAGGAATGATATTGTGCCATCCACACTCTTTTCAGGCCTCACTTTTCTCCTCTCTAGATTGAAACTGTTCTTTAAGATCAAAAATCTTTAAGTTCTCTTTGATATTTAAAATGTGTGTTTCTCTTTGTGTCCTTGTATACTTTTTTGTACCTTTCTTCTGACTCATGCAATTAGGGAATAAATAAAGGAGAATGTTCATTAGATTCTTCATTCTAAATGTGATTTTGATTATTTAAAATATGAAATGGTAGAGTGCATTTAAGTTGGAAAAAGTGGTTTTCTAAACATAATAGCTAGTTATCTTACGTGCATGCTTTTATGTCTCCTCTGAGTCATATCTGCTCTCAGTAGCTGCTGACAAACAGGATTTTACTGCTGAAAGAGCAGCAGATCTAATAGAGCAGCTGCAAAAGAGCAGGCTGAATTTTATTTTGCCATGGGTCATCAATAAAATTCTAGTCATGCTCTGATCCTACATTCTTTATTGTTCCCCATGATACAACACAGGTAAAGGAAAACTTTACTTCTCAGGCATTGTGAAACTTAAATGAAAAGTCAGAAAACACCTAAAAGTTCATATGTAAGTATTAGCTTGGAAAGCATTCTCCACGACTTAGTGACACGTGTAAGTGGGTGTATTTGTTAGGTTATTGCTGACTGTCATAACAAATAGACCCATATTTAAAGTGGCTTGCAATAATAGGAGCTTGTCTCCTGCACACCTAGCAGTCTCTAGCAGGTGACCCTGTGAGCCGTGCAGCTCTCCTTGTGGTCCTCTAGGAACCCAGGCTGATGGAGGCTCTGCCATCATTCGGGGTGTCAGGCAGCTAGGGACTGCCAGTGCAGCACACCACTTCCATGGCTGCCGAAGTCCTATCCAGTTCAGACAGTAAGAAGGGAGGAAACACATTGGAGAAGCTCACAAGAGGTTTTTCTAAGGGCTGGTCTTCTTCGATTCCATTGTATTGATTGATCTAGAAAAGACAGAATCAGGAAATAATGCCCAGACTGTGTGATTCCTGAGTCTATGCTCTTAACTGCTCTTTTACGTGATCTTTTCTGATCTTGAGGTTATTTGTCGGTTTTAGTCCATTCAGGCTGCTGTAACAGAATAGCATAGACTGGGTGGCTTATAAACAACAGAAATTTATTTCTCATAGTTCTGGAGGCTGGGAATCCAAGATCAAAGTACCAGTAGATTAGTCTGGTGAGAGCCTGTTTCCTGGTTTGTAGGCAGCCTTCTTTGTGCTGTGTCCTCACATGGTGGAGGAGGTGAGGGAGCATTCTGGAGTCTTTTATAAGGGTACTACTCCCATTCATGAGGGCTCTGCCATCATAGCCTAAGCACCTCCCAAAGGCCCTATCTCCAGATACCACCATATTGGGGATTAGGTTTCATTGTACGAATTTTATTTTGGTGGGGGGATATCACATACATTCCATCTATAGCATTGTCCAACTCTGGAACACTACCAAATAAACAACTGTTAGAATACAATCTTGTACAAACCCATACTAACACAGAACAGTGACATTTTTTATTTGAATGTTGCCTGTGATTTCCCAGATTTTTCCCAAAAAGTCCTCTATGTCTTTTTTTCATCAAGCTCTATCTATGATGGAGGGGGAGCACAGATTCCTTCTCTTGATGACTTGGAGATCTACACATTCCCTGGGAAGTGAGAGAAACACAGATGGGCCCAGAATCAGCACCTGTTTCTGTCTTGGTGCTGCACAGTTTCTATCTTTCAAGGCAAATAATTTAAAACACTCCCTTACTTAATCTGTAGCCCTGTTGCTTAGAAGGAGCTTCTTACTCCTCTTTGCTGGATCAGAGAGGCTGAAACTTTTATTTATCATCATATTTGCTAGCCAGTTATCTCAATATTCATGTAAAAACTCAACTGTGCACATGTATATATTTCTTTGGGTTTAAAAAAGATATGTTCTCAATGATTGTTATGTCCCATTTTAAAGTCCCTAGAGGTGTTTCTTTTTCGATGTATGCAACTGAGTTTTTAGATGTACCGCTTGAGGCTTTTCTAACTTTTACTATTTTTCTGGACAGACATTTCATAATCCTGATGAACAGAGAATATAATTTCAGCTATCCAGAGAATATACTCTATTTCTATGGTATTAGCTAAGGGGAAAACATTTTCTATTCGAAGTGTCCAAAAACACTTACTGCCAAAAAATTGAGATAAACATGCCAAATGTTTTGCTTCTTTTAAAAACATATTCATCCAAGAAAACTGCAATTTCCATGAGTTTTACAGGTAGAAAAAATTCTTTCACTCAGCCCTTTAATCCACAGTTGTCCTGAGATGCAATAATAGGAAGTCTAATGGGCTTATCCTTTATTCATTAATTTTTTTCCTTTTTTTAAAATTAAGGTATCATTGATATACACTCTTATGAAGGTTTCACATGAAAAACATTGTGGTTACTACATCCACTCATATTATCAAGTCCCCTTCATACCCCATTTAAGTCACTGTCCATCAGTGTAGTAAGATGTAGTGGGCTTATCCTTTAATGGATGGTGGGATTATTCCATGATATTTGTGCCCATTGAAGGAAAAATTAATCAGACGTAGGAAATTGGTGGACTCAAATGGAAAAATAAATGTCCCACATTTAGTAATTAATGCAAATTAATAATAAGGTCTGACCACTATAAGGGGCTGCCAGAGTTACTAACATGCCAACAATATACTGAATATGGATTAAGTACCTTGTTATTTGACATGTTTTGTTTTGCTGCAAAAGTAGTTTGAGAGGAGGGTAAATGATGTGCTCCATTGGAGTGATTTCACCATTTTTTTTTGGTAGTAAAATATGCATACCATAAAATTTACCATCTTAACCATTTTTAAGTATTTAGTTCAGTAGTATTAAATGCATTCATAAAGGTTTGCAACCATCACCACTATCCATCTCCATAGCTCTTTTCATCTTATAAACTGAAATTCTATATCCATTTAACAATAACTCCCCATATCCTCCCTCCTTCCCCCAGCCCTGGCAATCACCATTTCCCTTTATGTCTCTGTGATTTTGAGTACCTTAGGTACTTCATATAATGGAGTGGAAACATATAATGTATGCCTTTTTTCCTTTAGCATAATGTCCTCAAGTTTCATCCATGTAGTAGTATATGTCAGAATTTCCTTCCTTTTTTAAGACTGAATAATATTCCATTGCATGGACATACCACATTATGTTTATCCATTCATCTGTTGATGGATACTTGGGTTGCTTCCACATTTTGGCTATTATGAATAATTCTGCTTATGAACATGGGTAAGGATGTATAAATGTCTCTTCAAGATCCTGATTTCAATTCTTTTGAGCATATATCCCAGAAGTGAAATTGCTGGATTTTATGGTAATTCTAATTTTAATTTTTTGAAGAACTGCTATACTGTTTTCCTTAACAAGCATACCATTTTACATTCCTACCAACAGTGCACAGGAATTTTTACCATGTTTTTAAGGGAGGCAGGTATGATGTGATAGTACATCAGTTTTAGAGACAAAAAAATGAATATGAGTTCTAGTTTTGTATGGTAGTCATGTGACTCAGGACTGAATGATTCTTAATCTCTCTGAATCTCAGTTTTCTCACATTCAAAAAATACCTGCCTCACAGGATACTGTGAGATTAATGAAATAATGTGTATTAAGGCCACTGGAACTGTCAAGTGCAATAAAAATGTGAAGTATTTATTATGATGTAGTGGAAAACTGAGAAATAAAAATCCATTCCTCTTCCCTGATCCTGTATACATATGCATTCACAAACACAGAACACACACACACACGCACACACACACACTTGTAGATTTGTAGATAGGTCAATCAGTATTTCTCTACAGGGCTTACTACTTACAGTCATACTGAGTTTCAGTAAAAGTTAAATTTAATGCCAATGATAACTGTCATGGAGAATAGCTCCATTTTATACAATTAATATAGGAATAACAAGAGGAAAATCCCTGCTGTGTACAGCTGCAGTTGTTAGCCGGTAATGTGCTGTGCCATGACTTGCTCCTTCTGAAGGATGATATTTAAGACCCAGGGAGTTTATGTGTATTTACTGCGATTAACTTAGGTGGGTTTCAGGGGCTTTGCCTTTTAATGTCTATGTGACCTAGAACAAGTTCCTATGTCTCTGAGCTTAAATTTCTGTTTTGAAACAGAGAGAATTGGAATAAATAATCTTTAGGGGTTTCTCCATATTCTGAAATCTCTGATTCTAGGGTTGCTGTATAATTGGTGTGTATGATTTGGTTGTTAATTCCTGTCAATACTTTTGAGTTCAGGTAACACTGGATGCAGAAGACATTTGTTAAGAAAGTTAAGTAATAACAGAAGTAGGAATAATTTCTACCAATCATTAGTGAAATTTTTAAACAGCAGTAAGAAGATAACTTGTGATTGGATAATACTTGATGAAGTTTGATACTTTGGAAGAAAAACTGTATAAAAAGTGAATAACTATGTTTGTTAGTGTACAATTAATAACAATAGTTTAATGTCCTTAAGCAGTCTGCCAACAGACTATTCTGCAATGATGGAAATGTTCTATATCTGCACCATAAATATGGTAGCCACTAGCCACTGTGTATCTATTGAGAACTTGAAATATGGCAGATAATTTTTAACATTATTTAAATTTATTTAATCAAACTTAAATAGCCACATATTCCTAGAGGCTACCTTATAGAGGGCATAGTTATAGAGAATGTGATCTGTTTCCTGAATTATAAGCTTCTTTAGGGAAGAAAATCTGATTATTCATCTTGCTATGCGTCCATTAGAACCAAGAAAATCTGATTATTCTTCTTGCTATGCATCCATTAGAACCAAGATAGGCCCATAGTAAGAGACCAGTAAATAATTGTGGCAATAGAGGATGTTCCTTGAATAAAATGATAGTGGTTGAGTATATTTGGGAAGCATTACATCTTCTATCACTTTTTTTGAGATTCATAATGCATATTAATATATAATGCTTGGAGAAATTTTCTAATAGATCTATTTTGCTTTAAATCTGCATCTCTCAAACTTATTTCACTACAGACTCTTTATGTGTATGTGTGTGAGAGAGAGAAAGATTGAGAGAGAAAGAGGAAGAGCAAGAGAGAGTGTGAATCCTATAGAACACATTTAGGGAAAAGCTCATTTATTGAGAAAACTGGAGCTTGGCTGGTAGATTACATGACCACCTATCAAATGCATGAGCTAATTTTGGCTAGGGGCCTGATTCTACTTTTTGACATAATACAGATGGATAATATTGGTGGAGTGAAGGGCTTTGGAGTAGAAACCAGAGGGTGAGCATCCAGGAAACGGGGATGGAAAATCCTATTTAGTACTCAGAATGTTTTGTGGAATTGGGAAAGGAGCCTTATCATCTGGAACTCCACATGAGACTGATCTTCATGAGGTGAGCATCTTGTCCTTTGAGAAATACTGAAATATTGAAAGTAATGTTTGCTCATAATTTTTTTAAGTCTTAGGGATCATTATTTTAGGAGTCTTTTCTATTCCACTTTGCAGAACATCAACTTTAAACCTGAATTTGGTATTTAAAGTACTATGATTTTCCCAAGGATTTTTGAAATTTATATTAAAATAAAAATCGAAACCCTTATCCCTTGGGTTTTCATGATTGAAATTTTGGTTGGAGTTGGCATCACATTCAACTAAAAGTCAGATATAGTTAATATCAGATAATATCTTTGATATAAGGATCAAAAGGAAAAAGATTGGGGCTTCTTATTTTTCCAGCTTTTTATTCAACAGTTCTATCCTGAGAGTTCATACATAGAAGGGTGAGTGAGAAGGGGAGCTGCCTGAAACTACCTGGTATAACATTTTTTTCCAGAGAATAAAAATACTCAGTTACCTCTTGGTTTATGAGGCAATGAACTATTCTAGCACATAAATATTGGTGCTGAGACCCATGGGATGTAGGAGTGCTAAGCACATTTGCAAGATGTAAAGACCAAAGCTAAATGAAATTACATCTTTTCCTATAAAATGCAATCTGTCCCTCAATGGATTTTACCATCCTGTTGTTTTTATTTCCTCCATCTTTATAATTGGAGACATCCTGCCGGCCTGTTGACAACACCACTAGTATTTCTTCCTGAAAGTTAGCCAACCTACTGATTATCCTTAAAATTCTGATTAGCCATTTGCACTTAAAATGAACACATCAGGGAAATGCCAGGATTGGGGGCTGGAAGCTGAGAATATGAAAATGGCTAAATAAAGGCTTGAAAAAACAATTTGTACGAACAATATTCTGAAATGAAATAGATCTTAAAAATGGAAAGTACTGTATTGCTTTTAACTTGTCTTGGAGCTGGAAGAATCTGAATTCTGCATATTGAATACAGCTGCTTTAATATTTATTTAATTTTTATCAACCTGGCCAGGGGGCACCATGGTAGCAGTAGAAGTTAGCACATGTAGGTGTAGATGCTGGTTAGGTGAGTAGATGTTAGAATGCTCTCACAGAAAGTTGCATAAAACAGGTTTGGGATACACTGGGTTTGATCACAAGGATTGGTGGGAAAAAAATGCATTTCCCAAGCAGGCCCTGTTTTTCAGCATCATATAAGAATTCCTTGGTGAGCCATAAAGCTTTAGAAATCTTATTTCAGTTGTGTATATCAGTTCCCCCAATCAGATCATAATTTCCTTGAGAAGAGTGATAATAATAATAATGAATATATCTACCTAACAAACATTTATCTCAGGCCTAATAGATTCTAGGCATTGTTCTAAGCACTGAATCCAGCAGTGAACATTACAACACAGTCCTTGCTTTTAAGGAGCCTATATTCTAGTGTTGGGGGAGAGACAGTCAGTAAGCAAATGAAGGGCTGAATTTATTTCAGATATTGACAAGTACAGAAAGATAAATAAAGAAGATAATGTGGTAAGGACTGAGGGTAGTCCATGAAGGCTGCCCTGAGAATGGGACTTTAGAACAGACCCAGCACGAGGACAGAGCCCATCACAAAAGGGCAGATTGAAGTAAGAAAGATAACCAGTACAAAGGCCTTAGAGTGCAAGGGCTTCAGTTTTCACAGCAGAATGAAAACCAGGCCAGAGTGACTGGAACAAAGATCCGTTGGGAGAGTAGAGCCAGATGAGGTCTGAGAGGATGGCAGATCCAGGTCACTCACTCATGGCTTTGTGTCTTGTTAACACTGCGTTTTTGTGAACTGCTCTACCTACATGTTCTCACTTGCAAAAACCACAAACCTGATTCAAATTCCTACTCTCTTGTCTTCTAAGATGTGGGACAAGGCAATGATGTCCACTTTCACCATGTCTATCCATATAGTATTAGAAGTCACAGACAGCGCAATTAGGGGAGGGAAAAAAAAAAAGGCATCCAAACTAGAAAAGATGTAAACATCTCTGTAGATGACCTCATCTTATATGTAGAAAACCATGAAGACCACACACACACACACACACCAGAATTACTAAATTCAACAAATTGCAGGGTACAAAATCAACATGCTAAATCAGTTGCATTTCTATAAGGTAACAGTAAACTGTGGGAATGAGAAATTAAGAAAAGAATTCAATTTACAATGATATCAAAAAGAATAAAATAGTTAGGGGTAAATTTAACCAAGGGATGAAAGACTTGAATACTGAAAACTATAAAACACTGATGAAAGAAATTAAAGATACAATCACAAATAAATGGAAAGACATCTCACATTCCTGGGCTAGAAGACTTAATATTGTTGAAATGTCCATATTACCCAAAGTGATCTACAGATTCAATATAATCTGTGAAAAATCCCAATGATATTATTTACAGAAATAGAAAAAAACAATCCTAAAATTCATGTGTAACTACAAAGGACCCCAAATAACAAAACAACTTGGAGAAAGAACAAAGGTGGAGGCACCTCACTTGTTGATTTAATTATATTACAAAGCTACAGTGATTAAAACAATATGGTATTGATATAAAAATAGACCAATGGAACAGAATTGAAAACTCAGAAATAAACCCTCATATATATGGTCAACTGATCTTGCACAAGGGTGCCAAGAATATACAATGGAGAAAGAATATTTTACAAATAGCATTGGAAGAACTTGATATCCACTTACAAATGAATGAAATTGAACCCTTATCTTACACCATACCTGAAAACCAACTAAAGATGGACTTGACTTGAACATAAGGCCTGAAATTATAAAAGTACTAGAAGAAAATATAGGGGAAAGCTTCTTGACATTGGTTATGGCACTGATTTCTTAGATATGACACCAAAAACACAGGCCACAAAAGTAAAAATAGACAAATGGACTACATCAAACTAGAAAACTTCTGCACAGCAGAGTGAAAGCCAGACTATAGAATGTAACCTACAGAGAAAATATTTGCAAGCCATATTTCTGACAAGGGGTTAATCTCCAAAATATCTAACTCCTACAACTCAATAGCAAAAAGCCAAATAATCCAGTTAAAAAATTGACAAAGGACTTGAATAGACATTTTTCTATAGAAGGTATATAAATGGCTAATAAGTATATGAAAAGATGCTCAACATTGCTAATCATCAGGGAAATGCAAATCAAAACCACAATGATGTATCACCTCATTTGTTGGTATGATGGCCTTTATCACAAAAGATAGCAAATGTTGCTGAGGATGTGGAGAACTTGGGGCCCTTGTGCACTGTGGGTGGGAATGTAAATTGGTACAGTCACTATGGAAAACATTACAGAGATTCCTCAAAAAACTAAAATTGAAGCTACTAGATGATTCAGCACTCCTACATCTGGGTATATATTCAAAAGGATTTGAAATCCAGGATCTTGAAGCAATATCTGCATCTCCATGTTCTTTGCAGTATTACTCACCAATGCCAAGACCCAGAAGCAACCTAAACATCTGCCAGTGGATGAATGGATAAAGAAAATGTGATATATTTACAATGGAATATTTTTTTGTCACATGCAACACCATGGGTGAATCTGGAGGACATTATGCTAAATGAAATAAGGGCAAATACTGTATGATTCCACTTATATGAGGAATCTAAAATAGCCAAACTCAGAATCAGGGAGTGGAATGCTTATTCCAGGTTCTGGGGAGAGGGAGAATTGGGGAGATATTAGTTAAGGGGTCCTAAGTTTCAGTTATACAAAATGATTAAGTCTTAGAGAGCTACTATATGCCATAGTGCATATACTCAACAATACTGTATATCTTAAAATGTGCTAAGAGAGTAGATCTTATGTGAAGTGTTCTTATCACAAAAATAATAAATAAGGCAGAAGGAAACTTTTGAGGTGAGGGATAGGTTTATGGCATAGATTGTGGTGATGGTTTCATGGGTGTACCCTTACCTCCAAAGTCATCAAGTTGCATACACTAATTATGTACAGTTTTTATAGGTCCATCCCACCTCAGAAAAAAAACAGAAACATAAAGAAAAAAGTGACCTGGTATATGAGGGATGAGACAGATGCCCTTGCCCTCATTAGTGATGATATTAGAAAACTATGTTTCTGATCTGCATTACTTTACCCCCACCAAAGAAATACCTGTCCATGCATTGCTTTCGGTGATGTTAGAGGATCCAAATGAGGACTGGTCATGGATGAGCACTTTGATTCTTACAAAAGGGGACTATTGAACTTATCATTTATTTCATTGCTCACCTTCCCTTATATAGGTGTCCTGTGAAAATTGGGATTTTCAAATTTGGATTTATAAAAATTCCCATTTCCTAAAAGCTTGGCTGTGGCTTCTTCCTATTTCTCTCACTTCCTCTTCTACCTTTTCCTTCTCTCACTATTTTTGTCATAGTCATCAAGAAACTCAAATATGAAATTAATTATAAGAATAAAGAAACTACAAGACCCTAGACATATCCTAAATTTGCATTTTGCAATAGCTATAGGTTTGACACTTTCTATTTTAATACCCATACTTTACATATCTTTAATTGCAGCGCCCTCAAATCCTTTTCCAACAGGTAAAGCATCATTTGTAAATTAACATATGCTTCATTAGCAAATGATCTGCAATTAAATATTTTCTTATTCCTATAGTCAGAATTTCAGTTTCATTCTTTGGGCTTTCTAGGTCTATAGCTGTACTTCTCATTACTTTTCACCAATTATTTGTGCTCTCCCCCATTGCCATGAATCCTTCTCTTCCCCTCCCACGTTGTGTGGACTTTTTCTCCTGATGGTTTGTGTCAGAGATTCTCTTGGAGAACTGCTCTCCAGCTAGTAGAGTCGCATGGACAGTTCACGCACAACTGGAAGTGCCTGGGGTTTTGCATCCCTCTGGAGTGGCTCTAAGCCAATGACTGAGTAAAGCCTAGCTCTCTGGCCTCCAGCTGGGAGAGAAACTGCAATGTGTAACTTATACTCTCGAACTTTCAGCTCCAGCAGGCTTAACAAGAAGTTAAGTCCCTTTGCATAGCTTCTTTACCTTCTTCTGCTTGCCTCGTTCACTTACTGGTCGCTCTTGGGAACACTTCTTTACTAAATTGCCTGCACATGAATTTTCTCAGTGTTTGCTTCCAGTGAACCTGATCCAACATATCACTGAGTCTACATCTTTACAAGCATGCATATGCACAATCTTAGAAAACTGATCATAGCAAAAAGGGCTGAATATTAATTATTTAATAATTTAAGAAATTAAAAAATTTTATGTTAAATAAAAAATAAAAAATTTTAAATTAAAAAACAATTTAAAAAATTAAATTAATCAAAGCACTGAGACATTCACAGTACAACTATATAACTATCCCCATCTTAGGGAAATTCATAGCATGTCCTTATTGGAAGAAGCAAATGTCTTTGGGATATTGTTGGGATAAAAACTCAGCACCTACAGTGGGAGGAGTGAGACAGTGTAGTAGCTTTGGAGTCAAACATACCTTAATGTGAATCCTGACTCTGCCATTCATTAGATGTGTAACACAGGATGTCTGCGAGCCTTGTTTTTCTTACCTCTAAAGTGGAAAACATAACCTACCTTGCAGGGTCATTGAGATGATGAAAACTTTTGATGTGTAAGCAACTTGCCTTAGTTAGATGTGCTTTCTCCAAATTAAACCTACATGCATTACAGATGTAAAAATAACATTTATTTAAACAGAAATAAGATTCTTTATATAAGGAAGGGAAATCTCAGTGCTGACTGGAGTGAGATAGGAAAACCAATAGAAAATCAGTAAAATACAAAAACAGGGCAAGGAAACGATTGAAAGAAAGAATCATTCAACTACAGATTTCTTTTAGGTGTTAAAGGAAGGCAGGATATTAAAATCAGAAGAGAAACTGGGCATTAATATCTGTTCACGGTTGAATTCCCAGTATTTAGCGTAGTACCTATCACAGAGAAGGCTCTTCTAAAACAGAATCCCATTAAATAGTGCTTATAGTTTGTTGTACACACCTCATGCTTGAATTAACCTCATAGTAAACCTTATGTAGTTCTTACTCCATGTGTGGATTCAGTCACTGCCATAACAACAACCATAATAAAACTTTTAGTGCTTTTATAGAGTGCCTAGTTAATGTCTTTTAAGAAATCATTGGCTAGATATTGGGCTATGAAGACTTTACCTGATCCTGGACCCTGGAACAGGCACACCAAGTAACCAGCAGCTCGTATAGAACACTGTCTCAGCCAGGCCTGTTTATATCTGGACATACTGGCTATAAAATAACACAATTAATGTCTTCATTCCATTTAGCTCTTCCAAACAATAGAACATTTATTGTTTAAATCAGTTTGAAGAAAAAAGTGCCAGAAGTAAGAGAAATATTGCCAAAGAATTCGGTGAAAGAATCTAGCTCTTTATGATTGGGGTGATTGTTGAAAAAGATAATGGAAATGACAGTTGTAAAATGAAGAAGCACATGAGAGAAGCTGTGAAATTAGAACTACAGGGGAAAAATAGTTCAGTTAAAAAACCCTCACTTCTAAGGACAGCTTGGCTGTGAAGTAGAACAAAATAATGGAGAAGTCAGATTCTGGACACTATTAATAGGAAAGATTTTGAAAGTCTACCACCTTCCCTTCAAGTGAAATAGGTGGCTCTGTAAGAAAGATAGAGTTTTTCCAATGAAGCAAAACAGAAGGAACAAAATAGCAGCAGACTCACAGACTCCAAGAAGGGACTAGTGGTTACCAAAGGGGAGGGGTGGGAGAGGGTGGGTGGTGAGGGAGGGAGTTGGGGATTGAGGGGTATCATGTTTAGTACACATGGTATGGGGGGTCACGGGGAAGACAGTGTAGCACAGAGAAGTCAAACAGTGAATCTGTGGCACCTTACTACACTGATGGACAGTGACTGCAATGGGGTATGGGTGGGGACTTGATAATATGGGTAAATGTAGTAACCATATTGTTTTTTCATGTGAAACCTTCATAAGAGTGTATATCAATAATACTTTAATAAAAATTATAAAAAATAAAAGAAAGATAGAGTTTTTCCTTATACCATGGGAAGATACAATTGAAGATAGAGATTTGAAAAGAGACCACGGTCAGATCTCTATCCCCATCCTTTCATTTAGTCCATGGGTACAGGGCAACATTCTTTCAGTATGTGGTTGTTATGCAATTTCAGAAAAGGCATATGGCAAATTTTAGAAAAGGTAGTATGTCCAAACAAACTGTAATTCAGTTCTTACAGATAAAGGAGGACAGCAAAGAGGCAGCCTCTGTGTATTTACGTGGATTACATACCAGAGCTGTGGAAATAGTTGCAGGATGACTAAGTTAGCTGGTAACTGCACTCTTGCATGATGCAGTCATTCTGTTGGGAAATGTTTCTTGAATCTTTGCTAATTGCACTGAACATTAAGAGAATTACCTCAATTCCCTTTGGAACACTTCTGTCCAAAGTTGACTTTAAGGAGAAGGAAGAGAAAGATCAGTGATTTAAAAGGCTAAACCAGGAGTTGGGACAAATAGAAATGGTAGTGGGTGATGGCTTAGTACAAACCATTTCTGAGTCCAGATATAGCGAGTACCAAAATATGTTTTAGATGCCGTGCATTAGAATATCAGTTTGGACAACTGGGGGGAAATAGCTTAAAGTTTTTCTAGTTGAGAACAGATTCAGTTAAAGGAAGGAAAAAAGTTTTTGAGTCTCGTTAATTCAATAAGAAGGAAGAGCATGTGCATTCTAATAATGCAATATAAGATTAGCCATCATGCATATAATTGTTGGTATCATACGAACATCACTTTCTTTAATTATGTGTGTTCATTTCTCTTTAAGCATGAGAATTCTCAGCTTTGCTACCCAAATGTATTTACATTTTCAAGTCAATTAATGTAAAAATGGTTCTCTAGTTGGGTCTCACAATATTGAGAAAATCTTAACCAAGGTCTAAATGAATGTCAAGAAACTTCTTTCAAATTAAATGTGTAAAAACTTATATATTTTTTGTTTTTGGAAATGCTTATACTGTGGAAGGAAGTAATGCATCTAGCTAGCCAGAATGCATACCCTTACCCTCCACTAAATTCTATTTTGAGGAGCATTGGTTTATATTATATGTACTTTCCAGAGTAAACTATTAATCCTGTGCTACCATGAATTTACGTCAGTGCTGAAATGGCATTTCTATAAGAGCAAGTAGTCTTGTAGTTGTACCGTGAAGATCAATGATCAGGCACTACAGAGAATCAGCAAAACAAACAAATGGATAAACATGCTGTGGTAGAGATGAAGGGGATAGAACTCCTGATTTTGACACTAGTTTTGTGAGCTCAAAGTCAACAAGTTGGGCCATATCTGGCATTTCTTCAACAAACAACACTGTTTAATGTCTTTGTGATGAAACGAATTCATCTTCTGGCTATTGACCTGTTCAAATTTTCTGTCCATATATTGTCCTCTAGAGCAAGGCAATTCTTCACTTTAAACTGACCATGTAATAAAGTATCAGGTGGTGGTTTCTCTGCTGATAGGGCAGGTTGGTGATTAAATTTTCTTGAGTCAGTAGAGAAATTATAAAAATAAAATCGATGTTGTGAGTTTTTCATAAAGGTAGGCTCTTTCTAGTAGAAAACTCCCATTTTATTCTAAGTTTATATCCCATATTCTTACATGGTTTTAAATTGCCCTTTTATGAAATGGTGGTGACAGTAGGTAGTACTTAGGTTTTTGTCTTTTTACTATTCTTATTTGGCAAAAGAAAAGTTGGTACCATATGTTTGTTTGTCCTCATTAAAAACTATCACTAATAAGTAAATTTCAGGACTAGCATACAGTAAGCATCATACAGCTATATTGGCTATGAAAATATTGAAACAAGCTCAAGGTTATTATTAAATAATTGTTGCCTAAGTGCCTGCCATGGCTAAGTGCCACCTACTCTGGCTACTTATTCACCTTTCTTGGGACCCCAGACCTCCTTAAAAGTAATTTTCTAAAGGGTTGATGCCGGTCATAGCTGGGCTCATCAGGATACTTTCTGACTGCTCAAGCTCTACCAGACGTTAGACATTTTAAATAGAACCCATGGTAAAATCCAGATGCCTGGGAATGACTGGTATAAAAGAGTCTGTTATCTGATTCCTTTAAGAAAGACAGAAAATGCCTCAGCCATGTAATCCTTAAGAACTGTATTCAAGACAATATGACAACTCCTAATGTGATAAATATAAGGATAGGGTTATTTTTCTGCCTTTATAGAGAGTGCAGTATAAAAATCTCCATAAATGAAACCCATTTATGGGCTTTATGCTTCCTAGGCACAGTTATAGGATGAGAAAGGGTGGCTAGAAAGAGAGAGAGAGAGGGAGGGAGGGAGAGAGAGATGGATATCTTGCATCTCTTTTGTCTTTCTTCCTTGAATAAGAGAAATATGATCTATGCAGCTAAGAATAAAAAAATACGCTGACTGAAAAAACATGTAGCTTTGACAAAGAGCAAGTTTCAGATCAAAAGGATGAGGACAAATGTTTAAAAAGACTTAATAAAACAACATTAAGTAAAGTGAGTACAAGAGTTTAAAATCTTGTTTTGAATTTGTTAGAGCACATTTAAAAAGTAAAAAAAAATCTCTCTCTCCTTTTTTCTTCTACAATTGTCTTCAAGACAAAGATAGGAGGACCAGAATGAGCGGTTAACTTGGACTGACCTTTGAGCAGCTGCCTCATTATACCTGAGAGACCGCGCGTCCCCATTGCTGCAATCAAGTGACTGCAGCCATACCGAGCCCGCACATTTAAGCTGCAGAAGCACTTTGAAGCGGTGATAACCCTCTCTGGGGTCTGAATCACCAAAAAATATGTGATGCTCTTACATGAATAATATTATCATTTGAAATATAAACTTTATTTCTTTGCCCTGTGAAAAAGAAGTGAAGTCAGTTATCTCGATTTTGCTTCTCTTACTTCTTGAAGCTCCACCAGATTTCTGCAGAAGAAAAGAGGTGCGTTGACAGTTCTCTATTATAAAATACATAAATAAAACCTTTTCACGTCACATAGAAGTTTAAAGTATTAAAAATATGATTATACGATTATGGTTTAAGACTTTCACTTTAATTAACTTTAGAGAGAGGTCTGGGATAGAGAGGGTTAATGGGCACACTGAAATGAGCACAGAAAACGCCATTGCAGGTGTTAGCTTTAATGGGGTGTTGATGAAAAGCCAGGGGCACAAAGTAGGGAAATGAGTGAAAGGGAGAAAGTGTTGAAGTGTTCAGAATAAAACACAAGGTCTGTGACAAGGTCAAGCTTTAATTTCTAAAATTGTTTTGGCTTTCCTTGTTTCTGAACAGAACCCTGCTTTGCTAACTTTTGTACAAATCCAATTAGTTTCTTATAAGGGGAGGGCAGTTAGGGTGGAGATTTCAGAAAAAGGGTCATTGAATCGCACATAACAAGCTACAGATTTCTCATATTCATTTTACAAATTTGGCAGGTAAAATGGGCTACTTCTCTAGGTTTTCTTTGTCAATTTTTTCATCTTTATATATTAAGAAGTTTGTAATACATACATACGCAATAGTACAGGGAGTGGTATGATGAACTACTGTTTATCCAGCTCAAAAATTGTCAGCTTCTCTGCCAACTTCCTGACTCCTCTCTTGACTCCTCTTCCTGACTCCCAGATTATTTTGCAGCAAATCCTAGACATTATGTCATGTCAATTATTAATATTTTAATATGCATCTCTAAATAATAAATACTCTTTAAAAATATGTCTGCAATCCCATTGTCATACCAGAAAGTGCTATATCATATTTATCATACCATAAATAAATAATTTCTTAATACAATAAAATATCCAGTCAGTGCTCAAATTTTTATATCTTTTTTTTTAATGGTTTGTGTGACTCAAATAACAGACCTAAAATAATGTCCTTCCATTGGAATTAGTTAATATGTCTATCAAGTCTCTTTTAATCTGTAGGATTCTTCTTGTGGTTGTTTAAAAATCTGTCCCATTTTTTTCTTTGTTGGCTGTTTTTAGCAACTGGACTATTGTATGCAATGTAGATTTTGTTGATTACATCCCCCAGGTGTGTACTGTTACTCTGATCCCTACATCTTCTGCAAATTGTTGGTTAGCTTTAGAGACTTGATCAAGTTCAAGCTTGATATTTTTACTGAGACTACTTCTTAGATGTTATTGTTTACTTTCATATGGATGTACAAAATATGTCTAGTGGTTTCTTTTTTGAATCTATGATGTCAGCAGCATTGAAGATCTTTACCTATATCTCTTTTTTTTTCCTTCTTATCATCAAATTATTTGGCTCTGAAATTCAGTTCATAAAGTCAAAAGCAGAAAAATTGCTTGACTCCATCCTTGTAGTTACCAGTTTTCCAAATAGTGAACAGGTTCCAAAGCATCCTCCAAAGAAGAAAAGCGACATTTTAAAATTAATTTTTAGTATCATTGTAAACTCATGATTAAATACATGTAGTATTTTAATCCATGATATTGCTGTCTTCACTGATAACAGACAGCCTCTGAAGTTGACCCACGTTAGCTCTTTCCTGGGTCTCCAGCCTGCTGGGCTACCCAATGGATTTTGGGCTCACCAGCCTCTATATAATTATGTAAATTATTATTATTACTTAATAAATTATGCAAATTAATTTTGTACATAATTAAAATAAACCTCTCTATGTAACACATCCTCTTGGTTATGTTTCTCTGAGGCACCCTGACTTAAACAATTACTAAACAAAATTTGTGTTAATTCAATAGAGTTTTCTGAGTGTCTGCTCTGTTTCAGGCATTCCTTAAGGTGCTGAATATACAACAGAGAATAAAACAGACCATAAAATTATTAATCTCTTGGATCTTAAATTCTGCTGTTTTCACAATTACTTCTTTAAAATGCTTTGATTCATCACTTCTGGACTGTTTGCTAGCTTTGTTCAGTATTTCTGTTCCACATACTGGATGTATAATTATTATTTTGCACAGTCAATATGTGTTTAGATTAACCCAATTTATTTGTTGCTTTTTCTCCTGCATATCAGACCATTCTGAGAAAGCTTTTCTTTTCCTGAAAGTATAATTTCTTTAAGTTCCTTTACTGAGGATCTGTTGGTAGTTAATTTTCTGACCTTCATTTAATCTGAAATTATTTTTCTTTTGCCCCCATTCTCTAAAGTTTTGTTGTGCACATAACTTTAGGTTGAGAGTTTTTTCTTTCAAAACATTCAAGTTATATTTCCAATGCTTTTCAATTATTAAAGTAGCCAGTTGTCTTTATGCTGGCTACTTTTTTCTAAATTAAGGTATCATTGATATACAATCTTATGAAGGTTTCACACGAAAAATATTGGGGTTACTACATTTACCCATGTTATCAAGTCCCCCCCCACAGCCCATTGCAGTCACTGTCCATCAGTGTAGTGAGATGCTATAGAGTCACTATTGTCTTCTCTGTGCTATACTGCCTTCCCCATGACCTCCCTACATAATGTGTGCTAATCATAATGCCCCTTAATTCCCTTCTCCCTTCCTTCCCACCCACCCTTTCCCCCACTTCCCTTTGGTAACCGCTAGTCCCTTCTTGGGGTCTGTGAGTCGGCTGCTCTTTTGTTCCTTCATTTTTACTTCATTGTTGTACTCCACAGATGAGTGAAATCACTTGGTACTCATCTTTCTCTGCCTGGCTTACTTCACTGAGCACAATACCCTCTAGCTCCATATTGTTGCAAATGGTAGGATTTGTGTTTTTCTTATGGCTGAATAATATTCCATTGTGTATATGTACCACATCCTCTTTATCCATTCATCTACTGATGGACACTTAGGTTGCTTCCATTTCTTGGCTATTGTAAATAGTGCTGCGATAAACATAGGAGTGCATATGTCTTTTTCAAACTGGGCTCCTTCATTCTTAGGGTAAATTCCTGGGGTGGAATTTCTGGGCCAAATGGTATTTTTATTTTTAGTTTTTTGAGGAACCTATTCTGGCTACTTTTAAGATCTTCTCTTTGTCTTGGTGTTGCACTATGATTTACCTAAGTCTAAATTTAGGTTTATTTATACCACTTGAACCTAAACTTTACATGTTGATTGTGAGGGTTCATGCCTTTCTTTTAGTCTGAAAAATTATCAGCTTTATCATTTGGATTATTTTCTTTACCTCTTCTTCTCTTTTCTTTCTGCAACTCTGATTATATCCATCCTGTGCCTCTTCACTTTATCTTCTCTGTATCCTACCCAGTCTTTCATATGTTCCATCTTGTTATCTCTCCATACTATGTTCTGCAGACTTTGGGCCAAAGCTCAAAGCTTTTCAAATAACACAGGCTGTAAAACACCATTTTACAATGGTGGGCTTGTGGTTAATACATTTTAGGAGAAGTATTCTTCCCTAAAACCTGGGATCAAGTTTGCATCCTGTCCTTTTCTGTGAGCAGGCTTTATTTCTAGCCTAGCCTGTTTCTATTTTCTGTATCTATTTCCCTATCTTTTATGTGTGTATGTGGCTTCCCTTTAGGTTTCCCACCAAGGCTAGGCTCTACTGTTTTTTTAAAGGCCCTAGTGAGGTTTCACAGTAGCATCTAAGTGTTAGACCCCAGTGAATCAGCGTGCATATCCCCTTAGGTACCTACATTCTACATAGGAAACCACTGCCTTAGAGAATTCAGTCAGTAACAAATTTTAAGTAAGCAAATGCCTTGATTCTGCTGCATTAATAAGTGATGTTCATATAAAACTTATGCAATGCTTGAATGAAAATAACATGAAGTAAGCATACAGAGAAACATTACTTCCCCAGTGGATTATCATGCAGGCCCCTTTAGATGTGTACACCTTGCTTTACACACTGGAAGTTCAAAAACAATTTTTAAGCAGGGGAAATGTCATGATTTAATTCAGGCTTCAAGGAGATGATCATCCTGGGTGTGGCAAGGTGGAGGTTTTATTAGAGCAGCAATTCTTAACCTTGACTAGCTATTAGGATTACATTAATAGCTTTAATAAAATTTTGATACCTCAAATATTAATTGATCTGGCTTGGGGCTTGGGCATCTGAAATTTTTCTCAAACAACTCCCCCCAGGTGATCCCATTTTGAAGCCAGTGTTCAGAACTGTGGAGCTAAAGCAAGACAAAGGAGAGATAGATTTAAAATTGAGAGATAATTATAAAATAGAATTGTATGGCCCGGTGACCAGTTGGGCATGGGATAGTGAGAAATGAAAGATGCCTCTGAAAATTCCAGTTTAAATGATTGAACACATGCATGAGAAGCCAACATTTGTGTTACTATGTGTTAGGCTAAGTGCTAGTCATGTGTTAATTAACTTTCTATTTACAGCTGTGGCACAGCCTGTTCCCTGTTCACTCGACTAATTTCTCTTTCCTTCCTTCCCTCCTGTACAAATAGCTGGACTACAATTTCCCAGCCTTTTTTTTTTACCCCATTTAGGCCATGTGATTGGATTTTGGCTAAAGGAATGTGGGCAGAAGTGATATATATACCATTGCAAATCTGGTCCATAAAAACAAAAACTCCTAGGAAATCACCTCCTTTCTCTTTTATTTTTTGTCTGCCAGTTGAGGCTGATGCCCAGGATATATATGGCATGTTTTCCTTCTTACCTGAGTCCCTGAATGAAAGCATAAATAAGAGCAGAGAGTCATAACTTTTATTTCCCCTGCCACTGAAATTGAGGGGAGAGAGACATTTTTGTTGTGTTAAAGCCACTGACATTTCTGGGTTTATCTGTTAAAGTGGTGAGTATTACCTTAATAACTACAAGATGAGTCCTAGTATTAGCCTTATTTTCAAGATAAATATGGCAGAAAGAATAGTGTTTGTGGAAAGATTTTGAGGTGTCTGTATTACATTCAAGCAGAGGTACTTCTAAGTCTGAAACTCAGGAGAGTGGTCATGGGATAGAAACATCTGTGAGTCGTCAGCACACAGGCCATTGCTGAAGCCATAGAAATGAAGCTGATCCCTTAAGGTGACAAAGCAGAGAATAAAGGAAAGTGGACTAATGATAGAATTTTAGTACTAACAGTATTTAA
The DNA here is from genome assembly GCF_030020395.1 of Manis pentadactyla. Lineage (NCBI taxonomy): Eukaryota > Metazoa > Chordata > Mammalia > Pholidota > Manidae > Manis > Manis pentadactyla. Next base: position 209,126,508 of record NC_080020.1, on the reverse strand, counting down.
AAAGAAAATATAGTGTGGGAGACCCAGAAAAAAGCCAGAGAGTTTAGAAAAAATGATGGAGTATTGTCAAGAAAATTGAAAGAAGAGGTATCTTTAAAATGGAAGGCTTATCAGTAATGACAAAAAACACGGAGTTCGGTGAGCTAAAAACCAAAGAAAAGGCCACTTAGCCAATTAGGTAGTGAATGCTGACTTTTATGAAAGCCCTCTCAGGAGGGAGGTGGGATTGAAAGTCAGATTGAAATGGTTTGACATGTGACTGAAAAGTGAAAACTTGTGAGTGGTACATGTACATTACCTTTTCAAGATATTTGGCAATAAAGAAAAATAGTGTCCTATAGAAGTGTTTTGATCTCTGGATCAGCTGACCAGTAGAAAAAGTGTGATTTGGAACAGCAGGGAATGTGTCAGATCAGTTCCTTTCTTTTGAGAAATTTATACTTTTATGGGAAAATAAATGAATCATCATTATCCTTTGCCTCAATAATATTTATAAATAAATATTAAATGTAAATGGGACATAAGAAAGAAACAAATCCTACCATTTGCAACAACATGGATGGGGCTGGAGGATATTATGCTCAGTGAAATAAGTCAGGCAGAGAAAGACAAGTGCCAAATGATTTCCCTCATTTGTGGAGTATAACAATGAAGCAAAAGTGAAGGAACAAAATAGCAGCAGACTCAGAGACTCCAAGAAGGGATTAGTGGCTACCAAGGGGTAGGGGTTGTGGAGGGCTGGTGGGGAGGGAGGGAGAAGGGGATTGAGGGGTATTATGTTTAGTACACATGGTCTTGGGGGGGTATTACGGGGAAAACAGTGCAGCACAGAGAAGGCAAACAGTGAATCTGTGGCATCTTACTACACTGATGGACAGTGACTGCATTGGGGTGTGGGTGGGGACTTGATAATATGGGTAAATGTAGTAGCCACATTGTTTTTTCATGTGAAACCTTCAAAAGTGTATATATATCAATAATACCTTAATTAAAAAAATATAAATGGGACAATGTTTGAAAAAATTAACACCTTGAAGGCAGGATGATATTTTAATGTTACTTTGTAAAGTTAGAGAAGTAGACTAAAATAGAGTGACACTTTGAGAATCAAGTTTAGGAATTAACAAAAATAGAGCATGATGTTGTTGGAAGAGGGGGACTACCTAAATCTGTGCCAGAACAGGAAAGAAATGAACTTGCAGATGGATCAGAAATGATGGTGAGTTGTTAACATAGTACTGATGTTATAGAGCTATGATTCACATTAATAAATAGGGCGGGGAATCCATGCTCCTTTTGGTATTAAATTCTTCTCAGGCATAAATACTGTATTATGCTGAGGCCCCACGAATGAAAAGTACTACAGAGAAGCTGAAGAAGGCCACAAGAAACTATACACCAGGGGAATCATTCATAAATGGACTGCTGAAAGGGAATGGAGATATTCAGTATAACAATAGAGTTCTGAGCAGTAATGTCAACTTTTGATAAAGTTTTGTAATTAAATTAAATATGGCCAAAAAAAAAGTGAACCTTCCCCACAAAAGCACTGTTTTGAGGGTAGGCTAAGATGCCAGAGAAATGTATTAGATGGGCCCAAGTGATCACATGTAGTTAGTATGCCATGTGGGACTGACAAGGATGTACCTTCAGGAAAGCCATCATGAAACTGGGAGGAAGACCCACATATGTCAGGATGTGAGTGACAGGCTGAGTTGTCACAAGGAGTCAGGGGGGCCAAGGCATGGGCAAGAGCTAGGCACATATTCTAGGTTTAGAAGGACGGGATACTCAGAGGTCAGGTAGGTGGGGTTTCATTTTATGGAGGATGGTGCACTGTAATAAACTAAATAGGAAAAGTCAAAAGTCTGGGCCAGGACACTGAACCACTGAAGTTGAAGGTATCTGGGCTAGAGGACAATTTTACTTTGAGCTGAATGAGGTTGAACCTTCAGAGCTTCATCCCTAGCTCTGGGAAGGACCCAGCAATGTGTTCCAGTGATTGTATATTCTTGTAAAATTTGGAAAAGCAAGATTGTTTGGGATTTTTTTTGGTGAACATGACCATCCCTTTTCAAATTTATTTGTGTTGAGCCTCACTAAATCTGTCTCTATCTTTTATCTTGGAACTAGGTTTAAGGCACAAATATCAAGAAAATGTGTTGTTTTTTTGTCTCAGCCTAGGAGCTTCTACATTTCCTTTGTTGACAGTAATCAGAAATAAAACTCAGCCAGAAAATTGAAAGTGGCTGTAGGGAGAGGATAGCTAAGTAAGTGAGTTTCCAGGAGTGGAGGTGAAATTATGTGGTAGGAGGAGATCAAACCAAGGCCATCTTCATGCAGGTGTGTGTTGAGAATGGATTATCTGGTGTTTGGTCTCCTTATAATAGCTATTGTTAGTTATTGTTGTCCTCTGCTTTTGCACCACCCCTTTTTTTATTGAGTTATTTCTCTTTTTCTTTTTAAATACATATTTAAAAAAATATGCTACTTGGTACTGGGATATGATCTCAGGTTTATACCACCCTTTCTATTTTAGGAGCTCCTTGAAGGCAAGGTCATTTCTTACTCACAGTCTTGCCACATAAGAGTATAACTGGCGCAAAAAGAAATTATTAAGCTTTCTAATAGTTATCCAACGAATTGGGAATGAGGGCAGCCAATAAAGATTTCCCTGAGGAGCTGATGCACAGGCACACAGAAATGTGAAATTTGAAATAATCTGAGTGAGTTTGATACCATCTTTATATATTCTCATTCCACAATACATATATTTAAACTCCATTCTAACTCATTGAAAAAACATTGAATATATCTTATTTTATAGCAGAATTTATCAAGATTTAAAGGAAGGTATCCCCCAAATAAATTTTCTTAAATTTCCAGGATATGGGAAAAATTGTTTGAGAATAATTATTTAGTTTTAATGTATTGTTTTCAGTTTATTGATTCATTCTCCAACACATTTTTTTAAGAATCAGGTTTGTGTTCAGCTATATGCCAGGGTCTAACGTTAAACTGGTAAACAAGGGCATGGTCTGTTATTGAGACTTAGGGGATTAATCAAATGCTTATGCTGTTTGAAATGATATATTATATGATGGAAGTAAATGTTCCCAGGGGCCCTATAACAATGAAAGGTGATGTAGACCTGGGTTTGTGTGTATTGAGGGGAAGAGGGTATATTCAGGGAAGACTTCTCAGAGGAAGTGATGGCAGAGCTGAGGTCCGAAGGATGACCAAGAGACCCTGGTGGGAAGGAGGATGAAAGAAGATGGAGGACTGGTGAAAAATGCTCCATGGAGAGAAACACAATTGTCAAACTGTTGCAAGAAAGAGTGAAAATTGGGGTAGCTAAAGAGATAACAAGGGACAGACTGAGGCCCAGTGAGGCTGGAGATAGAGTCAGGGGCCAGACCATGCAGGATGTTATAAATCATGGTAGGGATATGGCTTTTTCTTTTTTCTTTCTTTTTTTTAAATTTTTTTGTAGATAATTATTTTCTATTGAAGGGTAGTTGACACACAGTATTACATTACATTAGTTTCAGGTGTACAACACAGTGATTTGACATTTATATACATGATAATTCTAGGTACCAGCTATCACCATACCAAGTTGTTACCATATTCTGACTATATTCCTTATGCTATACATTACACCCCGGTTACTTATTTATTTTACAATTGGAAGTGTGTACTTTTTTTTTTTTTTGTGAGGGCATCTCTCATATTTATTGATCAAATGGTTGTTAACAACAATAGTATTCTGTATAGGGGAGTCAATGCTCAATGCACAATCATTAATCCACCCCAAGCCTAATTTTCGCCAGTCTCCAATCTTCTGAGGCATAACAAACAAGTTCTTACATGGAGAACAAATTCTTACATAGTGAATAAGTTACATGGTGAACAGTACAAGGGCAGTCATCACAGAAACTTTCAGTTTTGCTCATGCATTATGAACTATAAACAGTTCAAATATGAATACTCATTTGATTTTTATACTTCATTTATATGTGGATATCCCATTTCTCTCTTTATTATTATTTTTAATAAAATGCTGAAGTGGTAGGTAGATACAAGATAAAGGTAGAGAACATAGTTTAGTGTTGTAAGAGAGCAAATGTAGATGATCAGGTGTGTGCCTGTAGACTATGTGTTAATCCAAGCTAGACAAGGGCAATAAAACATCCACGTATGCAGAAGATTTCTCTCAGAATAGGGGGGGTGAGGTTCTAAGCCTCACCTCTGTTGATCCCCAATTTCTCACCTGATGGCCCCCCTGCGACTGTGCCTGTCTTAGGTTGTTCCTCCCTTGAGGAATCCTCCGTCTCTGGCTAACCAGCCATCTTCCGGGGTCTTACAGGGAAATGTAAAGTTGGTAAGTGAGAGAGAAGCCTTATTGTTTGAAAAGGTTAGCTTTTTACTTCTTTGCATATTTATGCCCTGTGGCTTCTATGCCCAGCATTTGTCTTGAGGTATCTTTACCACTTGGAAGAATTATGATACTCGGTAAATTTGATAAGAGGCACGAATTCTATTTAAGGGTTGTAATTAGGAAGGAAGAAGAAAAGCTATAGAAGTAGCAGGCGGAAGAAAACATGGGAAGATTGATTATTTCTTTGACATATCTTCTTGTAGAGTAACTTCAGCATGTATAGGTTTTAAACTACTAATTAAATGGTGCACACACATTAACATAATAGGAGTATAGTTAAATAACCAAAGCATACCTGTAATTACTAGCCATCTCCAGTGAAACCAAGAAAACCAGGTAGGCACCTTAGGCATTTGTGAAAACTAATCTATGATATGGTGGATATTGTCCAACTGAACTTGAACAGTCTGAGAGAAATCAGACAAATTAAAACAACCCATTCCTGGGGACTGTTCACATCCCATATGTTCTTTTAACAGTAAATAGTCTGTAGTTGTAAGATTTTGGAGCGCTACAATTTGCACTTCTCCTAATTCTAGTTGAGTTCCAACAGTATAGATCCAGTCAAATTTGTTGTTTTACAGTATGCACAGGCCAGCTTAGATATCTCCTTCTTCATTCCCATGGCAAATCCAGGAACTAGTGGGATGAGTGCATCTACAGCTGTAGCAGTGCGTGGATCTTTGTTGGGGTTTTTTGATGATCATCTTCTGGCATGAGTCTTCCAGAGAGTGCTGATGTTGGAAGTTCTTTTTCATATCGTATCTTAGTTCATTTTCGGGGTAGCCCAATTAGGCTTTGATCCTCCATAGAAACACAAACAGACCCTTTGCCTACACTTTTATATGCCCTTTATAACCTTGTGTAACACTCATTGGAGGTCACCACACAGGAACTGCCTTTTTTTTTTTTCTGGTATCATTAATCTACACTTACATGACGAATATTATGTTTACTAGGCTCTCCCCTATACCACGTCCCCCCTATAAACCCCTTTACAGTCACTGACCATCAGCATAGCAAAATGTTGTAGAATCACTACTTGCTTCTCTGTGTTGTACAGCCCTCCCCTTTCTCCCACCCCCCCATGCATGCTAATCTTAATTCCCCCCTTCTTCTTCCCCCGCCTTATCCCTCCCTACCCACCCATCCTCCCCAGTCCCTTTCCCTTTGGTACCTGTTAGTCCATTCTTGAGTTCTGTGACTCTGCTGCTGTTTTGTTCCTTCATTTTTTCCTTTGTTCTTATATTCCACAGATGAGTGAAATCATTTGGTATTTCTCTTTCTCCGCTTGGCTTGTTTCACTGAGCATAATACCCTCCAGCTCCATCCATGTTGCTGCAAATGATTGGATTTGTCCTTTTCTTATGGCTGAGTAGTATTCCACTGTGTATATGTACCACATCTTCTTTATCCATTCATCTATTGATGGACATTTATGTTGCTTCCAATTCTTGGCTATTGTAAATAGTGCTGTGATAAACATAGGGGTGCATCTGTCTTTTTCAAACTTGATTGCTGCATTCTTAGGGTAAATTCCTAGGAGTGGAATTCCTGGGTCAAATGGTAAGTCTGTTTTGAGCATTTTGATGTACCTCCATACTGTTTTCCACAATGGTTGAAATAACTTACATTCCCACCAGCAGTGTAGGAGGGTTCCCCTTTCTCCACAGCCTCGTCAACATTTGTTGTTGTTTGTCTTTTGGATGGCAGCCATCCTTACTGGTGTGAGGTGATACCTCATTGTAGTTTTAATTTACATTTCTCTGATAATTAGGGATGTGGAGCATCTTTTCATGTGTCTGTTGGCCATCTGTATTTCTTTCTTGGAGAACTGTCTGTTCAGTTAGTCTGTCCATTTTTTAATTGGGTTATTTGTTTTTTGTTTGTTGAGGCGTGTGAGCTCTTTATATATTCTGGATGTCAAGCCGTAATCGGATCTGTCATTTTCAAAGATATTCTCCCATACTGTAGGGTTCCTTTTTGTTCTATTGATGGTGTCTTTTGCTGTACAGAAGCTTTTCAGCTTAATATAGTCCCACTTGTTCATTTTTGCTGTTGTTTTCCTTGCCCGGGGAGATATGTTCAAGAAGAGGTCACTCATGTTTATGTCTAAGAGGTTTTTGCCTATGTTTTTTTCCAGGAGCTTAATGGTTTCATTACTTACTTTCAGGTCTTTGATCCATTTTGAGTTTACTTTTGTATATGGGGTTAGACAATGGTCCAGTTTCATTCTCCCACATGTAGCTGTCCAGTTTTGCCAGCACCATCTGTTGAAGAGACTGTCATTTCGCCATTGTATGTCCATGGCTCCTTTATCAATTATTAATTGACCATATATGTCTGGGTTAATGTCTGGATTCTCTAGTCTGTTCCATTGGTCTGTGGCTCTGTTCTTGTGCCAGTATCAAATTGTCTTGATTACTATGGCTTTATAGTAGAGCTTGAAGTTGGGGAGTGAGATTCCCCCATACGTTTTTCTTCTTTCTCAGGATTGCTTTGGCTATTCGGGGTCTTTGGTGTTTCCATATGAATTTTTGAATTATTTGTTCCAGTTCATTGAAGAATGTTGCTGGTAGTTTCATAGGGATTGCATCAAATCTGTATATTGCTTTGGGCAGGATGGCCATTTAGATGATATTAATTCTTCCTAGCCACGAGCATGGGATGAGTTTCCATCTGTTAGTGTCCCCTTTAATTTCTCTTAAGAGCTACCTGTAGTTTTCCGAGTGTAAGTCCTTCACTTCTTTGGTTAGGTTTATTCCTAGGTATTTCATTTTGTTCGACGCAATTGTGAATGGAGTTGTTTTCCTGATTTCTCTTTCTGTTGGTTCATTGTTAGTGTATAGGAAAGCCACAGATTTCTATGGGTTGATTTTGTATCCTGCAACTTTGCTGTATTCCGATATCAGTTCTAGTAGTTTTGGGGTGGAGTCTTTAGGGTTTTTTATGTACAGTATCATGTCATCTGCAAATAGTGACAGTTTAACTTCTTCCTTACCAATCTGGATTCCTTGTATTTTTTTGTTTTTTCTGATTGCCATGGCTAGGACCTCCAGTACTATGTTAAATAACAGTGGGGAGAGTGGGCATCCCTGTCTAGTTCCCGATTTCAGAGGAAATGCTTTCAGCTTCTTGCTGTTCAATATAATGTTTTCTGTGGGTTTATCATAGATGGCCTTTATTATGTTGAGGTACTTGCCCTCTATTCCCATTTTGCTGAGAGTTCTTATCATGAATGATGTTGAACTTTGTCAAATACTTTTTCAGCATCTATGGAGATGATCATGTGGTTTTTGTCTTTCTTTTTGTTGATGTGGTGGATGATGTTGATGGACTTTTGAATGTTGTACCATCCTTGCATCCCTGGGATGAATCCCACTTGGTCATGGTGTATGATCCTTTTGATGTATTTTTGAATTTGGTTTGCTAAAATTTTGTTGAGTATTTTTGCATCTACGTTCATCAGGGATATTGGTCTGTAGTTTTCTTTTTTGGTGGGGTCTTTGCCTGGTTTTGGTATTAGGGTGATGTTGGCTTCATAGAATGAGTTTGGGAGTATCCCCTCCTCCTCTGTTTTTTGGAAAACTTTAAGGAGAATGGGTATTATGTCTCCCTGTATGTCTGATAAAATTCCGATGTAAATCCATCTGGCCCGGTGGTTTTGTGCTTTGGTATTTTTTTTTATTACCGCTTCAAATTCGTTGCTCGTAATTGGTCTGTTTAGATTTTCTGTTTCTTTCTGGGTCAGTCTTGGAAGGTTGTATTTTTCTAGGAAGTTGTCCATTTCTCCTAGGTTTCCCAGCTTGTTAGCATATAGGTTTTCATAGTATTCTCTAATAATTCTTTGTATTTCTGTGGGGTCCGTCGTGATTTTTCCTTTCTCATTTCTGATACTGTTGATTTATGTTGACTCTCTTTTCCTCTTAATAAGTCTGGCTAGAGGCTTATCTATTTTGTTTATTTTCTCGAAGAACCAGCTCTTGGTTTCATTGATTTTTGCTATTGTTTTATTCTTCTCAATTTTATTTCTTCTCTGATCTATATTATGTCCCTCCTTCTGCTGACCTTAGGCCTCATTTGTTCTTCTTTTTCCAATTTCGATAATTGTGACGTTAGACCATTCATTTGGGATTGTTCTTCCTTTTTTAAATATGCTTGGATTGCTATATACTTTGCTCTTAAGCCTGCTTTTGCTGCGTCCCACAGAAGTTGGGGCTTAGTGTTGTTGTTGTCATTTATTTCCATATATTGCTGGATCTCCATTTTGATTTGGTCATTGATCCACTGATTATTTAGGAGCGTGTTGTTAAGCCTCCATGTGTTTGTGAGCCTTTTTGCTTTCTTTGAACAGTTTATTTCTAGTTTAATGCCTTTGTGGGCTGAAAAGTTGGTTGGTAGGGTTTCAATCTTTTGGAATTTACTGAGGCTCTTTTTGTGTCCTAGTATGTGGTCTATTCTGGAGAATGTTCCATGCGCAGTTGAGAAGAATGTGTATCCTGTTGCTTTTGGATGTAGAGTTCTGTAGATGTCTATTAGGTCCATCTGTTCTAGTGTGTTGTTCAGTGCCTCTGTGTCCTTACTTATTTTCTGCCTGGTGGATCTGTCCTTTGGGGTGAGTGGTGTGTTGAAGTCTCCTAGAATGAATGCATTCCATTCTATTTCCTCCTTTAGTTCTGTTAATATTTGTTTCAGGTATGTTGGTGCTCCTGTATTGTGTGCATATATGTTTATAATGGTTATATCCTCTTGATGGACTGAGCCCTTTATCATTATGTAGTGTCCTTCTTTATCTCTTGTTACTTTCTTTGTTTTGAAGTCTATTTTGTCTGATATTAGTACTGCAACCCCTGCTTTCTTCTCACTGTTGTTTGCTTGAAATATGTTTTTCCATCCCTTGACTTTTAGTCTGTACATGTCTTTGGGTTTGAGGTGAGTTTCTTGTAAGCAGCATATAGATGGGTCTTGCTTTTATATGGCTTTTTCTTAAGAGTAATGAAGAGCCATTAAAAGATGTACTATAGGACATGATGTGATTAGATTTGAGTATTTGAAGAAATCATTTTGACTCTGTTCTATGGGAAGGATCAGAGTGGCTAGAGTGGTGGCAGGAAGAACAGTAGGAAGCTATTGCAGTGGTCCTGGTGGGAGAGTTGGCAGCTTGAACAACGGTGGTGTCAGTGGGCACAGAAAGAAGTGGGTAAATTTAGGGGTTGTTTAGAGGTAAAATAGATGGTATTTTTTAAATGGATTACGTATAAGCAGGGTGAGGGTGAAGGTGGTGTCAAGGTGGTCTCTAGGATCACCTAGTACAAATAGCTGGGTGATGAAGCTATTCAGTGAAGCTGGAACCACTGGTAGAAGACTGGGTTTGTTGGGGAAGATCACGTTTGATCATGGATATGTTGGGTATGAGGTGCCTCTGACATAGCCATGTAATACATAAAGTAGGCAGTAGTATATGTGAGTCTGGAGCTCAAAGTTTATGTTGATCCTAGAGACACGGGTTGCTTGTCTCAGGATATTTAGTTTTGGATATTTTCTAGAAGAACATTGGAAGAGAAGAGCATGCAGGAGCAAGCCTTAGGAACTCTATAAACTTTAATGATGGTTGGAAAAGGATGAATCTCCAGAGGAAATCTGAGATGTAGGGAGAAAACACCAGGTGAATGTTTTTCTTGTAAGTTAAGAAAAGAGTGTTTCTAGAGTGAGGTCCTAGTCAACATTATCAAGTGCTGCAGAGAGGTGTGGTGATAGCAGCCATGAAATATTAACTGATTTTTAGTAATAAGGAGACCACTGGTGACTCAAGGGAAAGCTGTTCTGCTTAGGTGGCTATTTAGAAAGGATTGAACTAGAAAGTGAGTGGGAAGTTAAGAAAAAGTGGAGTCACCTGGCTGAAGATGCTTGGAGCAGAGGAGAAGTAGGACAGCAGAATAGACAGGACAGAGTATGATGTAGGGAACTTTTCTATGTGAATGTCTATTGGGATCTCCTGTCACCTGTGTAATCTATAGTTGAGACTTAGGCTTTTTAGGTAGGACTTGAAGAATAATTTTGCTACTTAAATAATAATAGAAATCTATAGTCATAGTATATGTTTTGCTCTATGATAGATGACAGGTAATAGCTATTATTTGTTTATGTCTTTCTTTCCATTAGAATTTTTTTTTTTACCATGAAAATATATGATCCACTTAAAATGAGGCCATGGGTTAATGAGACCATTTTAAGTAAACAGGAGGGGGCAAAAAGCAAGGGCTGCACATTCCTTGACGTTCTCCTGCATGGCAGTGAGAAAATTTTGTGCACTGGAACTAACTGGGTTTATACACTTTGAAATGGACAGTGCTAGAGCCTGCACACATATGTAAGAGATAAATGTAAAAGATCATAAGCTGTGGGGGAGGTGTCTGGAGAAGAATACTCTTCTTTCATACTCTGAAATGGTAGCTAAGGTATGGCAGTGGGAGTAGGAGGAATCTTTTATTTGGGAATTGCTCTGGAAATGCCTATTTGTTGTAGAAATTCACCTTTTTTACTAGTCATAAGAGTCTAGAAAAATTGCTCAACCACTTGTGATCTGCTTTCTTGTTTATGAAATTGGGTTACTGATCCCTTTATCCTCAGTATTTTCTGAGTACTCTTGTACATTTGAGCTATGAAATATACACATTTTATTTATCATTATGGCCAATAAACAGTAAATTTATTGGAGGGGGGTTTGGAGGGTTTAATTCATGACAGCTGTTTATTCATTTAACACTATGTACATAGTACTGGCCAAAATACAGCCTCAGAAATTAAAGTCTATACATTGAAAATGTATAAATTGCATGTATGAGAAAGGAAGATGGATATGAAATCATGGAGAAGGCCATAGAATCTGGAAAAAGATGACCCAGGTTTACAGCATTTTACATTTTTGAGCCTCAGTTTCTTTGCTTGTCATAGGTGATATTAATAATAGTAAATAATAGTACCTTTCCCACAGAGTAGTTGTGAGAATTAAATGAGGTTGTGCTTTTGACATAGGAATCACTAGCTCTTATTAGCCATTATTATGAAGGCTTTTAAATCTCTTTACAATCCAAAGTTCAGCTTCTCAAACTGATACCACTAGGAACAGGGGGAGGTGTGACAGAGGGTACTGGAAGTCCCAAGAAAAATATAGGATATCTTCCTGAAGTATACATTTGGTTGATATTTTTACTACATTTTTATATTTTTACATGGAGTATAAAAACACCCTTTTGAGTTTTTTAGACAAAGAAAAGGCTTCAAATAAATAATGCTGTCCTTGAGGGTGGGACGGAGGTTCTCACTGCAGCTTTGGAGCCTGGGAATGTGCATCCCTTTATTTCTGCAGCCCAGGGTTCCTCCGTGGCAATGGTTCAGAATTACTGGTCAAAAGACAGATGCAGAAGTAAAAGCATTTCTTGTTCAGCCACAAATTTTGGTAGATTAAAAATCAAGAGGATTATATGCATTTGTCTGTTCAAATCCTAAAGTGATTTCCTGGATTTGTAAAAAATCTTGATATTTTAACTTACACTTTAATTGAGAAATGTTTCCAACATCTTGCTGTTTTAAGTAATTGAAAATGCTCTCAACTCATATTGCTTCTGAAAAAGGCAAACAGATATTTTCAAAAATGCTAAAATATAATATGCCTTGCATTTATTTTGGTAAATATCTTGATATCCTTATTTATTATAAGTAAGAGAATTTGGCAAATTTTCAATTCTAGAGAATATACTGTATGTTTTCTCCCAGTTTCATAATTTTGCCAAGACCTAAACATAAGCTTCCTTATTAACATGTGGGTGTAATTTTAAAATAAGAACTAGATTTGATCAAAATATAGGCAGAAAGACAAAAGAGATACATACAGACATAGAGCAGATTTTATGCCTTTTTTTCACATGTGTAGCTTCCGTACTGGAAGCTGCACATTTAGTTTTTTACTCTTTTGAGAAGAAATTGGGGGCCACAAATTGAAGGAGGAATTGATTCTTCTCTCTGGGGGTTTGTACATTACTTTCCCTTGTTTGGGAAATCCCTTTTTTAGAAAATGTTTTGGGCTAATGCCAAAGCCCACTGTGGATATTGCTTCCCCTGTGAAGCCTCTCAGACCATCCATTTACCACAGTTGATAATATCTTCAATTTTGCAACAGTCTGTACTCAACTAAAATACAGTGATGATTTCTTTAGATACCTGTATTTCCCATGATTTGAGCACTTTTGTTAAGATTCTTTATATTTATCTTATGGATTTAGGGACAGGCATGTAGGAAGTCCTCAATACCTGTCTATTGCAATTGACTCAAGGAAGGGTTGCTAACCACTCGCAGCAGGTGGAATTGAGGTGTTCATGGAGCCCTTCTGGAGGCACCCAAAGAGCCAGTCACTAATAGGTTGTCTCACAGAATGACCCCGCAAGCAAAAACAGGACCTCAGATGGTAGAAAAGTCCAGAAGTATAACAAAATGAATCTGAGCCTTCTCCTAAACTAAGTAGGGAAAGGATTGGTGTCTGGGAGTACAGGTGGGGCACCTTGGGGATGATTTCAGTCAATTTTCATTAAACCTGCAAGTTATGAATCTATAATATGACAGGTAGTCGCATGTTTATTACTCAGGTAATTTGTTAATCAAGTAATTTATTAATCAAGTAATCTATAAGTCCTACAAGCTATGAATCTCTAATATGACAATTATATATTCACTAATCAAGTAATTTTGACTCAGGTCTGTGGCCGTTGCTCCACGTGGATTGTGAATTCAGAAGAACCATAAGGCTAATTCTCTGTCATGAAATAGTTTGCATTCATGAATGGGAGGCAAAGCCAACAGACTTGCAACAATAGGGGACAATATAAACCCCTGTAAAAGAATAAGGAACGGGATGCCTTGTTGCTGAAAATTAATCAGTCAAAGCTAAGTATAGTAGCTGATGAGTATGCTCATATTCTAAAAGAGAGATGCTAGACAAGCTAAGCTTTTGTAAGATTTTAAAACATGCAGCCAAATTGGACAATCAACTTCATACTCCCATCTTTCACTTGGAGCTATAAGAGAAGTCTAGAGATACCTTTGACAGGAGATTCTCAGCAGAAATTCCACAGGATTGGAGAGGTTTGTGATCCCCTTACCTAGGGGAAAGAATCATGTTGGGGGAGAGAACTGCCAATAAATGTCACTGGCAAGAAAGAAAACCCTTCTGAGAGATTAAGGTGTGTTTTCAAGAAGTGGAATGTGGCACACACAAGTGTTCAGATGTTTGTTGAACTACAATCAGACTGTTTTGTACATTGGAACTGGCTGGATTTATACCCTACTGAAGTGGCCATTTAGGGCAGGGACAAGAAGAGAAATGAACAGTGGAAAAGACCATGAATTTCAAGGTATTGTTGGAGAAGGGAACATGATGTAGTTCCTGGGAGAACCTGAAATTGTCCCCTTTAATTTATGCGGAGAGCGGCTGGTGCTAGAGCTTGGCCTCACTATACCTGAAGTCAGGAACTGGCTGGAGCTTCCCCTCACAAACTCTGGTGGACCGCAGTGGTGAGTTTCCATGGGAGGAGTGGATGCTTGGGATAATAGTGGTGTTGGGCCCTGCCAAGGAACTGCCTGCAGGGAAGGGACCTGAGCAGAAAGAGGGTATGTAGAGAGCCCTGCTGAATGCTCAAGTTGAATGGCTGCCGGCAGGTAGGTGTTGGGTGGAGGGTACATAAGTTATATCAAGGCTCCCAGCAGAAGTAACTCCAAAGAAGCCTCAGAAAGTGTCCCCAAGAGAGAACTAGCATTGTGCACCTGTGCCACAGTACACACTAAATTACATCACTCATCAAGGAAAATGTTGACTGAATCTTCTTCTTTCTGTCCTTGCTTCTAGTTGGGAGAGAAACTGCAGAATTACTGAGGAAGATGTGGGAAAGGGAGAGAAAAAGAAGCAACCTTCTAATGTTTGAAGGTGGCCTGGAAAGCTATAGGATTTGCCCATGATATTGTGTAAGACCAGAGAAGGGAGAGCCTGAACAGTGTTTGAAATCAGTGGTGGGTGCTTAGAGCACTTTTTTGATTTTGTTCTATTGAGTTGAGCTCATTAAAAAACATGCTCCTACACATTTAATTAAATTCTAAGTAGCATTAGAATGACATAAGCTCCATAGTGAATTCCACATGGAGGAAAGGGGGGGAAGGCTTCAGAAGGATGGGCTGTGACTTTACCCAACTTTACCATTACTCCTGAAATAATGACTGAGAGCCACAGAGAGACTATAAAACTTTTACAGATAAATATTATTTCCCCATTTTTACACAAATAGTAGCATACTCTACACACGGTTCTGTCCTGACTTGTTTCACTCAGTGTATCCTGAAGGTTATTCCATATCAATATTAAAGGAAACTTTATCACCCTTTTTTAACAAACATTAAAAATAAGATGTATAAGAATGCATCTTATTCCATTATAGGACTTGACTGAAATTTATTTAACCAATACACTTTGATCCATGCATAGATTGTTTCCAGTCTTTTTTTTATCACTAATAATGCTGCAGAGAATAACTTGTGCAAGGTTAAGTGTAGAATAAATTCTTTGACATGGAATTGCTGCATTTAAAAAAATAGATATGGTCAGAGCGCCTTCTTTGAAGACTGCATAGGATTTGCACTTGCACCAGCAGTGTGTGAGTGACTATTCCCCTTCTCTCACAAACATGGAGCGTTAACAAACTTTTTAGTCTTTACCGACCTGATAATTTCAAAATGATATCCCAGTGTAATTATTTAAAAATATTATAAAGAGATATCTGTATTTTATTTTCTGTGTATTGTCTTTTCATATTCTTGATGCATTTCTCTATTGGGCTTTGTTGTTTTTCTGGTTGATTTTTAGGAACTCTTGGTATATTAGGAGAATTTAGCCCTTTTTTCTGTGATATACGTTGTAATTTCTGCTCAGTTTTTCATTTGTCATTTTATTTTGCTAATGATGCTTTTGGCATGCTGAAATTTTTATGTGTTTGAATTTATTAAACTTACATGGTTTCTGTGTTTTTTTTGTTGGTTTTAGAAAGTGCTTCCTTCTTTGAAATTATGTTTTTTTATGGTTCTTTTTTAATACTTAAGTTTTTGTTTCATATAGAATTCTTCTTGGTTTGGTATGGGTTATTATTTTTCATATGTAACTTACTGCCTTAACATCATTTATTGAATAAAAGAGCTATTTCTATTGATTTGAAGTGGCAAATTAATGTTTTCAGTTTGATTTACATTTACAGCATATATTTGGTTTTGATTTATGATCAAATATGGAAGACTTTTACTTTTAATAGATGAGTACAATTATTTTTACTGAAATGACAAATATGTTTGGTCTTAGGTTTGTCATATTATTTTATCTTATGCTTTTATATTTTTATAGCTTTAAAAGTGTTTAATGGTTTTCTCTGCTTTATGTTTGTGCCCCTGGTAATTAGAAGAGTTTATATTTTTGTCATTTCCTAGAAAAGTATAATTTAATATGTAGCCTTAACTCTTTCTTTAGGCAGTATTTATTTGCTACTATGAAAAATGATGAAATTAGTATGATTTCTTTTCTTCCTTGCCTCTCCTTCACCTCCTAATTTTAGTTAACTGTACAATATTCTTAGTATCTACTTTTGTTGTATCAAGTAAGCTTCTCCTCTATTATTGACTTTTTTCAAATTTTACTATTTTTGTCCCCCAACAATTAAAAGTGAGAAAATCAGCACCCTTATGCTAGCTACCTGCCATCCTTATTTCACTTTCCCTCCTGTGATTTTGCTTATACACTGTTAAGAGTTGTAATATCCTCTTCTGCCAACAAGTTTTCTTAGTCGCACGGTTGTTTTAGTCTCAGCCCTAGAGTTACATAGAATGCTCACTGATACTTCTTTTGTCCCTTTCTCTCCCATCACCCTTTGGTGAGCCTCTGGGAGATTCATCCAGAAGGTTTCATGGGAATAATATTCATGTTCTTCCTGTTTTTAGTATATTATCACAGTTGATGTTTATCTTTTGAACACAATCTCTTGTTAAAATACCAGTGAGGAAATGAGTGATACATTTAGTGGACACTTTTTCCTCTTTTGTCCCTGCCACTCATTGCCTCCTGCTATGTTCCTGGTTATAGGGGCAGGGATCTCAGTAGCCTGGTTTCTACAAAGTGACTTTACATCCCTTGGCTGTAGCTGAATGGTCCAGAAGAGGCAGCAGACCTGAGTTTGGCTAATCAGAGTCCCATCTGTAGATATTTTGGGGAGAGGAGATAGACATAGACATAGAAAGAGAGAGAGAGAGAGAGAGAGGGCAGTCTTTCTCTGGGTGGCTGGACCTGTAAATAAGGCTGTTGATGGTCAGGTTTGTAGCCAGTAAGTTGGAAATGCAGAGAGAAAAGAATAAATGGGGCAGCAGCACAGAGAGATACAGAGCTAAATGAGGAGGAAGACCTAGGTTCCCCATAGATTCTAGGTTATACTTTTAGTTTCTTCCTGCGGCCTGGCTACCTCTTCTGTTTTCTGTGAGACATTTTTATAACCTTATAATGAATTAATCTGTTTTACTTAAATAGGTTTCTGTTATTTGCAAGTATGCTATTATAGATCAGAAATCCACCCAGCTAAAAAGAGTTTGAAAAATAAGATTACTCTTTCTTGTTCTGAAGAATTTTTTTCAGCTGTACAGTCATCATGTGAATTCAAACACAGACTCTTTATGAGCTAGTGTACTTGCCAGGTTATATCTGGTTTAAGTACTAAGCACTTATTGGTGGTCAATACAACACAATAGTGAAAAATTAAAAGCAACTGAGAGAGTCGGTCACTTGGATTTGCAGTGGCTCATCAAGTCAGCCCCATGAGCTGCTGGCAGGATTCTGGTAGTTCACTAATCTTTCCCTCCAGTTCAGTTGTGGTTGTCTGTGCTTGTAGCTCAGCCACTGGCTGGGCTTAAAAGCAGGGAGATCAATAAGTGTGCTTCTCCATGTAAGGTGATTTCATAAACACTCACAGTTTAAAATCCAAGATTTACCAGCAGGGGCAAAATATCCCCAGACAATCGAATATTCTTTGGTACCTTGAAGACCCACCTGAATTTTTAAAACTTTTCCAGAGTTATTGAGGGTAGGGAGAGGGTGGCTGAGGGAGGAGCTGTGGCCCTGGGAATCATTCCAGTGTCAGGCATCTTGGGATTTCGTAGGCCAGCTCCAAAGATATATAAAAAGGTAAAGTTTAATTGGTCTTTAACTTGGAACTTGGTTGAAAACCCCATTAAAAGTCTTTTTATTTCTTTTCCATTATAAAAACAGGAGGCATTTCATTAAATACACAGGAAATAAAGGAAAATGGGATAAAGAAAAAAAGTCATTTAGAGTCCTACCAACCCAAGAAAAACATGGTTAATTCCAGCATTTTGGGATTTTTTTCTTTGGACTTTGTTTTTAACTTCTCAGTATATTTGTTCTTTCATTTACTTGGCATAATGTTGTGTATTCACAATTGCATGTCTCTTATTTATCCATGGATTTTCTATATTATTATAAATTCAACGTAAATGTTTTCAAAGTCTTCGTAATATCCCAAGAAATGTATTACATAGTTCAGTAGCCGTTATTTTGGAACATTAATGATTCTAATTTTTGGATATTTTAATGTTGCAACAACTTTTTGAATAAAAATTTTTGAATGTGTAGAATTTTTTTTTATAGGCTAAATCCTCACACATTTTGGCTACAGTTTTGACTATTTCCATTCTGCACAAGTCATCACAAGTCAGTTTCCACTTCAGCCCAGCTTCTCTTTGGGTTTGCAGGCACTAGTCCCCGTTCTGTGAAGTGAGAGGGGCCCACGTCAGATCTGGGAACCCTAAACATGAGCTGCAAACTTGAATGAATCTGAAATCTGGGTTGATCCCTTTGTTTTCACCTCACTGCATCCCAAAGATGAAAAATGGCTGAGAAAATGCCTGGATTCTGCACTGGCTGCTGGCGAGGCATCCCCAAATAATGGGAGATTATTAGAATCCTGCCCTTTTCCAGCCAGCTTTTATCCACATTCCTTTTTGTGTTACACCAATTAGGGATGGCACAGTGGTTTTCTTTGTATGCATCCTGGCAGCCCTGTCAATGTAGATGTGGGAGGAAAATCTCACGGAATGTGCACATCCCTTTGGCTTTCCATAACGAGGCATGACAGCAGGATCTTGGGTCGCTCATCCTAAATTCATAAGGAGCTATGTGCCTGAAGAGATAGTCTGTGGACTGTTTAATGGGCTGGCATTTTTATGCATGAAATGTCTGCTAGAGAGGACTCTAGTAATCACACAGTATATAGCAGAGATCTTTCACTCCCTGAAGTATATTTCTTTTTCCAGTGGTAACATTATATCAATCCATACTTGAGCGGGACACAGTGGTGAAACACAATTTCATGCAAGGTGGAGCTGGCTGGACCCCATTGGGTTGCATTTAGTCGTTAAAATAAGCTTCCTTCTCAATGATCACTGCAGTGCTCAGCCCCCATGGTCCGCATTGTAATGCATCCCCTGCACAGAAAGTGCCACTGTGCTCACCTAGGGCCCACAGAGGGGTCATTATTCAAACCCAGGTATCCCTGCCTATCCAAATGTTAAAGTTCCAGGACAGGATCTGTGTTCTTCTCACCTCTTAGGCATCTTAGGTTTCTGCATTTTTCTATGGGTTTGATCAAAGCAGGAGCAACCCAGCTACCTCCCGTGTAGATAGTTGGAGTTTGTTAATTTTAGCTAAGAGACTTTGTGATGGCCGTGGGGCTCCGAGCGTCAGCGGCGTGTAAGGGTTTACGTGTTGGCTCCCTGTGTGGAGCTCTGCAAGTCACTCCCTTTCTTTCATGGCTGCACAGTCTTACTGAGGTCAGCAAAATTGACATGAAACCAGAAAAGGAAGTCAGAGACAGAACTTCTTGGGTTCTGACCTTGCTTTGGCTCCCTTTGTGTGGCTCTGCTTAATCCCTTTAAGCAGAACTGGGCGTTCCCGTCCTCTGTCGGCTATCTGAACACTTCTAGTATTAGAAATTGAAGAGGGACTGATGGAGCCTGGAGGTGGTGGGGCTGGGGGAGTAGAGCAGGTGGGGAAGTGGGGTGGGATTGGGGGGTGGGGGTGATTGTTACCTGTTTTCCCTTTGGTTATTGTCATCAGTGGGCAGGGGGACATACTTAGGTGCTCAGGTGGTGAGAGCCGAAATTCCATGTAAGAATCTCTAGCATAGACCTGTTTTCAGAGGCTTCATAATATTTATAATATGAACAGCTGTCTTCATCTCAGATGGTACTTCTCCCTCTCTTCCCGGGCCTGGGATAAAGGGTTATTTCTCTGCTGATGATCAGGAGAGAAATGCTAATATGCCCTGGTGCATGTGTGTGTGTGTGTGTGTGTGTGTGTATGTGTTATGTAGTGTTGTGTAATAAACTATTGCAACATATTGGTGATTAGTAAATGTTATCTTCCTTTTCTGCCAGAGAAATGCTAATATGCCCCTGTGGGGTGTGTGTGTGTGTGTGTGTGTGTGTTATGTAGTGTTGTGTAATAAACTATTGCAACATATTGGTGATTAGTAAATGTTATCTTCCTTTTCTGCCAGAGAGGAGCTTATAGTATTTCATAGCCAGAAGACACCATAGAGATCCTTTATAGAGATCCTTTAATCAAGCACCATAACTTACAGATCAAAAAAGAGATGAAGAGCAGTTTTCGGAATTTTCCCTAAGTAAGAGAGGTATTGACAAAGCCAGGTCGATAGCCTGGGTGTCCTGGCCCCAGCCAAATTGTCTTTCCATTATACAATGCCTATATTTAAGAAGCATGAAAAATATTATTTAGTATTTTTTTTTCATTTTTAGAACAAAAATATTTTTTTGAGACAGCAGAAAGAGTAATACAAAAGTCTTCATTATTCTGTTACTATTTAGCATACCACTTTATGTGTATTATTTAAAAATAACACTTTATTGGGGTATGATTAGCATTCAGAAAACTTTACCTAAAGAGTTTGGAGATGGGAATATACTTGTGAAACCGTCACTGCAATCTATGCCATAAACCTATCCATCACTTCCAAAAGTTTTCTCCCACTCTCTGTTTTATTTTATTACTTAATTTTTAAAAATAAAACTTTGTTTTTACTGATAAGAATACCTGCTGTATGATCTGCCCTCTTGGAAAAAATTTAAATATCAATACAGTATTGTTGACTATAGGCACTCTGCAGTATGGTGCATTTCTAAGACCTATTCATCTTGTATAACTGGAACTCTGTGCCATTTGACTTATAACTCCTGGCCTGCACCTCCTCCTAGCTCCTGGAAACAACCATTCTTTCTTCTTTTATGAGTTTGGCTATTTTAAACTCTTCATTGAGAATGAGATCATGTATTATTTGTCTTTCTGTGTCTGGCTTATTTCACTTAGCATAATGTCCCTCCTGTTTCATCTGCAAGATTTCCTTATTTTTAAAGAATTGTATGCATAGCACATTTTCTTTATCCATTCATCATTTGATGGACTTTCAGGTTGCTTCTTCCATATATTGCCTATTGTGAGTAATGCTGCAATGAAATGGGAATGCAGATACCTTTTTGAGATCCTGGTTTCAATTCCTTGGAAATATATTCAGAAGTGAAATTGCTGGGTCACATGGTAGTTCTCTTTTAATTTTTTGAGGCACCTCCATACTGTTCTCTGTAGTGGCTGCAGCAATTTACGTCCTCGCCAACAGTGTATGAGAGTTTACTTTTCTCCATGTCCTCCCCAACACTTATTTTTTGTTTTGTTTTGTTTTGTTGATAATAGCCATCCTACTAAGTATGAAATGATACTCATGATAGTTTCGATTTGCAGTTCCTTGATGATCAGTGATGTTGAGTACCTTTCCCTAAACTTGTTTGCCATCTGTACATCTTTGGAGAACTGTCTATTCAGGTCCTTTGCCCTTTAAAAATCAGTTTGTTTTTTTGCTGTTGAGCTGTAGGAGTTCCTTATACATTTTGAATATTAACCCTTCATTAGATATATGGCTTGCACATATTTTCTCCTCTTCCATCAGTTGCCTGTTCATTTTGTTGCTTGGTTCCTTTTCTATGCAGAATCTTTTAGTTTGATATAATCCCACTTGTCTACTTTTGCTTTTGTTGCCTCTGCTTTTGATGTCATACCCAAGAATTCATTGCCAGGACCAATGTCAAGAAATTTTCCACTGTGTTTTCTTTTTAGGAGTTTTAGTGTTTCAGGTCTTGTATTTAAGTCTTTAATCCATTTAAGGAAAGTTTTTAATTTAGGTATCAACAGAAAAGCAATATCTATAACACACTTATACCTGTATTAAATAGATATATTAAGAAGCCTCTGCTTATTTATTATCTATATTATTGGCTTACTAGCTTTAACTCTTTATTAAGTAGCAGTTATACACTATTAATATAGTAATATATAAATAACACACATTATCTTTAGTAGTTTAGTTATCCAGCAGTATAGATTAAACAATTATTTTCTAAAAGAGATTTAAAATAATAATGCCAATATATTTTTTCATTTTGTTATCATTTTTGGTGCTCTTTATTCCTTTGTGTAGATCTTTATTTCCATTTGATATCATGTTCTATCTGCCTGAAAGATTTTCTTGAACATTTATTGTAGTAATTACCTTCTGGTGATGAGTTCTTTCAGTTTTCATATATCTGCTTGTCTTTATTTCATCTTAATTTTTGAAAGATATTTTTACTAGGTATAGAATTATAGATTGACAGATATTGATCAACTGTTCTTGCTTGCATTGTTTCTAGATAAGAAATCAGCTGTCATTATCTTTTTTGTCCATATGTAATATGACTTTTTCCCTACTCTGGCTACTTCAAATATTTTGTTTTTCTTTATTGCTGTTTTTCAGCAGCTTGATTATGATTACATTGGCATATTTTCTTCTGTTACTTGTGCTTGGGGTTTTTTAGCCTCTTGGAATTACGGGCTTACAATTTTTATCACTTTTAAGAAATTATAGCCATTATTTCTTCAAATATTTTTATCTGCCTCCTCAACCCCCGCAAAAACCCAGGGACTCCAATTATACATATACTAGGCTGCTTGGTATTGTTTTGCATTTCAGTGATGCACTGTTCATTTAAAAACTTCATTTCATTTTGAACAGTTTTATTGCTCTGTATTTTAATTCATTAATCTTTAATTTTGCAATGTCTAACCTACTCCTAATCTTATCCAATCTAATTTCAACTCACACATTGTATTTTCATGTATAAAGGTTTGATTTGGTTCTGTCCATGTCTGTATATCCATCTATCTACCTCTTCCTCCTCTTTACTTAATATTCTGAATGTATGCTATACAGTTGTAATAATTGTCTTAATGTCCTTTTCTAATTACAACATATCTATGAATTTTGAATTTTTGATTATTTCTCTTTATTATATTGTATCTTTCTTCTCATTTTTTGTATTTGTTATTGTATCCTGTATGTCATAAATTTTACCTTGTTTGGTATTGTGTACTTTTTTATTTCTACAAATATTCTTGTCTTTTATTCTGGAATGCATTTAAGTTACTCAGAAAAGTTTAGTTCCTTTAGGTCTCTCACTTAAGATTTGTTAGGTAGAACTTGTAGCAGTGCTCAGTCTAAGGAGAATTACTCCCTACTACTGAGGCATGAGCCTTTTGTATAGTCTACCTCATGCTCAGTGAATCATGAGGGCTTCCTTCTGGCTGGTGGGAACAGGCACTATTCCTGGCCTGAGTGTTGGGCACTGTCACCTCTAACCCTTTTGGGTGACTCTTTCCTAAACTTCAGGTAGTTTTCTCACATACATTTGCTGATTATTACTCAGCTGAACACTGATAGGTCCCTTTTCAAATGTTAGGAATTCTTTCTCTCTCCAGCTTTCTTCTCTCTGATGTGCTGTTCTAAGAAGTATAGCCACTTTCTTCACAAACTTTTAGCTCTTTCTCTTCACATTAGAGGGTCCACTGAACTCTGCTTAGACTCCCCCAACCTGCACCCTGATTTGAAACATTCTTAAGGAAATAAGCTGGAGCAACTGTAGGGATCACCTTACTTGTTTTCTGTCTTTCAGTGATCACTGTCCTTCATTGCCTGATATCCAATGCCATGAAAACAATTTTTAAAAAAATATTTTGCCATTTTTTGTCGTTTCAGGCTGAAGTGTATATCTAGCCAGGAGCAGAGATTCTCAGTTATCTTGAAATAGTATTTAAATATTATGTGCATTTTTTAAAACTCTTAATTCTTATCTAATCTCCCCAACAAGACAGTAGATTTCTCTAAGACAGGGGATTCATCTTAAACTTAGACATAGTCCCTGTAACACTGTGCACTTTGCTGTAAATTTGGAAATTTCCTGTACAAGAGATAATGACAGCATAGAAATTATTTGCAACATTCATTCTGTGTATGTCTCTCACATATACTTAATAATGTGTCTTGACTTTATTGTTATCTATGTTCCTCTAAAGGAAGAAGAGGGCTAGATCAGTCTGGGTTTGAGTGAAAGTAGGAGTTCTGGGGGCTGGAACCCTGGGATTTAAACTTAAGTCAACAACCAGGTAGAAAAGTTTAAGTCCAAATATTGGGAAGAAAGTCATGAGAAGGAAATACAGAGGAGTCCAGTGACTGGGATTTCAGTGAGGACCCAAGTGTATAGAAGCTGTGAACAAGAGTAAAGGGGAGCAAAGTAGTCTTACAAGTATCCTGAATGTGCACTGAATATAGGTGGCTCCTTTTCTGCAATTTAGAAAATCATCTGGCATGTATAGGGTGAAAAGGTGAGTGAATCTGACATAAGTACACAGAAGTGTGATGGAAAATTATTTAAAGCACATTAACTATAATCAGTTCCTCTTGCAGTTCTGTCAGAGTGGCTCTAAGCACTTCACTGGCTGTGTAAACCCTGCCATCCTGCTTATTAACAGTAGTTTTCTGGCACTGTTGATTTTATAATGAAGATATATGTAAACATAGTTAAACATGCACAAAACATCTGTCTCAAAAAATTGGTTTATTTTCTTCATAAAGAAGCCAGAAAATGTGATATGATCACAATAAAAAGATCATGTTGTTTGTTATACTAAGGGCTTTTCATTACCTGAGCAAGTGCTTTTAAGTGAATAATAAGTTTAAAATTCAAATAGAATATCATAAGGTAATATCTCAAAACATTTCAGATTTATTTGTTCTTTGTTCAGATATTATAGCACTATAGCTTCTGGGATAGCAGTTTCTGACAGGCCTCATTCAATCGAACCATAAATTTCTATGGCTGCTGCCCACCAATGCAGTTCTATAAAAGCCAGATAAAAGTTTCTGAGGATGATTTAAAATAATAATGCTATGCCCTGACACTATGATGAAGGCCATGCAGTATGTTTTTACATCTAATACTTGCAGTAATGCTATGAAGTCGGTATTTTTTCTTATTAATACCATTTTCTAGAGGAAATTCCAATTTAGAGAGTTTAAGTATCTTTCTCCAAGTTGTTGTCAAGGAGATCAAAGTCATGTCTGTTTGACTTCAAAATTCTTCATCACTGTTATGCATGTTTCTGTCTCTTATTCTCTTTGTTTCTTTTCTTTGCGGA